>NW_019154139.1:9604866-10004136 GCF_002288905.1 Enhydra lutris kenyoni | reverse complement strand
AAAAAAAAAAAAAAAAAGAATGTTTAGACCAGAGGCGCCTGGGTGGCTCAGTCGGTTAAGCATCTGCCTTCGGCTCAGATCACGATCCCGGGATCCCAGGATCGAGCCCACATTGGGCTCCCTGCTCAGCGGACAGCCTGCTTCTCCCTTTCCCTCTGCTCCTCCCCCAGCTCATGTTCTCTCTCTCAAATAAATAAAATCTTTAAAAAATTAAAAAAAAAAAAAAAAGAATGTTTAGACCTGTGTCAAGTTCCTTCTTCCTTCTGCACTCAGGAACTGAGAGGACACAGGCTGGGGTGCCTGCGCCCCTCCCCAGAGCCAGGGAGAAGGTATGGGAACTGATCCCTGGAAAAGAAACCCCAGAGATGGAAGGTATGGCACACACATCAGTGGGCCCTGTAGCGATTTTCATTTGACACAGAAACAGAAGGAACTTTGGCACCCAACATTACAGAAATTGTAAATTGGGACGTGTTCACTCCAGATAGCACGTGGTCACTAAGAGCTGTGACTGTGAAGCTTACAACTCAGGAAGCACGAGGGGGTGTTACAGACCCTGGGGCATCGAGTCCACGAACTCCCTGTGCTGGTTGTGGGCTGCGAGGTCGGCCTGGGAGGCCCTGACCTCCCCCTGCAGCCTCTCCCCATTGTCCCACCGTCTCGCACAACTGCAGAAAGCACTGCTGTCCCCGCCCTCCTCTCCCTCTCCACATTGATCTGTCTGATATGTCCTTCCTCTCCTCTATCCTCCTGCTGGACCCTACACACCAAACACTCATGTGCCTCTCTGTGCTCTGGTCCTGGTCCAAGGATTTCACATACATAATCTTTTTTTTTTTTTTTAAGATTTTATTTATTTATTTGATAGGCAGAGATCACAAGGAGGCAGAGAGGCAGGTACGGGGAGAAAAAGGAGGGGAAGCAGGCTCCCTGCTGAACAGAGAGCCCAATGCGGGGCTCAATCCCAGGACCTGAGATCATGACCTGAGCCGAACGTAGAGCTTAACCCACTGAGCCACCCAGGCGTCCCCACATACACAATCTTTCATCCGGACCACCACCCTGGGGTGCGTGGGTGGCTCAGCTGGTTAGGTGCCCGACTCTTGATTTCGGCTCAGGTTGTGATCTCAAGGTCATGAGATGGACCCCACGCTGGGCTCTGAGCTCAGCAGGGCGTCTGCTTGATTCTCTCCCTCTGCCCCTCCCCCTGCTTGCATGCTCTCTCTCTCTCAAATAAATGAATAAAATATTTTTAAAAATCTGCACCACCATCCTATGAAATTGTCACATTATCTTGGTTTAACATATGAGAAAATCAAGGAAGAGAGAGGGAAATGGGCCCTACATCACACAGCCAGTGGGGGAAAGAGCAAGAATTAGAGCCAGACAGCAGGTTCTAGATTATCAGAGCCTTTTAAGGACAGGTACTCGGTCTTTGCCCCTCTGTACGCTCACCCCCAGCTCAGGCTTGGCCCACAGAAAGTCTGTTGAAACATAATTTAACTGAGTAAAAATTACAGAGCAAAAAAATAAGGGTGACAAACAAATACCAAAATACTATGAGGATATTGGGTTTATGGGCCATTTTTTTTTTCCTATTTACCAAATGGTATGGAAAATGTTTCTTCTTTTTTTTTTTTTTATGATTCTATTTGTTAAAGAATGTATGAGGGTAGGCTGAGCCCCTGGGGCCCACAGTTGGGGAGATGGAGGCCCAGGGGTGAGGACCAGCTTAGGAAAGAGCACAGACACTGCCCAGAGAGTAGGTGGGAGGCACTGGGAGAGGCGAGGAGCTCCCGGGCACCTCCTACAGGGAGTCAGGAGCACCAGCACCCATGAGCCCACGTGGGGTTAAGGGGATAGTCACCGTGGGGTTCCAGCTAGATGGAAGGAAGACATCCCGCCCCAGGAGACAGACACCTTGCCCAGGGGCCCGGGCCGGTGGCTTCGGGCTGCCTCCCACACCTGGATGGCAGGCTGGCCACCGGGTCGGGCTCCCTCCCAGCCTTCCAGGGTGGGCGTGAGGGTGAAATGACACAATGGAGGGAAAGTGTCCAGGACGCTCGCTGGCCAAATGTGGGCACACAAACAGTGGCCATTGTTATCAAAAGGTGGAAGAAAGGAAATGGACCCCCCTGGGCCACATCCTGGAACAATCGTAACAGAGCAGCCCGGAAAGCAGCAAGTGAGCAGACAGAGCGCGTGCCCGTGCTTCCTTCTCACCACTGTGCTCTTCCTCCCATCGCACCCCTAACCTCAGAACTCGGGTTCTTTCCAGCACAGCTGCGGGGGCTGGGAGGGGGGGATGCTCAGCTGGGGAGTAGCCCCCTCCCTCCCGGCTTCCTCCTCCTCTCGATTCTCACAGCCCCTTGCTCTTGACCTTCCCATAGGGTCAACATTTGCTTTTACCTGCTGACAACTGTCCTCTGTGGCTCCTCACCTGGGCTGGCTCCCTGCGTGGAGATGACGCAGGTGACACCAAGGTCACGTGACAGGGGCTGTCCGCTCCTGGGCACCGGAGGCTTTGAGCAGCTCTCAGATGCCTCACGCAGGAAAGCCACAAACCCAAGAGCTTTGCAGTGAGGGGGACGCTGACAATTGTGCCTGTCTACTCCTGCAGTTTCCAGGTGTCCATTGTGACTGCCCTATAGGGAGGCCGGAGATTTCTGGCCTGTTCTCTTTACTTCTGCTCCCCCATCCCCTGTCAAAGGCCCCTGCCTGCCTGCTTGACTCCTTCAGGGAAGGCTTAGGAAGCTGCTGCTGGGGAAGGTAGCCCTCAAGGAGAGGAGCGGTCAGGCAGGAAGGACAAGCACTAATGTCCCCATTTTAGAGATGAAGTAACTGAGGCCCAGAAAGGCCTCAGATTGTGGGTGTTGGAAGGGCAAGTTGAAGTGGGACATGGTGATGGCCACCAAAAAAAACTAAACAGAAAAAAGAAGCAGTACTGGGGCCAGAGGGAGATGGGAACCCACAGGTGGCATCTTTGGTGATTCCCCAAAAGCGGCTGGTTGGGTTCATAAGATGAGTAGTGCCAGGGGGACCCCAAACCCAGTTTCCCGTCCCCTTGCGGGAAAGAGTCAGGCAAGGACGGCTGCGTGGGGTGACTCTTAAGCCGAACAGTGCAGTGGGGACCCGCGCCACAGATGGAGCGAAAGAGAACGTACGGGAGGGCACGGGGCCAGGAGCCTGCGGGACCCGGCCGGGAACGAGCATTCTCCTCAGGCTCTGGCAGCACACGAGGACTTGTGGGCACCATCGTGCCCCACGTGAATACTGGTCACCACAGAGCCGCCCTGCCACATTGCTTTAGAGCCATGCTCCGGGCCAGCCTGTGACCTGGGCGCATTATGATGAGTTTGCCGACGCAGTTACAAGCTCAAGAAGCGCAAGAGAGGGGGCGTCTGGGTGGCTCAGTGGGTTAAGCCTCTGCCTTTGGCTCAGATCATGATCTCAGGGTCCTGGGATCGAGCCCCGCATTAGTCTTTCTGCTCAGTGAGGAGCCTGCTTTTCCCCTCTCTCTCTGCCTGCCTCTCTGCCTACTTGTCTCTCTGTCAAATAAATAAATAAAATTAAAAAAAAAAAAAAAAGAAGCAGCAGCAGCAGTACAACGGAGGCTGAGAAGTGTGTGTCTGGTTACCGGGGCGGTGGGGGAGAACCCCGTCCTCAGATGTCTGCTTCCAGCTCGGCCATGAGCTCCCTGAGACCCCAGGCAGGTCTCTAGCAAGAGAGGAAGCCCAAAGCCGCCAGGCGCTGGGCCCTAACCCCCCACCTCCTAATCTGGCCAGTTCTCTCTTTCAGAGAAAAAGAGAAAAGCCCTGAACCGTCAAACCTTCGGGCCTGTCCTCCCTGGAATGGCCTCCCCCCGCCCCCTTCACTCCCATCTCCATCAGACCCTCTGCTTGTCCTTCAAGGCCCAGCGGCGCCCCCCTATGGAGGCTCAGAGCTCCAGACTGGTCCCTCCCGCAATGCTCCCAGCTTGCCTTAGACCCCTCCGGTCCACAAGCACCCCTTGAGGGCCAAGTCCACCAGCCACCCCTACAAGCCCTCTATGCCTACCTCGGGATGCAAATCAGATGCTTCCACTTGCCCCGTGGCTCCGCATCACCTTCCAGAGAGAGCCCAAACTCAAGGGCAGGGAGGCAAGCGTCCACATGACCGGGCCAGCCCACCTCCTGCTTGCCTACTCCAGCCATGCCGCACCGGACACATCCCAGAACATGCCACCGTCACACCTCCACGTACCCGCCCAACCTCCCGCCTACACTGTGCTCCCCACTTCGCTCAGTGGTCTCATGTCAGACAAATGAATAAACCCTTCCTGTCCTTCAAGAACTGGCTCAGAATCCTAAGATTCTGAAGAATCCTACTGTGTGGGCCTCCTGGGTGGCTCAGTCATTAAATGTCTGCCTTTGCTCAGGTCATGATCCCGGGGGTCCAGGGATAGAGTCCCACGGCAGGCTCCCTGCTCACTGGGGAGCCTGTTCTCCCTCTGCCTTTCTCTCTCTCTCTGCCTGTCTCTCATGAATAAATAAAATCCTAAAAAAAAAAAAAAAAAAAAAAAAAAATCCTATCTTGTGCCTCCCCTCCTCCCAGCCCTGGAGGCACCCCTCACCCTGCCCAGCGGCTCCCCCAGAGGAGCATTTGTCCTGTGATAATCATGGTGCATCTGTTGGTTTGAGTCGGCCCCCTCTTTATTTATTTCTTAACGCGAGCACATGGCCTGCTGTTCCTGATGAATAGTGAATATTTAAGAAATGTTTGGTGAATGAGTGAGGACAAATGAGTAAGCCCGGGAAGCCCATGGGGCCATCACCGTCGAGGCCCCTCCCCTCCTCTCTTACTCCCTGGCTGGTGGTAACAGGCCGCGCACCCTATTCCCCACCCACTCTGGGCTACCGAGCACACCACCACCGTGGAAAGGCTCAGAACATTTATGGGGCACCTGCTGTGCTTTCCGAGTGGCACTGAGCTATAATCTGGAAAGTCTGGCTTTACACACCTGAAGCTCATTCGGGCTCTAAGCAAGGACACCCTACAAGCCCTGTGCTTCACTCCTGACAAAGCCTGGCTGGAGGGACAGGCCAGCTGCCCCTGGCGGTGCGTGATAGGATCCCTCCAGCAGCCAGGCCAGGAAGCTGACCTCACGCGACTGGCCTCCTGGGGGATCCTGGGAGCACACACAGAACCGCTCAAGTTGGGAAGCAGGCTTCCCGAGCCCCGGCTGCTTACGACAGGATGTCCCATGACTGGAACAATTGGCACAGGCCAGCAATCCCCTCCTGTGCAGCTCAGGTCGCCCCCATCCACTGCCCTGGCAGGATCACCAAGGGCACCCAGGCCGGCCCCGAGCACCACCGCCTTCCTTCCTTCATCCCCACCAGCCGCACCTCTCAGCACAGGAGTGCCTTACCACATGCTGGCCTCTGCCCTCTCACAAGACCACCCCCCTTTATGGTTGGCCCAGGGTTCCCCCATCTGTTAGCTGTCCCGAAGCTCACAAGGGCCCATGAAGGAAGGAAGGTGTGGGTGCTAACCCTGTCTGGCACAAAGGGAAACTGAGGCCCAGAGAAAGGATGTGGGAGGTGTTGCCTGGCTGCTGGACTCATGGCTTCTTCCGACTCCTGAACTGCACTAGGAAGAGGGCCTGCAAACAGTAGGTGCTCAATTAGTGCATAAGGTAAGACTGGATTTGGAAGTAGGGCTTAGGTCAAATGTCCTTTCCATCCCCCACCCAAGCCTCTGGACCTACAAAGCTGCCTCTAGAACAAAATGTGCCTTCAAGTATTCTCTCTGACCCTAGCTCATCTCAAACTCGTGCCTAATGTGAGTGAGGAATGGGGAAGGGCTCACCCCCATCACTTTACACACAAGACAACGCGGCTGCATTCACCCAGCACCCACTGAGCACATGGCACCTCACCAAGTGTCTGAGGTAATTACCACACTTAATCCTCGAAACACTCCGACTAGAAGGTGTACTTCCACCCATATGACACGCAGGAAATTGAGGTACAGGAGCTTATGTGACTTGCCAGGGTCTGAACCCCATTAGTTAGCCTCGGGAGCACCACCTCAACATTCTCAAACTGCCTTCAGGAGAAAGCCTGAATGGCAAGTGGCTGAGTGGCTTGATTTTCAGCCTCTTGTCCTCCAAAAGCTAAGGCGCCCATCTAAAAATGCACTGCCATTCATACGAGCTGGAGCAAAATGCCCTTCAGGAAAGGAAAAGGTGTCTTTTTCATTTGCCCTGCTTAGCGGGACCACAGCTGGTGGCACATCGCCCCAGACATGTTGCTGAAGCTTTCAAGGACGGGAGACACTGATAACTTGAACAGATCGTTGGGCTCGTGCCTAAGGGACAGGGTGCCCATTTTATGAATCAATTTATGATTCACTCTATAAATATTTATCAAGGACCTACTCAGGGGCAAACATTGTTCTGACTGCTGAGACTCCACTAATCAACTAAACAGACAAAAATCCCAGCCCTTGGGGCGCCTGGGTGGCTCAGTGGGTTAAACCCTCTGCCTTCGGCTTGGGTCATGGTTTTAGGGTCCTGGGATCGAGCCCCACATCAGGCGCTCTGCTCGGCGGGGAGCCTGCTTCCCCCTCTCTCTCTGCCCCCTTGTGATCTCTCTCTCTGTCAAATAAATAAATAAAATCTTAAAAAAAAAATCCCTGCCCTCCTAGATCTCCTACTTTAGTGAGGGCTCTAAATAGTAAAGAAGATCAAAAGGCAAAGCATATTCATAGGTTTTAGGTACCGGGTAGATGCTGAGAAGAAAAGGGAACCGAAGAAGGGGGATCAGAAATGCTGAGGTAGAGACTCAAATTTTAGACAGGGTGACCAGGGAAATCCTGACAAGAACTTGACCTTGAGTAAAGACTGAAAGGAAATGAGGCCAAAACCCGTATGGATATCTAGGTGAAGAAATGTCCAGGTAAAGGGAAGAGCAAGTGCAAAGGCCCTTGGGCTGCAGCATGACTGATGAGTTCCAGGAAAGGCAAGGATGCTGGACACCGCTGGACGCCAGGGAGGTCAGCGAGGTAACAGAGGGCCAGCTGAGTATAAATGAGAGAAGCCATTGCAGGGCCTGGAGCAAAGCTGCCACGTTAACACATCACTGGCCAGATGAGGAGTGTAGAGAGCCTGCAAGGGTAATCCGACAGCTTCAGCCAGAGTAACTGAAAGACTACTGCCATTTCCTACTCAAGACGGGAAAGTAAATGGAAGGAACAGACACTGGTGGAAGGGGCGGGGGGATGAAGGGGATATATATATCAGGAACTTAATTCTAAATACCTTTAACTTTGAAATGCCCTTTTTGAGGTGTTGAACAAGCAATTCTATAAGTGAGCCTATCATTCAGGGGGAAAGATCTAGGCTGGACTAGAGATATAAATTTGGGAGTTGTCAGAGATGGTACTTAAAGCTATGACATTGGATGAGGTCACCTGAAAAATGAGGGACTAAAATAAAAGAGAGAGAGAGAAGAGCCATGTCAGGCATGGACCTATTAAAAATGTTCTCCCAGGGACCACCCTCTACAAGGAGAAGCTCTAACGAGGCCTCCTCTCCACTACAACCCCCTCGCCCCTTCCGCACACACACCCACAACACATGTGCAAACACGAGCACACAGAGCGCTTCCTCTGTCTCTTGGTGATGTCATTCTGCTGAGCGAGAAGAAAGTTCTCATCGAGGATACTGTCCCCTAATGAGAAAGCAATCCGTGGAAGGGAGAGAAAGTGCAGCAGTGAGCCTCACAGAGTCTAAGCAATCACATGGGCTCTACTGTTTGTAGGTGACCTCAGGAAATTCATTCACACTCTTTCTTATGTTAAATAGGAATAACATTCGCTATATCATGGGTATATTTGTTTAAATAAATGAGGAATGAATGAATGAATGGTAAAAGCAACATACCTACAAAAGAACCTGACTCAGAGCAGAAGATTGATGAATACTGTCAAATGCAAAGTGCAGACAGCGGTCCTCTACCTGTCTTTCCCTCTTTTGTCATTTTATCCCTTTCTCTTTCCTGGCTGGGACACAACAGTGAAACCACACATTTGTATGGGACCATGCTGGTTTCAAAGCTCTGCCTTCTGCATTTCTTTCAAATTTTCAATCTCACAGCAGCCTTATGAGGGCAGGAAACATAATCCCCCTGCCCCGGACAAAAAAACTGCAACTTGGGACAAAAAACAGCCTCCAAACTCCAGGAACATTTTAGGGCAGAGACAATAACAAAAACACCGCATACAGCCCAAGGGTGGGGCACCTGTGTTGCCAAACCAAACCTGCCTAACATCCTGTTGGGTGGGTAAAATGGCAGGTGAGGGAAAGACCCAGAAGCTCAGGGGAAGGGAAGGTATTTGTTTGGGGTCACATGAGTAGTACATTAAAAAAAAAAATGGGCACAGATCCCTGAGCCCTGTGCCCTCCTTGTCCCACACCCACGGACCTGCCCATCCCAGTCACATGGTCAAACAGGTTATGCCTTCCTGGTCACCAGCTTCCAAGCCATCTCTGGGCACAGAATTGGTGGGTTGGGAGACGCTGGGGTGAAGAGACTATGCGGAAGGAGGGAGCACGGTGGGGCGCAGGCACAGATGAAATCTGAGGCACGTGAGAGACAATAAGCCTCGGTGAGAAGCAGAAAGATGGAAATCAGAAAACGGGGAAAATTAAAAAAAAAAAGAAAAAGAAAGAAAGGAGGTAGAGTAAAATAGACAATAGGGGAGACACAAATAGAGAAATGCAGAAAACAGATAAAGTGGGGGATTAGGTGGGAATACAGAGGCAGAAAAGTCGAGAGCACGTATGAAGGGCACAGGAAAGACAATGGGACAATCAATGCAGCCCAGAGTGGAAACTGGGGGCCCTGAGAGGCACTGAGAGTCGGAGGGAGACAGGAAGGGGCTGACCAAGGAAGTTGAGTATCGAGGGGAAACACACAAGGGAGACCGGGGTACTAAGGAGGGACCCAGGGCCGAAGCTGGCGTCCCTGGGGAGGTCACAAGTTCGAAATGAGACAAGACCGGTCACAGATGGAAGTTGGGGCGCTGGGGAAATCAAAGGGCGGAAGCTGCGCGCACTCAGAGGGTCACACAAGGGTCAATGGAGGACACGACTAACAATTGGGGAGCACAAGGGAGGTCCGAAGGAGGGTTTGGGTGGAGACCACGGAAACTGGGGCGAGCAGGAGGTTTGGGGAGGAGGTTTGGGGAAGGGCCCCCCCAGGCCCCGCCTCCCCTGCGCCGTCACTCACCTCAGCTTACTCAGCACTTCTACTTCCTTCTACTTCCGCAAACAAACGAGGCCGGTCCCACGTGACGGCCTGGCCACTACCCTCCGCCAATCAGCGAAGCCCGTGCTCCGGTTGGGACTCGAGAGGAAGGCGGGGCGGGGCTCCGCCATGTTTTCTAACTGCCCAATGGAAGGGGCTTCCAGTGCCGAGGGAGGCCGGGCTTCGGTCTGGAGCCAATCCTCTGCGGCGGGGCGCGGCCACGTCTTGAGAGGCGGAAGGACCTCGTGCCGACTCGTTGGCGGACATGTTGGTGAGGGGCGGGAGTCTCCTCCTCCGCCTTCCACCTCCCGAAACAGTCTGGAGCCCTGGAGTCTGACCCTACGGTTCGCGATGGCTCGGCTCGTAAAGATAGAAGTGAAACTAGCAAAGACGCAGGGCGTGGCAGGGAAGAACCTGCTTAGATTTTTTTTTCCGGGGACCCCCAGATTGAGTAACTAAGAATATGGGACGCCCAGTTAAATTTGAATTTTGGCTCAACGACCAATAATTTTTTAGTTTGAACCAAAAACACGAAGTAGGGTTGTGCTAAGGAAGTGTTCGGCGTTACTTAAGAGCTCTACAGCAAGCTGATCTCGGGAAGTATCCTCACACTTCTAGGAGAAACGTGGGCAAATGACTTGGTCTCTGCGATCTCATCCTTAATAAGGACGTTGTGACCTAGCGATAAATTCATCTCTGTACCTGCACGTCTCTGTACCTGCACGTAGTGGGATTGCAACAAATGGTCGCTATTATCATTAGTAATGCAGAGAAGGGCGCACTGGCGAGGGGGTTGTCGTGACAGCTTTGTTTCTGTGGAGCAGATCCTATCCACTAATACCCGTACAGAGCTTCACCTGTTACAAAGTAGTCTGATTTCACATCCATCACCCCTGAAGGGTAGTCGCTCTTGTCTGCACTTCACATGTGAGGAGACTGTTCCTTAAACTAAGATTTGAATTTTGCTCACGAGTTTGAGCTTTGAGTTGAGAGAACTGGGTGAAGACTCCGACTTCTCGCTGAAAATATTTTGCCCTCCACACCCCAAACACATGAAGTTAGGGCGATGGTTATCAGGGAGCTTGCTTGCAAAAGGCCGGGCATTTCACCCTCTGCCGAGTAATCTGACCCAAGTCTTCAGCAAACACCCCGGTATTCACAGTGGATCTGCAGGACAAGTTTGGCAACACAGACACACAACTGAATCTGAAATGGAGAAAAGGCTGAGGGAGGCTGGATCAACCATTAAAAACCCTCAAAGATCCACGAAAGAAAAATAATCTCGGGGCCTCGTGAAATTGAGTATCCCTCCCCTAAGTATTTCTGGTGAAAACTGTGAAATGAGTGGATAAAGCAAGAGAGGGGGGTTAGGGGATTATTAGGAAGCACTGAATGAGCAAGTAATGGGAAGGGAGGGGACAAATAAGCATGATGGGATGCACTCTGTTGGCTTTCTGTTGGATGTTTGCATTGGAGCAGTTCAAGTCCAAGAGCTTCTCTGGAGGGGTTGTGCCAGAAACATCTCAGAGGGGCTTACCTGCAGCTACAAACATCTCAGAGCAAAATGTCCGCTTTCTAGGAGCCCAGAATCCGGAGAGTCAGACTAGACCAAGCCCCCTCCCTCATAGTTGGATAGAAATTTAACTAGGGGCTGCCTGGGTGGCTCAGTGGGTTAAGCCTCTGCCTTCAGCTCAGGTCATGATCTCAGGGTCCTGGGATTGAGCCCCACATCAGGCTCTCTGCCAGGCAGGGAGCCTGCTTCCTCCTCTCTCTCTCTCTCTCTCTCTGTCTACTTGTGATCTCTCTCTGTCAAATAAATAAAATCTTAAAAAAAAAAAAAAGAAATTTAACTAACTGGGGTGTCTGGGTGGCTCAGTCGGTTAATCGTCTGACTCTTAGTTTTGACTCAGGTCATGACCCCAGGGTTGTGAGATCCAGCCCCGCATTGGCCCCATGCTCAACCTGCTGGGAGTCTGCTTCAGATTCTCTCCCTCGCTCTCTCCCTCTCCCTCTACCCCTCCCCCTCCCCCACGCTCACGTGTGCATGTGCTCTCTCTCATATAAATAAATCTTTAAAAAATAAAATTTAACTAGCTGACAATGCTAATGGTGCAGTTTACATTCTTACCTTGTTGGATCCTCACCGCAATGCTGAGAGGTAGGACTCTTGCCCCCCCCCCACTTTATTGTGGAAGAAATCTACAGGTTCTGCAATGGGAAATGATCTCCAGAGTCACATGTCAATCACAGGCAGGAGGAGGGGGACTTGGGTGCCTCAGTCGGTAAGCATCAGCTTTCAGCTCTGGGCATGGTCCTGGGGTCCCGAGATCAAGCCCCACGTTGGGCTCCCTGCTCAGTGGTGAGCCTGCTTCTCCTTCTCCCTTGGTCCTTACCCCCCTCCTCCCGCTGGTGCTCTCTCTCAAATAAATCTTTAAAAAGTAATAATAATAATAAGAGGCAGAATCAGAATCGGGACCTGCCTCGTCCTTTCTTTCCCTGCTCCACAAAAGTCCCCACTACGTGCCAAGCAATATTCTTGCTGCTGAGGAAACCACAGTGAACAAAACAGACAAAAATCCTTGCCCTCCTGGTGTTCGCAGTCTTGTGGGGGAAAGACAGATGAGAAACAAGATCAAGTCAAACATAGAGTGTGTTTTGCTAAAGTCTTTGGGCAAAGTGTCGTGATGTTAGCATCCTTCTTTCAAAGAACCTTGAGTGTGGAATCTGGGGTTACCTGTACAAGTGCCTTTGCACTGGTCTTGCATTTTGTATATTTGAGCATTTTTATCATTGAAAAGTTGGGGGGGAAGTACAGTATGGTAGAGGGTGATAAAAAAAACAACAACTATGGAATAAAAGCAAGGGGGAAAGTTGGGGGTGGGGTGCAGTTTTAAACAGAGTGGCCAGGAAAGGGCGCACTGAAAAGGGAGGTGTTTAAATAAGGGCCTGAGGGAGGCCAGGGAGTGAGCGTGGGAAAGAGGGTTCCTCAGGGAAGGAATGGTAGGAGCAAAGGCCCTGAGGCAGGAGTCTCCATGGCTAGTGTCAGGACAAGCAAGGAGGCTGTCGTGCCGGAGTAGCATGAAAGAGCAGCAGCAGGGAAGGCGATGAGTTCAAAGGACTCTCAGGGCCTCAAGCACATTGTGGCTCATTCTAAAATGTTGGTTTTCATTCTGAGGGGAATGGGAAGTCATGGGAGGTTTTTGAGCAGAGTGAGCTGATTGGATTTGCAGGTTAACAGATCCTATCTGTTTGGTAGAAATACACTGTAGAATCATTACAGCTGGGCTTTGTGTCACCCTAAAACACGCAAGGTACAGAAGGCATTGCAAGAAGGCACTGCCAAAACTCTGTCTCTGGGAAGCTGTGTGAGATGACTCCTGAACAGGGGTGGGCACCCTAACCCCCCCCCACCAGTTCCTGTGAACAAAGCTTTCGTGGAACACAGCCACATCATTCGTTCACACGCCTGTGCTGTCTACAATGGCAGAATCAAAAATTATGACAGAAACCGTATGGCTCACAATGCCTAAAATATTTCTATCTGGCCCTCTACGGAAAGAAAATGTACCAACCCCTGTTCATAAGTTGAGTTTCCAAGGTTGCACAGGAGTTTGCCAGCTGGATTGGGAAAGTAAAAACATTCCAGGTGGAAAGAACCTTACGGGCAAAAGTCCACATCACAAGACTATATGGGTTGTTTGGGGAACTATGGAGGCCAAATGTTGCTGGAATCTAGTGTGTGAGCAGGTGAGTGGGCAGTGAGCCACAGAGGCCAAGCAGGAAGGTTCTCGAGTGCCAGACTGAGGATGCGGACCTTGCCCCCTGCAGCCAGTGGGAGCCCCTGTAGGGTGACAGGTCAATGATGTGGGGGGAAATCTCCTTGCTGCTATAAAGAGGTGAGTGGAAGGCACAGAGGCCACGAGGCAGCTGTGTAATGATTACACTAATTATATGGCTTTCAGTTTGGAAGGGGGAGCAGCTATCAAGGCTTGTGCCCTCTGGAAAGAAATGAGAGCAGGTGACCTTGGGCTGCGAGGCAGCTGCCACGTGTGTTCCCATCCCAAGGAGGAAAGCCAGTCCTGGCCAGCACAAGCAGGACTTGCCTCCCCGGGGGCCCCTCCGCCTAGCTCAAGGGCTCCCAGGACAGACTGTGTCTGGAGGAAAGGCTGAATCTCAGGGCCAGGGGGTCAGGGAAGCTTTGCCAAGAAGCTAGCCTGAACCTGGGTCCTGAAGGGTGGGGAGGGCTTGTCAAGCCTGAGCGGAGGGCATTTCAGGCAAGGACGGGGGACCTGTGCCAAGGATGGCGCAGTCTAGCCTCTCGGGATGGGGTCTAACCCAGGGTTCTGGGGGTCACAGTGCATAAGGTCTTAATCCCTTTCTTCTTTCTCAGGCGCTTCTCACCCTCACTTCAGTTTCTCCAGCCAGGGCTGATGAAGCACCTACTACTCACACAGCTTTCCTCTTGGCAGGGGGTGAGGGCTCGAAAGATACATCTGTTCCTGCCCTTAGGGTCCGCAATTGAATACAGACGTGCCCCAGATCCACAGATAATTGTTTATGGTGAAGAAGCAGGGGACTAGAGGCAAATATGGTTTTTCCAGAGAAATCACAAAATTACACGGCATCCTGTTCCAGATTACCGGGCGGGATAGCCTAGCAAGTGTTATAGTGACGAACCACCCCATGATCGCACTGGCTTAACACAGGCTTATGTTTTTGTTCACAATATATGACCAGCGTGGGGAGGGGTTGGGGGTTCTGTTTCTCAGAGTCCCGTGGGAAGCGTCTTGTCAAATTTGGATTTTGGATGAGAGGCTGGATTAGAAGGTTTGCCAGACAGACTAGAGCTGGTGAGAGAGAAGGGAGTGGTTAGCACCAGCTGGCACCGAGATCTCAAGCGGGACTAAGGTCCCCCAGGGAGAGGAAGAGGGGGCAAAGTCCAACACCCTGAGCATCACTAATCACGGAGCTCCAGGGGAAGGAGGGGCGGGAGACTGCAAAGGTAGGAGGGAAGCCCACGCCTTAGAAGCCAGGGAGAGGGAACCACAAGGTCAAGTGCTGTCAAAGGACAGAACAGATCAGGAGGGGAAATGGACCCGGGTTTCAGCAATAATGAGGTCCCTTCAAAGGACAGTGGGGCCGAGCCAGACTGCAGGGTGGGGAAGAAGAGGGGGCAGGAAAGCTCAGAGGTGGTGAGGCAGATTGGGCTGTGAAAGGGAAGAAAAGGAGAGCCTGGGGTGGGATGATGAGGAAGGGAAGGGGCAGGTGGGGTGCGGGTTGGGGATGACAGTCACTTGGGGAAATGTCAATGTTGAGAGAAAAGCAGGGAGCTGGAGAGTAGGCATGAGGGTCTGGGAAGAGGAGAGGTGGCTTTGGGACAGCTTCTGCAGGGACAGAGGAAGGGGGAAGGACAAGTGCAGGAGGTCGAGGCCAGAGGCCTCTCAGTTGGCCTCTCTTTCCTCAAGTGGAAATGAGGACAAAGCAGTGCGTTTTTTTCTCCCTGCTGGAACCAAGACCCTTGCAGACAGTGGCCCAGTGCAGTGACATCTTCTGCCAGTCGTCCCCCACCGCCCTCTGGAGTGCCTTGGGATCTCCAAGTAGGAGGGAAGAAGAGGGGCGAGATTCTGTACAAGATCCGGCCAGAGCTGCCCCCAGCATGAGCCGGAGTGTCCTTCAATACCCAGCGGCTCAGATGGCTCCCCAGCAAAGCCCAGGGATGATGCCCACCAGGAGCAGGGGAGATAGCTCGGCCCTTGCGTCAGACCAACCTGAGTTCAAATCCTCCTCTGCCCGGGACTGACTGTGATATTGGGCTGGTTATCTCACCTCTCAGAGTTCCGATGTCTCACCCGCAGGTGATGGTAACACCTAGATCCCCAGACGGTGGCAACGATTAGCAGGATTGGGCACAGCACGTCCAGCAGTCCAGCAACTGGGTGCTCCCTGGGGAACTGGGGAATCCATATTTGGACCCGTTTCCTCTGCTCTAGAAGGAGGCTGATCATTTGTGCCCCCACTGCCCACCTACAACAGGGAGGGCTTTTGTGGGAAGGAAAAGTTATGAAGACACAGAAATGTGATGAAAGTACAGGTAATTTGGGGGGATGGTTGGTTTATTTAGCAGGGGGAGGAAAGAGCTGGGGGAACAAACAAGCCTAGACTGGTCGTAGGCACTTAGGGTGGTGCCTGGCATCCATGAGGCATCCCAGAAGCACAGTGATAGGAGTAAGTACGACGCCGTACTAAGCTGCTGCAAGGCATGTGAGGGGTGAAGAAGTGGGAACAGAACAAGGTGCCAGAGAGGATCCGATGGCATCACCCCACCCAGCAGAGAAACCCACCCCAAATGTGGGACCTGGCTCAGTGACAGAGGGCTGCCCTGCTAAGAGTGGGGGCTAGGAAGGCCCCAGCATCCAGGGACAGGAGCTCTTGTTCACCTGAAAAATCACATCTCAGGGCAGCAACGGCTTCCAGAAACACTCGACCGGGAATCTCCAAGCCGGCAGTGGTCCCCTCTGCAGCAGCCCACCTCTAGCTACCTTTACAACGCGGGACACACGGCCAAGTCAGCTTTCCTTTAAAGAAAGTTTACTGTGGTTTGAGATGGTTTCGAAATCACTGGCCTAATCCTAGACTTTCAGTGCAGATGGGGAAACCGAGGCTGAGATGGAAAAATGCCCTACACGGGAATCAGCCAGGCGTGTGAATGAGCTGCAGATCCAGGCTTGGGTCAAGCCTGTCGCTGTTCCTGGGCACCTACTAAGGGCTGGGGTCCTGCGGGGATATGCCTGGGTGCTATTTGGGGTTTTGGATCCCTGGCCAGATGAGCAGGGGATGAGTTGGACCCCTCAGAGTTGTGTGGTACTTAGCAGGCAAAGGCACTCCTTCCCTAGAAACTGACATGGAGGCCCCGCCCTGTGGGTAGGAGGTGGGGTCTCTGGGGCGGGGGGCGTGGTCAGCACTGGCTTTGTCACCTGCCCAGGGAAGAGGCAGGTTTCTCTAAGGGACTCCAGAAAACTCATCTCTCTCTCACCCAGTATCTATTGAGCTCTTCTCCCACACTAGGCTCTGTGCCACATGCTTTTAAGTGTGAACACATTAAATTGTTTCACAATCCATGAAATTGGCACTCTATTAGTAAGCCCGGTTTACAGAGGAGGAGGGTGAGACTGGAGAGGTTCAGTCACCCAGCTGGTGGGGGTGGAGGCCAGGATTTGAGCCCTCGGACTACCCTGAGGGCCCCTACTTAAAAAAACAAAACATAGGAAAAGAACTTGTATTTAAATAGAAATTGCAGGAATGACAGAATTTCTGCAGAATTTCACCCAGATTCCCCGACTGCTAAGACTTAGTCACAGTAACTTTATCATTCCCCACCTATCTTGTTCTCAACTGTTTGAGAGTAAATTGCAGACACTGTGAACCTTTACCTCTAAATATTCCAACATGTGTTTCCTAAAATCAAGGACAATCTCTTACCTGACCACAGGACAACTACCCAAATCAGGAAATTAACACCCAGAAGAGTCTATTAGCTAGTCAACCGACCTTACTGGGACTTGACCAGCTACCTTCGCGATGCCCTTCATACCAACAGGAAATCCCGGATCCCACACAGCTTCGGCTGTCCTGTCTCCTCTAATCTGGAACAGTCCTGTCTTTGTCTTTCAGGATCTTGTCTTTTTTTTTTTTCCCAAGATTGCATTCATTTATTGATATATAGAGAGAAAGAGCATGAGCTGGGGGAAGGGCAGAGGGAGAGGGAGAAGCAGATTCTGTGCTGAGACGCAGGGCTTCATCCCAGGACCCTGAGATCACAACCTGGAGCCGAAGGCAGACGCTTAACAGACTGAGCCACCCACACACCCCAATCTTGTCATTTTTTTTAAAGCATGCAGTGCAGTTATTTTATAGGGCTGCTCTCAGTCTGGGTGTGTCTCCCATTTCCTCACGATCACATTCATGGTGAGAGTTTCTGTCAGCTGCTCCACAGAACTGATGCTGTGTCCTCCTCCGGGCATTGTTCAGGGGACACACGAGTCAGTTTGTCCCGTTACTGCTGAAAGCAACCTTGATCATTTAGCCAAAGTGTTATCTTCCAGGTTTCTCCACTGTAGAAAGACTATCTTTCCATTTCCAATTAATAATTACATTTAGGGGGTGCCTGGGTGGCTCAGGTCATGATCTCATGGTCCTGGGATGAGCCCCTTGTTCGGCTCCCTGCTTAGTGGGGAGTCTGCTTGCCCCTCTCTCTGATCCTCCCCCTTGCTTGGGCACTCTCTCTCTCTCTCTCAGTCTTTAAAAAAACTATATTTAGGGTCATGCTTTGAAACTATAAAACTATATACGTTTCTCATCAAATTTTCATATCCATTGATGATTCTTCTTGGATCCATTATTACTAGAATGCTTGTCTAATGGTCATTTTCTAACTCCATCATTCCTTCTACTGGAAGAAGGAGATTTGTCTTCTTCTATTCATTCATTCATTCATTCATTCATTCATATTAGTATGGACTCATTGATTCTTCTCTTATTTAATGGGTTATGATCCATCATTACTGTTATTATTTTTTTTATATTTCAATTGTCCTAGATTTGTCCAGTAGGAACCCCCCTTGCAAACCACGGAGCCGCCACTTTTAAATATGACATTGCACTACGTCCCTTGGCCTTGACCAGTAAGGGAGCCATGTCTGTGGGCAAGCAGTCTCTGCGCGTGGGTACTGAAGAGCTGACCCCCTGACATGGGCAGGCAGGGCATGGGAGCAAAGGATTTAGGCAGCATGGGGTCCTTGGGTGTTGTGCAGGTCGCTGGGGACTCATTCACTAGTTGAGCACCTATAATGAGGCCTCTGAAATCAAACTCTACTAAATCAAGGGAAAGAGGAGTCTGGCCGGTGACCAAGGCTCCACACAAAGACCATCTAGTCGATGGGTCCTAAGCCTTCCACTGCCAAATAAGGTAGGCGCTATGATGTCAGTTTCACAGAAATTGTGGCTGTTGCAGTGACAGGCACTTCAGACAATGAAAACAGCATGAGCAAGGACAAGGGGGATGAACGGCGACACTCCCCCATTTTGCATCCCCCACCAAAGCTGCCCCTTTTGAGTGGAGCTCCAGGCACTGAATATAAATCTTGCATTTATACTGGAACCCACTCAGTTGGGCACAGCCCTAAATATCTGGACCCGGAATCTATCCGGTCCAGATTCAAATTCCATTTCTTGTACTTCCGAGCTGGGTGGCTTTGGAAAGTCACTTGACCTCTCTGAGCCTCCACTAATATATTTCCTCGACAGATATTTACAGAGGGCTCACTATGTGCTGAGCACTGTTCCAGGCACATGACATGCTGTGGTGAACAAGGCAGACAAGAAACTTCCATTCTGGGGGCACCTGGGTGGCTCAGTGGGTTAAAGCCTCTGCCTTCGGCTCAGGTCATGATCTCAGGGTCCTGGGATCAAGCCCCACATTGGGCTCTCTGCTCAGCGGGGAGCCTGCTTCCCCTCTCTCTGCCTGCCTCTCTGCCGACTTGTGATCTCTGTCTGTCAAATAAATAATTAAAATCTTAAAAGAAAAAAAAAAACCCTTCCATTCTGTTTAGGGAAGGCAGACATTAAATAATAAGCAAATATAAGCAAGGTAATACCTTATGGAGATATGAAGGTTAATATAAGAACAAATTTCAGAAGTGGGGGCTCTTTTAGGCAGGGCAGTCAGGAAAGACCTCTCTGAGGCAGTGACATCTAAGCTGACGTGAGAAATGAGAAAGAGCCTGGCAGTGAACAGAAAAGGACATAGCTAGTGCAAAGGACCTGTGGTAGGAATAAGCTAGGTGTGTTTGAAAGACAGTGAGAAGGGCAGTGTGGCTGAAGAGCAATGGGTGAGATGAGAATGGAAGGTGAGGCTGCAGAGCTGGGCAGAGGCCAGATGGCTTAGGGCCCTATAGACTGAAAGGAGGAATATAGTTTATATTCTAAATTCAAAGGGAAGCCATTGAGGGTGTTAAACCAGAGGGTGGGAGTGTACGAAGGAATCTGATCCTTATTTTAAGAAGATCTTTGGTGTGTGAAGAAAGCCTTTAGGGGCAAAGTGGGGAGGCTATCAGGAGACTTGCTGTCATGGTCCAGATAAGTTGATGGTGCCCAGGCTGGAGGTAGAGCCATGAGGGTGGGGAAGAGTGGTCAGATGCTGGACAGTGTTGGAGGTAGAGCCAGCCTCACTGGTGGGGAAGAAGGGAGAAAGAGGAATGGGCTTGAACAACTGAAACTGGGAAGTCTGGGGGTACGGGGAGTTGAGGTAGGGTTAGTGGTTGGGAACTGGATTTTTGCCATTCTCATCTGGCACCCAGCTAGAGGTGCAGAGGGGCAGTCTAGAATTCAGAGAAGCTCTCCGGAGATCATGGGCATATGGTTGGCATTTAAAACCACGGGACTGGATGAGATCATCATGGCAGAGGGTGTAGATTGAAAGGAGAAGAGGCACGGGGCTGTTGACTGCAAAATGAGACAAATGACACCTCCGCCCACGCGGCTCTCGCGAGGTATCACGTGAATGCACGCACCCAGTCCATGTTCTTACCCGGGTTGAGAATCCCGACAGCGCTGAGGCTGAGCGGGGGGAGGCGGGGAATGGGGGCCCCTTGTGGGCGGGGCCATATGGGGGCGGGGCCATATGGGGGCGGGGCCGAGAGCCGGGAGGCCTCTCCCCGGCCGGAGGGACCGCCGGGCGGTGACGTCACCGCATGACTGGGTTTTTATGAATGAAAGGAATCTTGTGAGTGAGTAATTCCGGGAAGCTCGCCTTACAACTCCGCGCCGCCCCCCGCGCCGCCCGCCCCACAACAAAACTCGGCGCGGCGCTCTCGGGAGCCCGGCTCGGAGCGACCCGCGGTCGGGACCGGAGACGAGACGGACCAGGGCGCGGGCCGGGACAGCAAGCCCGGACGGCAGCAGCAGCCGCGCGTGCCCGGGGCGCCAGGCGAAGCGGGCCGAGAGGCGGGTGAGGGACGCGGGTCCGAGACCGGGACGGGCGCGCGAAAGCGGAGGCGGCAGGGTCTCCGCGCCCGGGAACGTGCCTGGGGCGGGGCACCGAGGCCCGCTCCGTCGGCTCCCCGGTGTATCCCTCGCCCGGACGGCTGGCGGGGGGGGCTGGGGGGACTGGGTGGCTGGGGGGGCGGGGGGCGGGGGGCGGGGACCAGAGGTCCGGGCGGGGGCCGAGACGGGGTCCAGGCAGGCTTGGTGGGGTGCGGAGACGGGCCCCTTCTGGGGGCGCGCGCGGGGAGGCGGCGGAGCCGGGCAGGAAGGGACAGCACAGGCGGGCGAGCGTCAGCGTCCGCCCAGGCGGGGCCGGGGGCGGTGTGTGCACGTACGTGACTCGGTGAGAACAGTCCTTGGACCGCTGCCCGCGGGCCGTGCGTGCGCGGTTTGTTTACGTCCGAAGGCGGGCGTGTGTGTGTGTGTGTGTGTGTGTGTGTGTGTTCCCGGGCCAGTGTCCCTCTTATCTAGCCTGGTGCGTGCGTGAGAGAGAGAGGGAGAGGGGGAGAGAGAGTGAGTGAGTGAGTGTGTGTGTGTGTGTGTATGTGTGTGGTGTTTGTGTCGACCTGCGCGCTCCCAGGGCAGTGAAGACCCTGGGCCTGTGGCCAGCGGTGTGTACCTCAGAGAGAGTGTGCCCACAGGAATAAACGCGGAATGAGGATTCGGTCGAGGGAAGTGGCCCGTTCCATGGTCACACGGGGGTCCGGGAATTCTCCCTGGGGCTGTCCCCTTCCTACCAGCCTGCAGCCAGTCCCTTGCTGTCCCTGGAGTTTCCCGGGGACATGGCCATGTGACTGCGGTGTTTGTCCCCCGCCCAGAGCCGGAGCCTGCAGCCACAGGGTGCGGCAAAGTATCAAAGGCCCCACCCGGCTGGGTGGAGGGCTGGGGGGGGTGGTGAGATGAGAGAGCCACCCCTGGCCTCAGCACCCACCGATGGGTCCGGCAACAAGTGGGCTGGTGCCTCTGTCCTTGTCCCCAGGTTGTCCAGCTGCCTGGGGAAGGCAGACCCTGGGGACTCTCCTTCATCCCCAGGGTTGCCCATCTCCTGCCTCTTGGGAGGAAGAAGGGCCAGAAAACCCACCGCAAAGGTGGGAGGTGGGAAGGAGTCCCTGGCCCCCTCTCTTTCGTGGCTCCTCTGGCTGGTCCTGGTTCTGGAGGTTGTACCTGCTGGGTTGGGGAGGGTGAGACCGGGAGGGTGGGGTGGAGCTGGTTTCTGCCCTCCTGGTGGTTTCAGTTCCCAGGTGGGATTAGTCAGACAAACCTACTGATGGTTGGACCTGAGGAGCTAGTTGAAGGCCTGGGCCAGCCCTGGGACCCAGAGTCCTCACCCTGGGCTAGCCCAGGTCATGGTCAGCAGGCAGTGGCACAGGTGGTCTTGTTCCATGAAGGATTAATATGTGAGGGGTGGGGCCATGACCTAGCCTTTTCTCATCAGTCCTGTGGGATGAGATGGGGGTTAGGGATATCTTCCTCCTATTCTGCGCTGCTCCCATCTACAAAGCTTAGAATGTTGTGGGGGGTGTGTTGGTAATTGAACTTGCTGGGGTGAGAAACCAGATGATCTTTTAACCTTGAATCTTTGAGCTCTGGTGAGCTCTGCTTCCACGGCTGGGAATTTGAGTGATTCCAACTGCAGCAGGAACTAGGCTATGTGGGGTGGCAGGATGGGTGTAGAATGGGGAGGGACGGATCTGTAGGAGAGAAAGGAGAGTCCACAGCCCCAGTCTGGAGCCAGGGATGTCCAGGAGTATAGGGTTTGAGTAAGGGAGGTGGCAGCCAGGAGCACAGGAACCGCACAGGCCCATCCTTCAGAGCTGGACAGGAAACATCCCCCAGTAGGGCGGAGATTCAGGGGACAAGGGGAAGTGACTGGTTGGATCACAGATGGAGAGTTTTGACTCCCATTGAATCACCTCTGGGCCTTCCCTAGAGCCTGAGACTGAACATGGGCTCCTGTGGCTCCCTCCTTCCTGACACTTTTAGCCTGAGTTTCAGTGGACCCTGTCATGGGCCAGATGCTGGGAATTAGATGGTGAACACATAAGATCTAGAGCCTGCCCTCCGGGACCTTACGGTCGAGGAAGGGGAGACAAAGTTGAAAGAGCTACCAAACTCCGTGCAAAACCACAGCTGAGATGGGTAGTATGAGGCAGAAGGCTCTGTGATTTGCAAGTATATAACAGGACTCTGACTTAGCCTGGGCAATCAAGGGAGGCTTCCCTGAGGAGGTGACCAGTGAGCTGGGTTGTCAGATGGAGGGATGGTCACCTATAAAGCCCTTAAGGGCTGGGGTTGTGATTCTTCTTTGGGCCTTTGGGACCCAGCAACAAGTCTGGCACAGAATAGGTGCTTCTTGGAGGTTTGCTGATGAAATGAATGAATGAGCCTAGATCCACATCCTGGAAGAACAACATAGCACTTGGTGTCAAAGGGCTGGGAACCCCAGGGAAGCAGGAAGCCTGAGGGAGCTACGGGATTCTTGAAGCAGTCTCTCAAAAGTGAGCAGATCGTTCAGGATCCAGGTGCCATCCTCCTTCACATGCACACACACACATGTACACACACAGGCACACACAGATACACACAGACACACTCCCTGTGGGAAATGTACAAGAATGGTAGGTTACTGTCCTTTTTTTCATTCGTTGTGAGCTTGAGGATCCTGGGAGAGAGTGGAGAGGGAATCCGATAGAGACACGGGGGCCCTGCTGTGCGGGCTGGAAAGGAGGCTGGCGTGGCAAGGTTTTGAAATGGGCTGAGCCTGGGCTGGTTTGTAGGTTTGTGTCAGCTGTCATCAGTGAGAGGAGGACAGATGACAGGGCCGGCACTGGAGGCAAGCGAGACCGGAGGCCAGTGAGGAGGCGGCTGTGGTCATAGCTCCGCTGAAAGGGGAAGTGGTCCCCAGCTGTGCAGGTGGAACGGAGGGATGGTCAAGGCTGACAGAGCCAGAGTTTGTGTTCTCATGCCTCTGCCTCCAGGAAGCCTTCCCTGATTGCCTTCCCCTTTCTCCAGGGCCTCCACTCTGTTGGTGGTCTTGGAGTTCCATTCTGGACCAGAATCTGCCACTCAAAACTCCAAAGTAATCAGTGCTGGAAAGTCCTCTAGGCTCGGTGAAGTTTGGGCATGGTGGGAAACTGAGGCCCCGAGAGGGGAGTGGCGGATCTGAAGCCACGCGCAGTGAATGTGAGTGGGTGGCAGAGTCCCAGAGCTAGAATGCAAGGCCCCTGCTTCCCTGCGGTGCTGGGTTCTCTCAGCTTTGCTCCCCTTCCAGCAGGGAGGAGGCTGCACCAGTGCTGGCTGCCAAGGCCCAGGAAAACACATTTTTTCCCTCTGTCCTCACAGAGGAAGCAGAATGGCTCAGCAGCCAGCGAGGAGCCCATGCCAGTGGGTGGGCCGTCTACAGGATGTCTCTGGAGCGGACCTGGGGCCAGGGAGGGGAGGGCAGGAGAGCTGGTGGCTGCTGGCTGGGCCAGACCACTGTGAATCCCTGAGAATCAGTTCACTCTCTGTGCCTCCGAAGGAGTGTTGAGAACCTGCAGACCTTGGAGGTTGGCTCTGCTGGCCTCCAAGGGAAGAAGAGAAAAAAAATGGGTGGCGGGGGTAGCGATCCAGTGGCTGGCAGTGAAGAAAGGGCCCTGAGCTGGGGGTCAGGACCATTTAATACCTGCTGCGTGACTTCAGGCAAGAGATGCCCCTTCCTCTTGGGCTAAGTGAGGAGGCAGGGCCAGGTGCCCTCCAGGGACCTATCCTGGGTAACCCCAGCCAGCCAGAAGAGGCTGAGTCCACGCAAGGTCCCGGTGCCTGCTACTGGCCTGATCCCCCTCCTGGAAGGACTCAGCCATTCTGATAACCCCCAGCTGCTCTCGGGGCTCTGCAGTTTGTACTGCTTGGCAGGTACTGTTCTGATCCCACCGTTGTAGGATCTGATTTCCAAATCGGATCTGATTCTGATTCCTACAGTTGTAGGAAGAGTGGAGGCCCAGAGAGACGGGCCTTGCCCCAGGTCTCACAACCCGGAGAAGACAGGTACAGGACTCAAACCCAGGCTTGCCTCGATCCATTGCTCCTTCCTTGCTTCCCATATCCCAGCCGGGGGCCAAGCATCATGAAGGTAGAACCCCTTCTGCTCCCTTCCCTTCTTCCTGGAGTCTGGGTACCGTCCTTGCCATGCGGAAGCAAGGAAGCAGATGGAAAGGAGGAAGAGTTGGAGACAGGGTGGGAGGTTTTTCTCCTGGACAGTGTTCAGCTAGGCTTGGGCTTGGCACTGGGTTCAGAGACTGACAAGCTGGGTCATGGTGTCAGAGACCACCCACTCACATCTCACCAGTGCCTGCTCCCTGCCAGGCCCTGTGCTGGGGGCCTCAGGACCCAGAACTGCTGTTGCTGCCTCAAAGGTCCCTGTCTGGTGGGGGAGACAAGGGCACAGAACATTACAAGATAAGAGAGAAGTGCCAGGGTGGGTGGTGTCTGAAGAGTCATGTGGGTGCAGGAGGGCTTCCTGGAGGAGGCCTTATCTGTGTGGAAGGCAGAAGAAAGAGCAGGAATCTGCCAGATAAGGTCAGGGGAGAAGTGTCACAGGGCGTGGAGTTGCCCAGAGGCCATAGACTGTGGGAGAGAGGAAGTGAAAGAAATTCTGGCTGTGGAGGTGCCAAGTGGAGGTGGGCCGTGATGACAAGCAAGCCTGGGATGCCACGCAGGTGGGCCTGGACTCTGTCCCAGGGATAAGGAGCCACTGAAGGTTTTCCTCTGGGTGGTGACATGGTCAGAGGCACATGCTGGAAAGATCCTCGTGCTGCTGTGTGGAGGACTGAGCAGAGGCCAGCAGGAGAGCATTCTAGGCCGTTCTAGGTGTGTTGGGGGAGAGGAAGGCAGCTGTTTAAGAGGACTGCAGTGAAGGGCAGGATTGGTGGGTGTGGTGTATGAGGGTCTCCCGGTGGCATCTGTGAAAGGCCAGGGTCCTGACTTGGGGCTCTCTGGGCCTCAGCGACACCATAGGAAGCCTGGGTGGCCCTGAAGACCTTCCCAGGCTGAGGGCTGTGGTGGTGGCCTCTGTGAGGGGGTCTCTTCAGATGCCACATTCCCCCTCCTGTCCCACTCCTTGTTCCCTCTGGGGTGTCACACCCTCCGGCTGTATGGGCCCGGAGGAGCTGGGTGACTCCAGAGAAGCCTTGGGCTTTCTGCATCTCGGCCCGAGTCACACTGAGAATTCTCCATTCCTTGAACCTCTGCAGTGTGCCAGGCTCTGGGCACTGGAGATGTGGCAGGGGACGAGCAGACTCTCGGCTGCTGGGGAGCTGGCCCTCCAATGGGGGGGGGCAGACACTGAACAGATATGTACAGTAGATGAGTAAGAATGCATACAGTGGAAAGTACCATGGAGGAACATGAGGTAAGGAAGGGAGATCGGGGGAGAGAGAGAGAGAGAGAGAGAGAGACTCTGTGTGTGTGTGTGTGTGTGTGTGTGCGCGTGCGTGCGTGCGCCAGGGGCTGGGAATTCCAAATTGAGTGACAACAGAAGATTTGGGAAGAGACCCAAAGGTGAGGAAGCAAGCTTGGTGGCCATATGGGAGCAGAGAAATCCAGGCCCAGAGAACAGCCAGTGCAAAGGCCCTGGGGAGGAGCATGAGTGGTGTGTGTGAGGAACCACAAGGAGGAGGGCGTGGCTGGAGTGGAGTGAGGGAAGGGGAACCACATAGCAGGTGAAGTCAGAGGTCTACGCTGGGGCGGCATCCTGCAGGGGCTTGTGGGCCATTGTGATGACTTGAGCTTGTACTCCAAGTGAGATGGGAACCGTGGGAGGGTCCTGAGAGAGAAGTAACATGAGTGACCTAACTCTGGGTCACCCCTGGGGAAACCGAGGGACAGAGCGGTTACCTGATGGGCCAGGATCCGAACTAGTGGGAAGCCACCATGGAAAGGCCCCATGGGTGTCTGGCACCGAGGTCCATGCACTTTGCGTTTCAACAGCGTGTCCCAGAGACACGGGGAACCTACGGGAATGTGTCAGAGGCCGATCTGAAGCTGTGAGGTAGACCCCATAGAAAGCTCAAGAAGCCAGGGCTTGGACCCCATTTGCCTCTGCTGTTCCCTAGCATCCCAGGTATTGCTAATGAGATCACTAGGACGCCGCATCTCAGGCCACAGGGCATCTTCCTGCCTTGTCCCCTCTGTTCCTCACCACCACCCCTCCCCGTCGGGATGATCGGATGAGGACATGGAGGCTCACAATGAATTGGGGGAGAAGATCAGATCTGCTGGGGACAGAGAGGACTGCTGCTTTCAAGGGGGTTTTGGGAGACAGTCCCCTTCCTGGCCCCGAGCAGTGGCCACTGGCCTCCAGAAGGTCCCCTCCATGTCTCCCCAGAGCCGATGTCTGGCATAGAGTAGATGCTCAAAAAATACTTGCTGAAGGGACATGGAGCTTTCAGGCCTGTGGGGGAGACACTGAGGGCCACTGGGCCCCTCATCAGTTTAGGGTATGGCTGCCCTGATTGCCCAGGGCAGGGCTGCATTAGTGCTGGGTACCAAGCAGGAAAAGCTTTCCTAAGACAGATTCGGGTGAGGAGGGCGTGGGCTGGGGTGGAGGGGAAGAGACTGGTAATGTTTTATTTTGATGGGGTGCAGGTTGGACTCTGGAAAGTCATTGACTATCATGACTATCATATATATATTATACATGTATATATGTATATAATCTATATGATAGTCAATGACTTTCCACAAACACACATGTGTATATATATAGTATTTTATATATTTTTTATAAATTATAAATTATTTTATATTTATTATATATTTTATATATAATTTGAAGTAACTTTACTCCCAGCATGGGGCTCACTCATGACCCTGTGATCGGGAATTGCATATCCTACCAATTGAGCCAGCCAGGTGCTCCAAATACGGTTTGTGTAATTTGCTGTATATAGGCATCTCTGGTCGTCATATGGGCAAATGGCTGGAGGGGGGTGTCCATTCATTTGATGCATATTTATTGAGCAAATGCTATGTACCAGGCACTGACTTAGGCACATTGATGCCATGACAAGACCACAGTCTTCCTGAGTGTGTGCATTTTGGTGGAGGAGAGGTGGGACAGAGACAGATAACCAAGTAACCAAACAAAATTATTGCAGAAGAGGTGACCATGAGGGTTATAAAATGGGGTGATGTGATGATATAAGAGGTATTTAGCCGGGATGGTTAAACCAATTTGAAGAGGTGACATTTGGCAAAGCTCTCAATGAAGAGTCGCTGTGGGGAGATGAAAAGGAAGACAGCCATAAAGAGAGAAGCAAGTGCAAAGGCCCTGAGGCTGGAATGAACCATTCAGCAGCACCAGTGTGGCTGGACCACTGGGGTGGAGAAAGGTGGTATATGACAGGAATTCCAGAGCAGCAGAGGCCTTGAGTGCCAAGGTAGTGAGTCTGGGTTTTATTCAAAGTAGAAAGGAAAGTGACCTTGGTCTCTTCTCTCTCCTAGGTCTCAGCCCAGAGGGCACCTTTTGCAAACATGTCTGTGGATCCCTTATCCAGCAAAGCCCTGAAGGTGACGAGGCAGCCCCTGTTGTCCCTGTCCTCCCCCTCTCCCTCCTTGCCTAGGCTGACTGTCCCATCCCAACTTCCCCTTCAGTTCCTGGAATCCTCAAGGGTGGTTCAGGTGTTCATGGGGCCCTAGGAAGGGCCCTGGCCTGGAAACCAAGAGGCCTGGGCTCTGGTCGTAGGTTGGGTGCCCCCCTCACACCTCCCCCTCCCCCCGCAGGTCACTTCCATCTCTGGGCTGGCTTCCCCATCAGCACAGTGCTTACTGGGCTAGAGAGGACTTAAAAGGTGCTTTCTGGGCCGGGTTTCTCTGGCTGAGTCCAGGCTGATGCACTGGGTTAGAATTTGGGCCAAGCCCTGGTGTGGTGGTCCCTTTTGTGTTCAAATCCTGGTTAGGCCCAGCTTCCCCTTTCTGGATTCTTCGCCCGCCCGCCCCAACGCTTCGGGGTCTTGGAGCAAACAAGTCCAGCCTCCTCGTTGGGGCCTATGGTGGTGAAGGAGGAACACTGGGGGTGGATGGGGGAGCCGTCTCCAGCACCTGCTGCGCGCCAGACCAGGGCCAGCATCCACAGGCAGGGCGCGACCCTGGGCCTCAGTTTCCCCATGCGCCCAACATTCTACCCCTAGATCAAGCGTGAGCTGAGCGAGAACACGCCGCATCTGTCTGACGAGGCGCTGATGGGGCTGTCGGTGCGCGAGCTGAACCGGCACCTGCGCGGGCTCTCCGCCGAGGAGGTGACGCGGCTCAAGCAGCGACGTCGCACGCTCAAGAACCGCGGCTATGCGGCCAGCTGCCGCGTGAAGCGCGTGTGCCAGAAGGAGGAGCTGCAGAAGCAGAAGTCGGAGCTGGAGCGCGAGGTGGACAAGTTGGCACGCGAGAACGCAGCCATGCGCCTGGAGCTCGACGCGCTGCGCGGCAAGTGCGAGGCGCTGCAGGGCTTCGCGCGCTCTGTGGCCGCTCGCGGGCCCGCCGCGCGTGTGGCGCCAGCCAGCGTCATCACCATCGTTAAGTCCGCTCCGGCCCCGGAGCCCGGGCTGGGGCCGGGCCCCGCCTCCGCCCCCACCCCCGGCCCCTCCCCCGCAGCCTGTTCCTAGTGTCCGCCCCGCCCCACCCGGCCACGCCGCACTTCCAAGACACGCCCCTCCGACCCCAGCTTCCTTCCCAAAGTGCCTAAGCGTGGTCTCGTCCCCAGGTGCCATTTCTCTGCAGCCACCAGCCCCGTGGTGAACACATGATCCCTCCCGAGCCTGCTGTCTTCCTGTTGTGGCCCCTATAACTGGGTCCTAATAGGTGGCCTTGGGGTGAGACAACTTCGGTGAGAACGGTGGGGTGATATTGAAGTCTGGGGTCTCTTTTGGCTGAACAGTCCAGCCGTCTTAGACTGGGACAGTGGGATACAGAGCGGATTAGAGAGAAGGGCTGTCCGGGAGAAGAGGGCCACCCCTCATTTTGTAAAGTGTCTGCTCAGATCGTGTCCTAGCCCCTCCAAACCCTCCCAGGATTCAGGACTAGGTTTGGCTCCCATATGTGTCTCCTGGGACTGGAGGCTAATGTGCCCTGCCTCTGCTCTGGGCCCAGGGGTTCGTGGCCTTCCAAAGCTGGGAGAATCATCAGACATCACCTAGTGAGGGCCAGTTAAGAGATAGGGAAACAGCCTCCAGCAGACAGGCCAGTGCTCAAGGCCATCTGTTTCGTGGCTGAGCTGGAAAAGCCAAGCTGCCCTGAGGTTCCAGCCAGGGTTGTCAGGGACATTGTGGACACGGACTGGAAAGGATGATGAAAGGGCCTCCCTGGCCTGGGAGCTGCCTCTGTGAGTTAGGGGAAGAGAAGTAGAGGGCCAGAGAAGGTGATAAGGATGGAAGAGATGGAAGGAGCTGGCCAGCCAGAGAGAAAGGGGACCAAGGAGACAACCATCGACTGTGGCAGGTGGGAAGATAAGACAGATGCTGAGGTCTTGCAGTCCTGAGAAGGTCCTGAGAAGGACCATTGTGGCTTGAGGGGTGGCCACTGCCACTGATTGCCATTCTCCTGGGGAGCCCAGCCCCAACCCTCCCGCCCTGTATACAGCTGTTTATTTATTGCACGAATCTAAGTTATTCTCCCCAGCCGGAAACCTAGCACCCACTCCCTGGGAAAAGTGGTGTGTGGCCCTGTGCTGGACTTTATATTTTATATCTGCAAATAAATCACATTTTATCTTATATTTAGGGAAAGCCGGACGACAACCATCCAAAAAATGTTAAAAAAAATTTATCCGGCCCCCAGAATTTATTTATTTTCTGACTTACAGTAAGCGAGTTATCCGCCTTCTGTATTTTGTAGACTTTCTGAATAAAAGTCAAATTCTCTTTTTCCACAGTGACCAAGTGTCAGTCCCTGGGCTATGGTTTCTGGAGGGGGTGGGGGGTGGGATGGGTTCTGAATGAGGGGCTGAAGCTGGAGTTCTGCTTATAACCCCAGGCAGGCCCCCCTGCTGGAGTGGGGGGCTAGCCCCGTGTTGCAAATGAAGAAACTGGGCCATTGGCTCTCACTAGCTCTTGCTGGGGGAGGGGAGGAGGGGGGGACTGTTGCTAAAACTACTGTTCTTCCTTCTGGTTCCCTGGAGCCTCCCAGGGGAAGACAAAGCCAGGGGGACAATGAAATGTAGGGTTAAATCCCTGGCATCCCTTCACTGAATAAACAGTCCCGCCCAGAGGAAAATTCCCGGATTTAAGAGTAATCTTTCCAGCACTTTCCCACCGAGGCCTGACTTTCTACAGCCAAGTAGAAAATATTTTCCCCACGGTCCGGAAGGCAAAGGGAGGCCGAGACAGAAGTGGCTTCTTCAGGCCCAGCCTGCAGGCCTAAAAGGCAAGCCTGTATCTCCTCTTTCGCTCCAAACTCACTATAATTTCCTCCCCGTCTGCCAGCCCTTTGGGGACACCCTGAAGAGAAATGGAGGATACAGCGGTCTGGGGGGCAGGAAAATCAGGGTTTGAATCCGTGTGTGCCTGTTTCTAGCCATGAGACTTGTGGTGGTTTCTTTAGCTTCTTACAGCCTCCCTGCACAGAGAAGGTACTCGAAGGGCATAGGTGTGACAAGCACCGGGAAACCCGAGGGGCTGTAAGCTTTAACATGCAGTGGACACAGTCACAACAGCGCGCTGGCACATACACACGCACACACAGGCTGAGGGAGAAGGCCACGTCTGTGGCAGCTGTGGGCTTTGAAAGTTGGGGAAGGGTCAAACCGCATGGGTTGGCAGCGTCCACTGGCCTTTTTCCCCCTCTCACGTTGAGGCCCCGTCATCCTGATCCCTGATCCGGGGATGCTGAGCTCAGGCCTGCAAAAGGGCAGCCGGAAGCCTCGGGCGGGACAAGTGGAGTTTCGAGGCTGGCTGGGAAGTTCCCCCCGCCCACGCCGCATTCCTGAGCACTCCTGTCAGCCCACCAACCCCTCCTCCCTGAAAGTGGGTGGCCATGGCCTGGTACCTGGCCTCCTTAACCCTTGGGGCAGGAACTAACCCTTGGGGCAGGAGGGTGGGCTCAGGAAGGCATCAAGAAGGGCTGCAAGGAGCAAGGAAGCCTGGAAATCCCTTCAAGCCCCTGGGAGACCCCTGTGGGAATGCGGCTGCTGGTGTTGGAGGTGCAGGGGGCCCTCTGGCTGGCGGACAGAAGGGGGAACGGGGCATCCACCCACTGGGGTGGGGAGGGCGGGTCCCTTGTGGCCACAGCTGCCCCTGGCTCCCACCAGCTGGAGGAGAGGGAGACAGTTCATCCAGTGCGAGCCCGGAGCCCAGTGTCAGTCTCTGGCCTCGTGAATTCCCCCATTCCCCTGTCACCTACACATGGTGCCCTGGAAGGAAGCTGGTTTCCTAGGAGACCCCTGCCCACAACCACCAAACCCAGCCCCAAACACATACACGGGAGGCGGGGAAGAGGAAGGGCAAAAAAACCTCACCCACAGACAGCAGAGATTTCAATACAATCTATATTATCTCATATATATATTTCTTACTTTATTTGCTCACTTCTGTCACGCATTTAAAATGTCACAGAGACCAAAATAGAGCGGCTTTCTGGTGGAACTCATGGCAGTCATACACGAGATACAAAACTAGGGGACTCTGTCCTCTCATACATCATACAGTTCAGTTTTCAAGTATTTTTTATGTACAAAGAGCTACTCTATCGGGGGAAGGGATTAAAAAAAAAAAAAGGTTATGCATCCTAGGAAGGAAGGGTGGAGTGGGTGGGCACCCGTTCCCGGCCCCTCAACTCCCCGGGGGCCACTAGCTCCCTGTCCCAGAGCCCCTCCTCTGTGTCCCCCCACGAACCATGCTAGCCAGCAAGTGCCAGGGCAGCCAAGACAAGGGGGCAGGGAGTCGGCAGCACACTTTGGCCTGGAAGGAGAATCACACAAATCTATGAAAGCAAAGTGGGGAGTGGGGACCGAGGATCTCCCCAGACAGCCTGCTCCCACCTGCCACCTTCCTGGGCAGCTTGGTACCAGCTGGCCAGACCCACCAGATCGGCCCCAAGAGCCAGCCTCCAGCCCGCCCCCCCCAGGCCTCTGTGACCCCGAGGCGGGGGGTGGGGAGCCAGCTTGGTCACAAGGGCCAAGGGCAGCCTGGGAAGACAACAGGGGTGTAATCCCCCACTGGACCCTTGGCACATTCATTCCAGGAATGAACGGAAAGGAAGAGAAGTTCTGGTGCCACAGGGTGGGGCCCTCCTCACCCTATGACCTTCCCCAGGCTGTCCGGGCCCAAACCCAAGTGCCCTCTGGGTTCCGAAAGACAGAACACACACTGTGACTGTCAGGAGGCTCCTCCTAAGACAGTGGCCAGTCTAAGCCCAGCCTGCCTGGGGACTCTGGCCACGGAGGCTCCGGGAATTTAGGTGTGGAGGTGAGCGAGGGGAGGGGACTCGCCATCCTGGCCATCCCCTAAGGCCTGTCCAGGGTGCTTGGCCCAGCGCAGCAGGGTCCCCTGAGTGCCAGCAGCTTGAGAGGGAGCCCCCAGGGAGTGTCTGCGGCCAGACAGACCGAGGGCCCGGGACAGGGGAGCTTTCGTATGTGACTAAGGCACAGAAGAGATGGGCCGAGGGGCCAGCCGAGGCAGGACTCCAGGCCGTGTGTGGATACGGCGCCAAGGGAAAGGAGTCTGGGGTCACTCCTCCCACTTCTCAGCTCCCGGCTGCACGCCCCCTCCTTTCGCCTCCCTCCCGTAGGGCTGCTCCTCCAAAAGCTGGTCTGAAATGTGGAGACTCAGACCCTTCCCCTGAAACGGGAAGGAGCAGCCCTAGGGCAAGACCAGGACCCTGCGGAGGTTCTCACTGCTTAGCCTGGGAAAGGGGCTGGGAGCCTCCAACCCCTTCAGCAGCCAGGAAGCAACAAGGGCTCTGCCCAAAGTGCTCTCGAGAAGAAAGACCCTGAGGGACAGGGCAGTGCGGGCCGCTGGCTGCCCTCAGCAGGTCAGGAGGAAGGGGCGAGGCAGGCAGGGAGGGCAGCCACGGAGAAGACAACTAGGGGCCCAGAGACCCCTGCTACGAGAGGGCCTTGTCAACAGAAGAGGGGCCCAGATGCACCCGAGCTCCCTTCCAACATGGGACACGTGGCTCTTGGTGTCCCTCTGGTCCTTGCAGCATGCCAGGCAAGCCTGGGTCAGGAGGGGGCGCGGGGAGCATCTGGGTTCCCTCCCACCCCTCTGGCCGAGGCTGAGGCTAATCTAGCACGGACAGGAGACACAAGGGAGGGAGCAGGCAGGAAAGAGCCCAGGTCAGAGTATTGCACGGTGCTGGGGGTGGGGCTGTCAGTCTCAGGGGGAAAAGAGGGACCCACGTCGGGGCTGAGAGGGCCATGGCCGCGGGTCCACCACGGCCACAGCTGGTCCCACCAGGCCGCTGTGGCAGGACAAGCCATAGGGGCACAGGAGTCGCCCCCAGCATCCTCCGTCCCTCGCCCGGCAGCAGGGCTGGCCACGCGTGAACAGTCCGGAAGGCCCCCGTGGTGAGCCCGGGTTGTCCCCTGGGCCCACAGCTTCCGGCTATTCCTCTGGGAGCGACAGGTGAGTGTTTCCGGTCCAATAAATTAATGGGCAATGCCAAAGCTGTGCCAGCCTGCCTCCCCGCCCGCGCGTGGGACCGGAGGGGGGCATGCCCTGCCCTGGGCCGTGGGGCCAGTCCTCCCCACCAGCAGCCGCACCTAGAACTCATCATCGGAGCTAAGCAGCAGAGTCTTCTCGTTGTCGCGGGCGCCACTGAGGCTGTGGGAGCGCGAGAGGCTGTGGGCGCCACCGCGCCACGCAGGCCCGGGCTCCAGGGTGGACTGCTGCGTGTACTGCTGGTAGGCGGGCGAGAAGTTATGGATGGCGTCCTGCACGATGTCGTGTGGGTTCATGGTCTCCTTGAGGCTGCTGGAGATGCTCTTCATGGGGGCACAACGGCCTGCAGGGTAGGAGCCCAGAAGCGGGGGTTAGGGGCAGGGAGGCCCCGGTCCTGGGACCGAGCGCCACCCCAAGGCCGTGTCACCCGACAGAGAACAGGGTCCCGGGCATCAGGAGGCACAGGCAAAGAAACGGCTCTCTGGCTGGGGCGCAGAAGACAGGTGAGCAGCCGTCGGGGGCTGGTAAGTGTGGCTGGTGGGAAGGGACCCAGGGTGGAGAATGGCATGCCCCAGGGAGGATGCAGTGTCGGGGAGGGGTCCACCCAGAGAGCTAGCCCTGCCCCCTACCCCTGGGGGCCCCTTTTGCTCTGGCAGGACAGGCAGCCAACCCCCCCTCCCGCCTCCCCCCGCCTCCGGCACCCACAGTGGAGTGCCCTGCAAATCCTCACCGGCTCCCCTCTGAGAGGGCAGAAGCCCTCATGTGCTTCTCCTAACTTCCCCTCTAAGGAACTCTCCCTCCATGGGTTCAGTAGGGAGAAGTGGCCCCAGACTCAAAACCAAGGTGGGGGACAAGTCCTGGTCTTCCAATTCCAATCTGGCGGGCCTTTTCCACCTTCGTGTTCTCCGCCATGGATTTCCCATTAACACGCACTGTGCCCCAGGAACCCAGCGGGCGTATTTCAGAACACTGAGAGACCAGGACGGAAGCAGGCAAACTCTAAGGGGGGGGGGTGGGCAGCCCTTGGCAGGCAGGGCCTCTGAGCTCTGCTGCCTGGGGGTGCCTTGGTGGGGAGAGACAGGAACACAGAGAAGGGACTAGGGAGAGAGACATGCCGGTGACGGTGACCACGACTGACGTGCAGGACAGACGTGTAGACCGGGAGCAGAACCTACCGTAAGGGCCGTATGTTGGCACTGCCCGCGGCCAAACCCGGGGCAAAAGCAGGGCGGAGGGGGGAAGGGGAAGGAGAGAGAAGCCAGAGAAATAGAGAAGACAAGAGACAGCTGAGTGACACCATCTGCCCACCACCAAGGCCTGCACACCGTACCAGACCCACTTCCCACCCGACCCAGCACCCAGCAGCCCCAGCGGCCCCCTCGGAGCCCGGCACCCAGTGGGCGATGGGGGTGGGGGACGGCACGTCCACTCAGGGATGACCCCTCCCACAGGGCTCACGCTCTCATCCAGGGGGACAGGAGAGCCACCAGCAGACACACAGGACATTGATCGTGGTCCCATTTCTACACCTAAGTCGTGGCCCAGCACCCCCACTTCTCTTCAGGCTTGGCTGGAATGGCTAAGCCAGTGCCCCGCGCTTTACAAACCTCGTGACACTTCACAGATGAGGAAATCAAGCTGAGGGGTGAGGGGGCGTGGCGCCCTGTATAGATACCCCCAAGCTTTTCCCCAGGAGGGCTGGGCTGGGGTCTCTGCCAGAGCTGGGTTTCTGGCCACGCTGTTCTTTTCTGGGCTGGTGGTCCAGGAGCATCGGGTGGGAAGATACAGCCTAGGTGTCCACTGGGCCTCTGCAGAGCCCCCACACGTGACATTTTAAACCCCGAGGATCCAGAAAGGGTTCTCTGCTATGGCCCCAGGCTCCAGGCACAAGGGTGACTTTCCTAAGGATGCAGGCTCTGTTGGGACCAGGTTCACGGGACATCGTGCTCAGCACTGGGTGGGTGTTTGCAGATCTGAGGACCTAGTGGGAAGCGCGTGGGACAGCAGCTGGCAGCAGCAAGGCGGCCGGTACCAGGGAGGTGTGCGATCACAGACGGAAGAAGGGGTACCGCCAGCCCTCCGCCAAGTGTGTCGGGAGAACACAGCTGGGCACCCAAGAGCTGAGCGGCCTGGAGTGCCGGCCCGTCCACTAGTGGCCAGCAGGTCTCTTTCCAGTCAGGGAGAGGGCCGAGGGGTCCGCTGCGGCACCCCACTCCCCGGGGCCTGTGGTGGGCTTCGGGGCGAGGCCTAGGAAGTGGGGTTCTCGTCTCTGGCCACAAGGAAGGCAGCCAGCAGCAGCCCAGCCCCTGGGTGGGTGTGTCAGAGCAGGACCCTCCAAGGCCCACCCACCTCCCCACCGGAGAAGTCATTTCAGGCATTGCCGGCCTCCACTTCTGCCCGCCGTGACCATCTGCTCTCTGCCCAGGAGCAGCCCAGAGGCCGTTCCCTCCACTGGGCGGAGCTGGGAAGGTCCCTGCCACCGTTGGAGCCCAGACCACTTAATGCCGAATCTGGGAGGTGGGGCGTGCACAGGAGGGACTGACAACGCCTCTCCGGGGCATCCTAACGTACAACCGGGGTTGCCAATGTCTTCGAACAAGGAGGCAAACAAGCGGGCGTAAAAAGCAAGCTGTTAAAAACGGCCTGTCGGACACTGTGGCAGGAGGGCCCTAGGGAGGGCCTGGGAGGGCTTCGCCCGCTCTGTGGGGGGTGGTCATCTCGACGCTGGCTCATACCTTGCGCATCCAGCCTCTTGTCAGCGTAGACCCTGTAGGTGAAGGCGTGCCGCAGGGCCAGGGCTGCGAAGAACATCTCCACGCAGATGATGAAGTCCTGGTAGCCGGCGGCCACGGTGCCCTCGCCCACGGACACGCGGGCCGAGTGGATCTTGGGAATGGCCCCACACTTCTCCAGGATGGCCAGAAGCATGCCTGGAAGAGGAGGTGTGGGCATGTGGCCCTGGAGCGGACCCCTGGCCTGTTGCTCCTTCTACATGCAGCCCCCACCCCACCAATGCCACACCCACCAACAAGGACAGCAGCGGGGCCCACGGTCGCCCGGGGGGGGCTGAGATGCTGACACCAAGCTGAGGCGTCTGGGAAACCCCACCCCGCCAGCTCCTTGCTGGCCACCAACTCCGGGGGTCCCTTGGATCCCCATCCATGAGTCAGCCCCATGGAAGGTTCCCCATGGCTCCTGTGAAAGGCTCCTGAGGGCCTAGACATTCCACCCAGGAGGCCCCAGTGGACAGAAGTCTGGGCTCTAGGCTGGGATGGCCCAGAGACAACACAGGCCTTACAGAGGCTGGGAAGAGGCTCACCTTGCCAGAAGGAGAGAAAAATGACGGACTTGACCATGAAGAACTTGAGGACGGGGCTGTAGGGGCTAAGCAGGTCCCGGGTGGCAAAGTAGAAGAGGAAGAGGGCGTAGAGGGCCAGGCTGACAGAGATGTTGTAGATGATGGTCACGTAGAGGTAGCCGCTGGTGACACTGGGGGAACGGGGAGTGTTCTCTGGCTTGGACAGAGCCTTTGGAGGGACAAAAGGCCTCCCTCCCGCCTCTGCCCAGCCAGTATGCCAACCCCCATGGTTCTCAGCAAGGTTCCCCAAGCAGTGCTCCATGAGCCACTGAAGAAGGGACCTAAGTGGCCAAGAAGCAGGGAGCGGAGGGGAGGTGTGCAAGCGTGTGCCCACGGTGAAGGCCAGCCCTGTGCCTCTGCTCCGGTGCCCGGGCTCCTTGTGGGAACCCGGACATTGAAGCCACCAGCACCAGGGGGCTCAGCCCGATGGTCCAGCAACAGGGATGAGAATGACGTAGAGCCTGGCTCTGCTTTTCTCTTGAACAAAGTTCTGTCGCCCTCCAGGCCTCAGATGCTCACCTGCCCTGGCGGGGCTGTCCCGTGGGGTACAGGTGGCACGGGGCCGGGGTGTGGTCCTGTTCACTAGCCCCCCAAAACAAAAGATGTCCACATGGGAGAAGCCTTCTCCTGGGGACTCAAGCCAGGCCTCTCAGGGCTCTGACCTTCTAGCTCCCTACCTTGGGAGTGGTCACTACCCCCAGGCACCAGCCTGTGGGCTGTCCCTGAGGGTGACGAGGGCTGAGGGCTGGCTCCTGTGCCAGAGGCGGGGCCAAGCAGGACGATAATCACCTCCAGGCTTGGGCCTTGCAGCTTAGGGATGCGCGGGGGCATGAGGAGGGACGGGCCACCCTCGGCCTCCCCTCAGAGGAAGGTCAGGGGCATGGGGCCAGTCTGCAGGCACCCCCTTCCCTAAAGCGGGGCGTCACAGCCTCGGGGCAAGGCCACCCACCCCCACCTCTCAGGGGGCCCCCGCTGCTTACTCAAAGTCGCCATCCCGGTACTTGCCAAAGGCCTGGAGGACCACGGTGCTGACAGCCATGAGTGGCTTCACCACGCAGAACTGCAGGGTGGCCTGTCAGGGGAGAAGGTCAAGAGTTGGGGACGAACAAAGAAACTGTGTGGCGAGCCCCTCCTCTGTCCTCTGGCCAGGAGAGCCTGTGCTGGATGCTGGGGGTGGGGATGGGGGTTGTTCTGATGTCCTGTCCCGAGGGGACTGCCGTGTGGAAGGGAGGCAGAAGCTGTGAAGGGACAGCTGTACAATGTGGCCGTGTGAGCAGACGGGAGAAGGAAGGACGAAGGATGGCCGCTGGGGGGACAGACGAGCGCAGGACAGGGGAGCCCGCTGGAGGGCTTCTCACAGAAGGGGTCAGCAGGAATGTGCCAGAGACACACCAGGGACAAGCAGAGGGAGGCGCTCCTACCAAGACCGACAGGCTGAGAGCAGACACGGGGCAAGGGGGTAGATGCTGGTGATGGAGGGCAGCAGGAAGGGGGCCAGGGCCCTTCTCAAAGCCTCCTCCTGTCCTCCTTTGTCCACCCCTGGGGTCTCACTGGGGCTGGAAGGGACCTCCAGGAGCACAAGAAAGGAGGCAGCTCAAAGCACAAGGTCTGGGATCCTGAATCTGAATCTGAATCCTGGCTTCACCCGTTACCATCTGGAGAAGGTCACGTGAGCAGTCACGTAGCCTCTGAGCAGTCACCTCACTAACAAATGGACGTAACCAGCCCCACATCGCAGGGCTGAAGACCACGGCAGTGTCTGTTGTTCAATGAAGGCCTCCACTGGCCCACTCAGCCACTGGAAGGATTCCTAAACCAGGTTCTCACAGTGCCCTCCAGAGGCTCCAGTAAAGTCAAGGACAACCCACGGTGCCCAGAGAGCCAGCAAATACACCAGGCTCTTGAAAATCATGTCTAAGCCGTAAGGCCCCTTCCACGGCGGGGGAGCAGCTTGAAAAGGCTGAGCCACTGTGGCTCCAAGTCAGGCAAAGATCCTGGGGCAGAGGAAGTAACCCGTTGACCCCAACGTTTCTGCCCCACTGGGGACCCAAGTGCAGTCTGTGAGGTTTCCCCATGGGCCCTGGGCTGTGCGTGGAAGCACGTGTGATGGAGCGCAGAGGTCAATGCTGCCACCAAGAAAGCCCCCCAAATTCCCCGGCCCCACCACCTACCTTGAGGGAGCGGGACCAGTGTCTGGGGCAAAGGAAGGAGGCGCGGGCATTAAAAGCCTGCCCACAGGCCGCCGCCGTCCTGGTCAGCTGGGCGTACAAGGGCCCCCCCTACAAAGCACTGTGACAGCTGAGGAAACCGAGGCACGGAGGGGCAGAAGAGGCGGCATCAGCAGGCCCCACAGCCTGCACCCAACCACAGCCCTGGATCAGGTGGGGAACCAGGCAGCAGTTCCCCAGCCAGGAGGGGGTTCAGAACCACCTGCAGAGCTGTAAACCCCGCCCCGGGGCCAGAGCTACAGGCCAGACCTTCTTCATCAGCCTGGGGGCTGCGGAGAGGGGGCTGGCTGACCAGAGGATGGCTGTGCACCAGCTCTCCGGGAGAGTCAGATCCTGGGGGCCCCTGGCCCAGGCTTTCTCAGGAGAAAGCAGCAGAGAGGAAGCAGCGCTCTCCCAAGGGAAAGGGATGCAGAGGCCGCTTTAATCCTGTCCTCTTACTACCTCCCCGTGCCGCTTCCAGAACAGCAGCAGGACATCCGAACCCACAGGGCCTGGGGAATCATTTATAACCAGAGTAGCAAGCTAGTGATCATGGGATCAAAACTCTGTACACAACATACCCATCAAAGAAGGCGGTGAGTCACAGCTGGGCCCAGGGCGGCTGAAAGGCTGGTAAACAAAGGCTCTGGAAGGCCCCACCCACCCCGACCCCGGAGACACTTTTAACTCTTTGCCTCCAGGCCCAGTAGGGAGATTGTGAATGGAGGAACGCCCAGGGGAAGGCAGAGCTGGAAGCTGGCCTGTGGCGTAGACCCGGGTGTAGACCCGGGTGTAGACCCGGTCCGTCCAGGTAGGTGCTTCCAGGTAGGTGCTACGTGGGTGTGCCCGCACTGCGGGCGGTGTCCCTACACAGAAGGGAGTGGAAAGGCCAGCCCTCTGGTGGCCAGGGTCATCAGCTGCAGTGACTACTCTTGGTGACCCAGAGGTCCCAGCAGGGGCAGACTCTCCCTCCCGTACAAGAGTGGGGTCTGTGCTGACTGCTTCCCATCCATCCCCCACCTGGGCCTCGTGCCAACCCTCGAGGTCAGTATCGTTCCGCCTGCTTTACAGAACAAGGAAACCAAGTCACGCTCAGGAAGCTATTACATAACCTCGCCAGGGTCACCCAGTCAAGAGGAAAAGCTGAAAATCAAACTCAGATGGTCGGACACCCGGGCCCAAGTACTTCACCACAACCCCGCGCGGCCTCCGCCCAGCTCCTGGAGACCACAGGGGAGGCAGCAGAGGAAACCGGAAGCTGGTGGAAATGGGGAACAGACCAGAGACCCGGCAGGCCCGTCGAGCTTTCACACAGAAGCACTCCTGACCTCTAGCTGCAGCTGAGGAGGGGTTTCAAGCTGAGCCTCTAGAATCCCCGCGCCTCCTCATTCTCGCACACACACACCAAGGCCCGCCTGGTGGAAGTGAGCAGGAATGGGACCACCTCCTGCCCGGGGCTGCCACAGACCCTCTCAGGACCCTGTTGCTGCCCCTTGGAGCACGCTCGGCTCATGCACGCGTGCCTAACGGCATGGGGTGTGGGTGCCCGGCCTTCGCGTAGTTCACGGGGTATGGGAACTCCGCAGGTGGGCTCCTCTGGCCCTAAGCCTGCCTCTGCCGCCGGATGAGCAGGGGTGGCTCCCAGGCTCTGGGACCCTGGCCTGGACCCCTCAACCAGGGCCGGTGCAGGAACACGCACCTGCTTGCAGAACCGGAGGAATCCAATGGAGTAAGTCTTTCCCCAGAGGCAGCACGTGCCGTACATACAGCTGGACCTGGAAGAGACAAGCGGAGGGGAGGCTAGAAGGCAGACAGCCAGGATTCGGGGAAGGTGGGGCTGGGGGAGGGCGCCGTCCCTCACATCCACACGAGCCCGGGGAGAGCAGACCGGGGCTGGGAATGGGGCACAGAGTTCAGGCAGCCTTCGCCCGGAGGCCAAGCACTCGGGGAGAGTCTGCACTGGTGGTGGTGGGAGGTCCGGGGTGGGGGGCATCAGGGCACCAGCCTGGACACAACAAACCAACCTGCCAAGTGCTGAGTGGAAAGACTACAAGAGGGAAAAACAGGCAGACAGGAGGGGACAGGAGGAGAAAAAAGGAGTAAGAGCCGGTGAGACTGTCCCCATGGTCGCTCGGGAAGGGAGGAGAGGCACCACAGGGCCAGGTTCTGGGCAGGGTCGGTCTGTGTGTCCGGCTGATACCAGGACAGCTCGAAGACCCTCAGGCCCAGGAAACAGGGTGCTGTGAGGGCTCCAGGGAGACCAAACTACTCACTCGATGGGCTTCCCTCTGATCTCCGACATGATGGAACTTTCTCCCCCAAGGTATTCGTAGCACAGGCTCAGGAAATTATAGATGACCAGGGCTGTGAGAGATGTCCAGAGAAAACCACTCAGACCAGCAGGCTGGGCAAACAGATGGTGGGATTCTAAACAGCCACAAGAGTGGAGGCACCACGGTCACGGGGCCGCAGGGACGCAGGGACCCACACAGAGAATATTCCAATGGTCACCAAACCAGGCAAAGCTGAGTCACGCTGTGTGCGGTATGTGCACGTACGCTGCTGGTCACCCCGTAAAGCGACACACGGTGATAAGCACGAAGTTCCAGATTGCAGGGGGAGACAGGGCTGGGCTCGCTGGGGGCTGGGGAGCACATTCTGGGGCTCAACAGGTACCGGCTTTGTTACTGTGTGCGTGTGTGTGCGCGTGTGTGTCTTACGGATCAGAGTTTTACAACAAAACAATAAAACATTCTCTGGAGGGATCTCAGGAGAAATTTTCAGCAGGAACGAGACAGGACAACCTTTGTCCATTCAACCACCCAGAGGGGCAGGTTAGTACGCACGCCAGTAGAGGCTCTGGGGTGGCAACGAAGGTCACAAAATCAAGCACAAATGTGCGGGACAGCTGGGCCAGCTCTGTCCGGATGGGGCTCGACGGCACCACAGAGACACAGCTCTGCAGCAGCAACAGGCAGCACCAAGGTACGCTGTCAACGCTAGACCACAGCACGCCGAGAGGACTTCTACGGGTCAGCAAGATGAAGGCTGCGGCCTGCAGGGTGCCAAGAGCAAGGACGGGGAGACTGGAGAGCAGGAGTACCGCAGAGGCCGCCGGAAGGCAAGGGCACCGGAGGAAGCTCAGGCCGAGAGCATGGGAACTCGAGGGGGCAGCAAAGGAGTGAGGGTCCAAGTGGGGTCAGGGGACAGGAAGGGCAAGGGAAACAGCGGCGACCCTGCAGACAGAGGGCTCCTTACCTGATCCTGCTGTCCCCCCTGTCGCATAGAGGCCCTCACAGGTCCAGGTACAGCCCTGACCTTGGCATTCGAGATTTTTCCACAGTGACTTGGCCCCCGCCCACTCCCCACATGGCCTTCCCGGGGAACTAGATGCCCCTCTTTCCCTGTAGGTTATGACATCCTCCATGTGCTTCCCTTTGCTGATTCCCATGGCCTGGGGTACCCCTCCCTCTGTGTTGCTGGCGTCCTTGAAACCCATGAGACCCCCTGAGAGTCTCTGGCCCCTTTCATGGAGGCTGGCACGTTCTCACCCAGGGAACCACTGACCTACAGATGCTGGGCCGTGTTTCCTGCCCCGGGGCCTGGCTAGCATGATCCCTGACCACTCCCACGGGACTGCAGCCCCTGGAAGGGGGCCCACCTCCTCCCCAGAGCATGGCCACAGCACTCGGCACACACCTGGCACACCACGACCATGGGGCTACCTTGAGCTGGAGAGCATGCGATCCCGGCGACAGATCTATGGGTGAACGCGGGCCTTCAGTGGTTTGGGAAGGAGTATGTTTGCAGTGTGGTATACCTAACCCATCAGGGGCTCACGCTTCCAGCTAAAGTTGGGGGTTCCAGGTAGCACCCCATCTCAGCATGACCCACGGCACCTACCACATGGTACTGTGACTATCTGTCTACAGATGTAGTAGAGGGTTTGCCCCCCATTAGCTGGGAGCCTTTCTGTGCCTCAGTCTCCTCATCTGTTAGATGGAGACAACAGAGGCACCTACCCTGCCAGGTGGTATGAGGTTTGAGTACCCAAAGTACTCCGAAGAGTGGCTGGCCTTAGTCGTGCCCACTAGACGGCCACTACTATTTATCTGCTGGTCTTCCTCGGGGGCCAGGGTCCCCCAATGGGGCCTGCGGACGCTGCCTGCCTGGCCTGGAAGCAGCTCGGAAAACGTGGGGACTGCGGCAGTCTCCACTGAGCTCCAAAGCACTCTTCAGTGCTGAGAACTCTGGGGCACTGGGGCCGGGGGGGAGGCATCAAACCAAATCTGATGTCAGCCTGCTGACCACCTTTGTCCGAAACCACACGAGGCCAAGTAGGATGGACATGCCCGTCCCAAACTGGCTCCAGCTACACGGTGGCCAGTGGTACCTTCCAAAGATGGCCACACCCTGGGATGCTGGCTCCCCTCTGCGGGGGACATAGGGTCTTCCTCCCTCCCTCCCTCTGCATCCAGGGGGAGCCCGGGGTGACTACAGCACAGGTGCTGCTCCAAGACCTCTGACACTGGACTTCGAGAAGGCCTCTTTCCTCTGCTTCTTTCTCTTGAGATGCCTGTCCTCCGATGCAGCCCCCCTGCTCTGAGGGAGCCCAAGCCAGCCCACGTGGAGACACTACCCAGAGTGGCTCAGGTGGGAGGACCTGAGGCCCCAGCTGATGCCAGCAACAAGTGCCAGACACACAAGCGCACCAGACTGCAGACACCACACCCCCAGCTGAGGGTCCCCCAGCTGAGGGTCCCCCAGCTGAGGGTCCCCCAGTGGAGGCCCAGACAGCAGGGCACAGGGACAGACTACCCGCACAGTGCCCCGTCCACTTTCCTGGACTGCATTGTCCGTGAACAAAAGGAATGGTCGTTTTACACTAGTCTGGGTGATTATGCAGCCAGAATAAATGCATACGTACACGTGTGTGTGTGTGCACGTCTACATGACATCTCTACGTATATGCACATACATCCGCATGATATAACACCACTCTGAAAGTTCCCAGGATGCACCAGGAGCTCTCACACCTCCCATGCTAGCATGTTCTGGGGCCTCTGCTAAGGCTCAGGGGCAGGCCCTGCTGAGACACCCCCTCTCCCTTGTCCACAGCCAGGCTCGCTCCACACTCCACAACCCCGCCGTTGATCCGGCCGAGTCTTCCCGTATAGAGGGGGGCAGTGTCACACCAAGCAGGGAAGCCCCGGACCCTGGAGCCAGACTGCCAGCAGGTGTGAATGGTGGCTCCGTTGCTTCCTAAGTGTGCTGTGCCACGGTTTCCTCACCTGCAGGCCGGGGTAATAGCAGCTCCTTCCTCGAGGACAAGGGCGAAGTGCGACTCCTTCGCTAAGGCTGAGCTCACACGGAACAACCCATGCCGCAGTACCCAGTGTTCTTTCCAGACTGTCAACTCTTTGCCAGCCTGCCTCGGACTACTGGAGGGCCTTAACTCGGGGTGCGGCTCGGAGAGGCCCGCGCTCCTTTCTCGCCCGCAGAGCCCATCCTTCCGCATGCTGCGCGGACCAGACACGAGTCCCGAAATACGGACCTCTCAAGAGAAGCCCCAGGGGCCAAGGTTCATCATTCCCCTTGTCCAGAGCCATTCTCCCAAGCCAGGCCATCTTGCAAGCCACTGCCGTGAGCAGCTTGACTCCTGAGCTCACATCCTCTCCTGCGTCACGACAGACGTCAGCACCCGCCTGAATAACAGGGCCGAGCAGTCTGTCCCTGTCGAGCCCTGCACTCAACTGGCCAAAACCCTCCCATGGCATCCGTATCTCTCAGCTCAAGGTTCTGGACTTTTCCCAGTGCTCCTGGCCCAGCCCATCAGTAAGATACCGATTGGCTGACGGCTTCCTTTAAAGAATCATCAGTGAGTCAGTAACATGTTCTCAGAGAAGGGAGACAAAGTACGACTATCCTGGAGATGACTCAAACAGCCCACACCAGCACCCACTGACCATCTGGACAAATCAATCCCCTCCCAGGAAATTACTGAGCCAGGCAAAACACGACCCCCACCCCAACAAGGCTGTTTACAATAGACAACTCAACGCACACCCTGGGAAGAAACACGAAGACACACGGCCCGGGCACAAGAAGACGGCACCCGCTGGGTTGGAGGCCAGTGGTGGAGTGTGGTTCTTGGCTAGCAGCTTGGTGCCTGACTGCCCCTCGGACCACAGCTCCGGGCTGCTCCCCCGAGGGGCCCCAGAGACATGGAATGATTCTTTGCCTCCCTAAGTACTAACCACAGCCTGTGTGCCAGGCTCCGTGCTAGGCCCTAGGGATATATGAGTGCCCAAGGGACCCACCGACCAGGCCCTCCGGTTTAGAGGGGAGCATCCAGAAGAGAAGGGATGATCTTTCTGTCTCTCTCTCCTGCCCTGGACAATGGAACTTTCTGTTCCATTCTAGATACTAAACCTTAAAGAATTATTTATTTTAGAGGGAAGAGGAAGAGGGACAAAGGGAGAGAGAGAATCTCAAGCAGACTCCCCACTGAGCACCAAGCCCAATTCAGGCTCAATCCCACGACCCTGAGATCATGACCTGAGCCAAAGCCAAGAGCCAGATGCTTATTAGCCAACTGAGCCACCCAGGCACCCCCTAGATACCAAGTCTTAAATGGATTAGAAACAAATGCACAAAATCAGGAGCAACTGACCAAAATGGGAGATGAAATGAGTATCATACTAAAGCCTTGAGGCCTGGAGAAAAGACATCAGGGTTACTGTCTTCACATAAGGGGCACGACCTTGTCCAGAGGATCAGACAGGACCCATCTGGTCCCAGAGGCAGATCCTAGGCCTTCAGCCTAATAAAAGAAACAACGGCCAACAGGCCGTCTTCAGAGATGCAAGGTAGTGAGCTCTGTGCCGGGGGAGCACGCCATCAGAGGCCAGGGGGACCTTAGCAGAGAGGCTGAGTCTTTACAGGTCCCTTCTGACCCTGAGACTCGAGACCTTCTTTCCTCACTGGCAGCATCTCTAACCCACAGCTGCCTGGACTGCCCGGACAGTCCAAAGGGCCACCCTCTACCCAGCCTCCCCCACAACAGGCACCCGCAACAGCACAGCCCCAGGGAGCCCCCAGGGCTTCAGAGAGGATCCACCAAAAAATGCACTCCAGCTGTCCCAGCCCGCAGCTCCCGGAGTCAGAAGTCCTCACAAGCAGGTCAGACAAGGACACCTGTCTGTTCATTCAATAACCCCTCCCTGGACCCTGGCCGGGTGCCACACCCTGGGCGCAGAACCTCAGTGGCCCTGGGGGCCACTGGCCATTCCTAGCTCGCTCCCCCCACATGCCTTCTGCACCTATAGCTGGCCCCTAGTCCTGGCCTTCTCAGCCGCCCACAAACACTTTGGTTATCTCGGAAGACGTGGGGGCATTCCACGTGGCAGGTAACTCGAGGATGAGCTCAGAAAACTTAATTTTGACTACTTTGGACAGAGATCTTCTGTGCTCAGTGAATAGGGGCCTCAGAACAAGCTTCCCTCTCTTTTTCTGGGATCACCAGGGACAGCAATGGACACAGTGGGCCACAGCCCTGGTGGGCCGGGGTCTGCCCCAAGCTGCTTTAATCCCTCCTCCCTCGTGACCTGTCTACCCTCATCGATCCTGCCTATGGCTGTTTCCTGTCACCCAGATCACTGTTCCTGATGCCTTTTCTGATTGGTTTCCTCTCTATACCTTCCTTTGTTCCGACCAACTGCGCTGTCAGTGCCGGGGCCCACGGCAGCACCCCGGCCTTCGGGGCTCGAGCGGCCCTGCGTCTGCGGCGCTCGGCTGGGTTCCGTTTACCCCCGCTGTCCTCTCTCTCTGCCTCAGACGATGCTTCATGTTGGGCCAGATTCCAGGCAATGAGGTTTGTCCAAAATCTGAAGCAAGGTGAAGGCAGCCTCCTTCTTTAACTGTTTCATGGAAACTCTCCTCCTAACAGAGCCCGTGCTCCTCCAGGAGGAGGACGCGGGCCTGCCCTCCTCCGCCCGGCCTGACGCGAGCCATTCTGGGGACCCAGAGACCCAGGGCTGCGTCTGGCCTCTGGCAGCGACTCTCTAAGTAATCCTAAATTTCTTTTTTTTTTTTTTAAAGATTTTTTTTTTTTTTTTTTATTTGTCAGAGAGAGAGGGAGAGAGAGCAAGCGCAGGCAGACAGAATGGCAGGCAGAGACAGAGGGAGAAGCAGGCTCCCTGCCAAGCAAGGAGCCCGATGTGGGACTCGATCCCAGGACGCCGGGATCATGACCTGAGCCGAAGGCAGCTGCTTAACCAACTGAGCCACCCAGGCGTCCCCTAAGTTTCTTAGCCAACTCGGTCTTTTCTTCACGAGTACAAGTGAGGATGGTAATACATCCACCAGCTAACTGGGAGGTGAGAATGAGCTAAGAGTAAGGAAAAACATGCGGGAAAACGAACACCACAAAAAAAGCATTCACAACGCAGTTCCTGTGTGAGGCGACAGTGCAGTCAGTCTCCCTCCTCCGAACTCCAGCCCTCTGCACCCCTCTGATCACAGAGCTCCCTGGGGCTGTCCCAGAGACATCTCTAGGGGCTACCCCTTGCCCTGAGCATGATCATACGCTACCTGCGTGCAGGGGACTTGGTCTGCCCTCCTCTATTTACCTGCCCCGATGACTCGTCCTCGCACCACACGGAGTACAGACCTTGCCAGATGGTAGAAACTTCTCTGAGACTCAGCCTCTCCTTAGAAGACAGCAATCCTGCCACCAAATTGCAGGGTTTAGTGTTACTTGCTCCCCCACTGCCCTGCTGGAAGGCAAACAAATGGGGGAGGTACAAACCTTCGCGCACAAGGGGCCAGCACCAGGGGCAGCAGACCAGAGATGCTGACCACACTCTGGAAGATGCAACGTGGTCACAGACTCAGGAAGGGAGGGAGCCAATGAGATCCCCAGGAAAGCCCAAAACCGGACACACCGGACATCCTGAAGGCTAAGGGTGCAAATGGGAGCCTCAGCTCCAAGTCTCCATGTGGAGCTACTGGGTTTCCACTCTTAAAACAGATGTAGACAGTTCTGTCCTGGGAGAACATGGCTCAGCGGAGGGCAATGAGGTCATATGCACAAGTGCATGAGGCCTAAACGCGAAAGGCGAGATGCTGGGTCCCATGGCCGAACTGCTCCGTCAACTCAGCCTGGAGATGAGAACACTGTTCTCCAGGGAAACAGACCCAGAATCAAAACATCCTCGTTGGGTACCTACCCTTACCGCTGCACAAAACTGGCGGGGTCACATCACGTGCCCCATCACCCAAATGGGAGGTTCAGCCATCTTGAGCCCCATTCTTAAACACCAAAATAGCCAAGGACACTAGACATTTGAGGAGAACTTCCGACACAAAGGTCAAAGACCAAAGCCAACAGATGAAAGGAACTCTAGGAGGCTGAGATAAGGCAGGGAGCAGAAGAAAACTGTATTCAGCATCCCCAGAAAGAGGAGATACTCCGCCCAGTACCAACAATGGGGGCTCAAAACAAACAAACAAACAAACAAAAAACCCTCCTGAAAAGCAGAACAAAAAAGGAGGTGGAAAATTCAGCTCCATTCATAAGTGCAACGACCTACAACAGGAATTCCTGAATGGCAGGATGAAGTGGAGGGGAAGAAATTATGAAAGAAACATACAAGAAAACTTCCCAGAACCTCAGGGCGGGAGCTTCCACATGGAGAGGGCCCAGGGGGTGCCCCACACGAGGAATAAAGAACCCACCACTTGGGGGATTCTACAACACTGGGGGTTAAGGCAAGATCCTCAAAGAGCAGGTCACATACCAGCATTAAGGATCAGAATCCAGCTGACTTTCCCAAAATGACACTGGAAGCTAAAAGACGGGGGAAAACTTGCCTTCAAAATTCAGGGGTGGGGGTGATTTCCAGCTTAGAAATGGATTCCCATGAAACTCCAAACAAGATAATAGAGTAGAAATATCTGCAGATAATTTTCAGATTGCAAAATGAAAAACCAGAACTCTCACGGACGCTTCTTGCCAGGAAGCTCCTGGAAGATACGGACTGACCAAAGAGGGAGAGCAAACCATAGACGAGGAAAAAAAAGGAATACAGGGAACAGGTGATCGAGCACAGGAGAGGCAGGCAGGCGTCCCAGCATGATGGTGAGAAGACCTAGGACAAGAGCCGAGCAGTAAAAGAGACCAGAAAGCAGCCAGTCAAGACCAGAGCAGGAAGAGCAGGGCTTGGGGGAGACCCAGAGCCAGCAGATACGCCCGTGTGTCTGACAGCACGGAGGAGGGTTTGTCTCTTGGAGTCAATTGAAGCATTTGGAAAGAAATTAATGATAGCTCCACAGAAAGCAGAGCAAACCAAAAAGCAAGGCAAGCAATAACCAGAGGAAAATAAAAAGTGATACAGGGGAATGTTAGCCTGGGACACTACAGGGCTCAGCTCTGAGCAGCATCTACAGATAGGTGACAGTGTAAACACTGAAGGCGGACCAAGAAAAAACTGTGGTCTAGTCACGGTGAAAAGATGAAGAGAAGTGTGTGTGTGTGTGTGTGTGTGTGTGTGTGTGTGTTGGGGGGATTGGGGTAAGATACGCAGTCAAAGTGTTCTACAATCAAAGGTCACTATGGAACCCTATCTGAAATTGAAAAATTGAGAACCAACAGTATAAGCATATTTTTAGGTTATTCTAAGAATAAAAAAAAAAAAGTTTAAAGGGTTGAAAATGCAGTGAACTTGGGAGTGAGGAGGAGTCACAGTGGTTTTGTGTTTCAAGTGCGTGCACTAGTGTCTGCAAGAGAGTAAAATATTAGTTGTAATTTTGTTAAAGAGAAGAACAAATGTCTGCTCAGTGCCCAGAGAGAGCCCGGCGGCCTAGCTCTGAAATCGGGGTCCTCTGGCACAACCTGACCCCTGATCCCGCTTCGGCCCCTTCCCGGGTCTTCAGACACCAAGAAGGAAGGGTGGGGTGGGAGGGGAATGAAGGTGGGGGCTCTTCCTGAATTTTAAGGGAAGCCCTCCATCCCCAACTCTGCCCTATAGATGGAAGGGCAATGGGAGGGGGTCCCACATGCTGAGCAGAACCACAGAAAGGGGCAAGGCAAGGGTCAACCAGGACACGAAAAGCTGGTGAACTGTGGGGCAGCCTGAACTCCCCTTCCCGCAGCTGCGGTGCTGGTGCTGGTGCCATTTGTGAACTCCCTGCTGCTGCGGAGAGGCGGGGGGCGTGGACAACTGTTGCTAGGACACATGCTTACCAGGGAGGCCGACTTCTTACCAGGGTCTCTAAGGGGACCAAGAGGAAGGTTGGGACAGGCAGGGCCTGAACAAAGAGGCTTCTGGAGCTGGGGTGGGGGGGGGGGTACCCCCAGCCAAACGTCTGCTGCTGTCTCTGGGGCACAGAGTGGGGACGGCACAGACACTGCCCCAGCTGCACCCCACTTCTGGCAGGCACTCCGGTGTGTGGGGCCCCGTAGCAAAGGGAGACCACACCTGCCCCTAGACCAGACAGGAGAGGATCCCCCTTAGCAGGGAACAGCTCTGTGCGTCTGAGGGAACCAGTGGGCAGAGGCCGCTTCTGGGCCCCCACTTGCAACTGGCACATGATTGGAAAAGGATTCTCAACAGTAGCGCGAGCAGCTCCCCAGGAACCCAGGTTTCTGTGGACCCTGCTGCTTCCAGGGACATCAGGCATCAGAGCCCCCCCTTATGCCCAGAGCAGGGCCCCATCTGGCCTCAGCATTCTCACCTGGCAGAGCCAAGCTGGGAATTCGAGGCGGCCACCTGCACTCGCAGGGGCGCGGGAGGCATGTGATCAAGGCCCTTATTCTTTCAGAAATCCTGGACTGAGGGAGCACCTACCCGGTGCCCGGCTCTGCTGATGTGGGCTCCCAGCCTGTTCCTGCTCTCACCCCTGCCACTGCCTTGCCCTAGGCCCCCGGATGAGCCTCTGACCCATCTGTACCCGGGGGTTTCTGTCTACAAACAGACAACGTCTTTGCTGCTCACTCCCATCAGAAACACCAGACTGAGAAAAGAGGCACAGGGGGAGGCTCCCTGTTTGCCAGCATCCCTAAAAGTGCCATGGGAGCCCTGTGGCCAAGTGCTACACATGGGGCCGTCCCCTGCACGTGGGGGTCCAGACGGGAACCCTGAAGTGGACAGAGAAGCGAGGCACAGCCCAGGCCGAGGGGCTCCGGGCTCCCAGGCCCACCCGGCGCTCCCCGGCACCCCAGCCTAGCCCACACGCCCTCCTCACCCTCATAGCAGTCCCGCACAGTGCCGAAGTAGACGTAGTACTGGTCGTTGGTGAAGAAGAGAAGGCTGAGCCAGGAGTCGAAGGCATAGATGGGCACGATGAAGAGGATGCGGACGATGTAGCGCTGCTCGTTGGGGCAGCTGTAGCAGCGCAGGTGCATGTAGATCTGCGGGCAGATAGGGGTGGGCTCAGCCAGGGAGCCCCCCACGGCAGCCCATCTGCCACCCGCCACCCCTGTACTCCACGGCCAAGGGGACAGTCGTGCCCTGCTATTCGCCTCCGCTGCTACCTGGTGCCGTGACCAGTCCCCGGCCCTGAGCCCCAACCCCTCCTCGGCGACAGAGCTCCCACCACAAACCCGGGGGGCAGAGCTTGTAGGGTGCATTCAGGGGGCCCAGGCCAGCGTCACAGACGTGGGGGCCACGAGACCAGGCCCAGGACTCTACAGATCCGAGGAAAGCATGGTCGGGGATGCAACAAGCGCCCCAGGGCCTGTGCGCCCAGCCAGTTGGGGAACCTGGGGTGAGCGGCACAGAGGAGGCCCTCCATGGAAAGGCAGATCTCCTTGCCAGCACCCCGGCCTTCCTGATGCCTTGACCCCGGGGTTTTAGGGCAGCAGCGTCCACCCTGTGCAAGGGACAGAAGGGACCCTCGCTTCCCCAGAGGCAGAAGCGCTTCCCCAGTGAGTGGCTACAGTGATGTCACTGTCACCCGGCGTCTCCCGTTCCCATGTGTCAGAGCCGCGCTGCCGGCCCCACGGGGAAGGGGGGGAATATGGTGCAGTTTTTAGAAAGCAGGAACTAGCAGCCACACACGAAGGCCGGCAACTGCTCCAGCCACGCTTCTCAGTCCCGGCAGCCAGAGTCCCGGCCCAGCTCTCACAACCGCATACCCGGCCCGCCGCGTCCTGGGCTCGGGGAGCGGGGGCGGGGGTTGGGGGCTGGGGGTTGGGGGAGAAGAAAATCTCCCCCAGCTGCTAGGAGCCAACTGCCTTGGAAGCGATCGGGTTCAAGGAGGGACAGGGACACTGAGCTGACAGGGGACCCAGACGGGCTCAGCCGCCCTTCTTCAAACCTTCTTCCTCGGGCAGCCCAGGCAGGCCTCCTCTGGGACTGTGAGTACAGGGGGACAGGAGACCTGCCCTCCATCCTGGCTCTGCCGCCAGCCTATGCATGACTAGGCCAGCACCCCACCACCTCTATGTCTCAATCTTTTCCTCTGCAAACGGGTCACTGACATCCGTGTGCCTCTGCAGGGCCCCCTACAGCCGAGGTAGCCCATGTGACCTGTCCTGTCCCATGGACGTGAGCAGAAGCCTGGCCTCATACCCCGTGGGGACTAGAAAACCTCTGAGGACCCTTCTGCAGGGCCTCCCTCGGCTCTCCGGCTTAAGAGCCCCGGGCTGGCCTGGGTACCTGGTGGCAGGTGATGAGCAGGGCCGTCCAAACGAAGAACCCGGAGATGGCCTGCGCGGCCGTTGTCATCAGGAACACGGGCTGCTCCATGGCCGTGGGGCTGCCCTCGGGGATCACAGACACGCTGGGCGGCGCTGCCACGGTCGTGGGCGACGCTGGATCTGGGGCCAGCGCGGCCCCCCTCACCGTCATGATGCCTGGCAGCCAGGGGTCCCTGCGACAAACCCTTGCAGTAGACAACGAGTGGCCTAAAGAGAGGACACCGCAGCATTAGCCTCCTTCCCGGGGAGCGGCAGCGTGGCCAACAATCTTCCAGGCCTCCACGTCCACCTTCAGACTATAACTGGACTCTGACCACGTGTGTCCTGGCCCAGCCCCACCGTGTCTCCCCTGGATTTGTGTAACAGGCACCTGAGCAGTCACTCGGCTTCTGCCTTGGCTCCTACTGTCCCATCCCCACAAAGAAGCCACAGGAGGCTTCTAAGACCTTCACTACCCTGGGCCCCCCTTTGTTCAAACCTCCCCAGTAGCTCCTAACTCCTTCAAAGTATAACCTGCTGTCCGTATAATGGCCCCCAAGACTGGCCAGTGGCTCCTTGTGGTTCTCATCTCCCTGCTACCTGCTGCGGAGACCCTCCCCCGCAACCACACTGGCCTCTGGTCCCCGGACCTCTGCTCGGGCTGCCACACAGCATCCATGGGCACCTCCCTTAGGTCCCTGCCCTGACCACCCACGCATGCTGGCGACGCCTCCCCTGCTCCAGGCACTCCCGACCTCTTCGCTTTCTTTTTCTCCAGAACTCTCCTTCCGACCCCCCCCCCCCCCCCCCCCGACTCCCTCTGACAAAGCTACATTCACTCGTAGGTTTAGAACACAAGCTCCCCAAGGGCTGGGCCGGGGGGGCCCCATCCTGCTCCCAGCACCTGTCACACAGCAAACATCTGCTGGGTCTGTGCGTCGCCACACCTCCCCGTCTCGCAAGGTCACTTGGTGGCTTTCTCTCTTAGAGGAGGGGCTGTGCCTTCTCTTTGACATTTCTCCCCAACTTCCCGGAGAGCTGGCCCCCCGTTCATCATCCACCTGAGCTGTTTCGGGGCACTCTGTGGCCACCTCGTGTGCCTTCAAACAGCTCTGTCTTTTTTTTTTTTTTTAAAGATTTTATTTAATTATTTGTCAGAGAGAGAGAGGGAGAGAGAGCAAGCACAGGCAGACAGAATGGCAGGCAGAGGCAGAGGGAGAAGCAGGCTCCCTGACGAGCAAGGAGCCCGATGTGGGACTCGATTCCAGGACGCTGGGATCATGACCTGAGCCGAAGGCAGCTGCTTAACCAACTGAGCCACCCAGGCGTCCCCAAACTGCTCTGTCTTAATTCAGTTTTCTGCATCCCTCTTCCTAAAAGGCTGCCCCCTATGCTTCCCCCAGTCAGACTCCTCTCCACGTCACACGCCGTCATACTCCTCATAACAATGGCTCTGTCCCTTGCTTGTGTGTATCCCCCCGCGACCGTCCGCTCTCTGCAGCAAGAACAGCATTTCTGTCTTTTGATCCCCAGCACCAAGCTCAGCACCAAAGCCATTTATAACATTTACTTTGTTACCTACTGATCTTCAGTCCTTATTTTTAAAAATTTCAGGTATTTCCTAGAAAAGCACACAGAGATGAGCAAACTGGCATACCGGGAAATTCTGGGTGGGAAAATAAAGATGGGAGGGGGTGGGACACAGGCTGGCCTTCTAGGGTCCTAGGGGCCCACCCAGTCCCCCCACACAGGCTCTCCATCCGCTGCTCTTCCCAATGGCGACTTCAAGAGCCATGGTAACAAATGAACAATTTCACATTAAAAATGAACCCAGATGCCCTCAGGGAAGAGCTGCCGTCCAAGAATAAAATGACTCCAGAGAGGCTCGTCACTGCTGGACCCAAGGCCATCCGAGCCACACCGCCCGAGAGACGACCCTTTCAGTTCTGCCAGCTGCCAATGGGCTGGTCAGCATCCCCGGAGCCACTCAGTGTCCCTGCAGCAGAGGCTCTGGGAGACTAAGCTGCAGAGCCACCAGAGGCTCCGCTGACCGTGAAGCAGAGAGCGTGGACACCAGGGAGGGCACCCTGACTACAGCTTGGGTCCCAGCTCCACCAGCAATCAGTCGTGGGACCCACAGAGCTTTGCTGGGCCGGGAGGGTCTCTGCGGCCTGTGCAGGACACAACCAAGCCCCCAAACCTGACCATCTCAGCCTGAGCCCCAAGGTCAGCCCAGATGACCCCTCACGGTCCGGTCCCTTACAAGTCCCAGCTGATATTCTCGGCCAGAATATACTGGCATCAATGGAGGCTTCCGGGGTGCACCCAGGCCCACGGCCTGACTCTGGATGAAGAAGTTCTTTGCTTACGTGTCCCCACGCTCCTGGCTTTGCCCCCGGCCCCCTCAACATCTCCAGCACCCCCGGCCCCCACATGTGCATCTGCTCTTAGCTCTAAGTTTTTACCCTAGGAGAGCCCTTTGCGTTTCTATTTTCCTGTGAAAATAAGTGATCTCTAACACACTGACCAAGAGCTGAATCTGGATTTAAAATCCAAACTGGAGAAGGCATCTATATAAAGAAACTCAAAACTGTTGAAGGTGTCTATATAAAGACTGGTGGCGAGCTCCGAGAAACAGTGACAAGTCTGAGAATAGCTCCTGCAAAGATGGTTGCAAAATTGGAAACCAGAGCCAGAAATACTTCTTTAAAAAAGAAGATTTGGGTTGTAAATCATCATCTTTGTCTATCATCCCAAATTAAATGAATAAACACAGGGAATTGGGGGGGGGTGCTTAGAGGAAGTACAAATATTCCTAAATCCCCAGCTTCCAAGCACAGGCAGGCCGGTGCGTCAAAGGCTGTTTTGTTCCTGCTGAAGGCGGCTTGGGGAGGCCGGGCACAGGGGCACTGCTAAGCTGACCCTGTCCACAGGGAGCGGATCTGCGCCAGGGACCTGCCTTGGCTGTGGAAGCTGAGTGAAGGCTCCAGGCCCAGCTTCTACCTGGGGCTCTGCTCACTGCCACTTGAGTGTCCCCCTACCCCAAGCCCAGAGAGACACTGGCATGCAGAGCTCTCTCGCCCTTATCCCGTGTAGGTCCCTTAGCTTACGAGCAAGAGAGCTGCTCAGACAGGGTGGGTGACTTGCCCTAAAATCAGGGATAGGACTCAAACTCAGGTCCTATAAACACATTGTCAGGCCCACCCTACAGAGTGGGGGCCCTGTGTGAGCGGCCCCTCCCGCGCCAGAGCCTCCTTCCAAGGGCCGGTCCTTCCTAGCAGGCCCGAGACCCTCCTTGCCAAAAAGGGAGAGAGGTCCTCTGCAGGGAGGCGCAGCGGGTGCTGGAAGGGCTCACCAGCCTGATCGCACTCGCCAGCCTTCTGGGTTTACTATAAACTCTTTACCTAACTCTGGACAGCGCTCAGTTTACACACTGTTTTCCCAAGCACCATCTCATTTTTTTTGCACAGCAACTTTGAACTAAGTACTATTAACTGCACATGATTCGAGGGTTTTCATAATATCCTCCCCCTCCCCCCCCCAAAATACGTGAAGCAACATTCTGACTCACAGACGCATGGCCCCTGGCACGAAAGAACAGCAGGTGAGGCCGGCTCCTCCAAGGCTGTAGATCCCAGGGGCTCGCCTTGCTCCCAGGGCCCAGGGCAGCACACGATGCTGGACCCTGCAGACTGCTCACAGTGTGTGTGCTGGGACGGGGGGATGGACACCGGGATCCTGTCCTCTCACACTTGGGCGGCATCAACGGCCTCGGCCAAGGCTGGGGGGAGGGTCAGGGAAGGCTTCAAAGCGGCAGGGACTTTGGGGCAGAGTGTTTAAGGAGCAAAACCAAGCTTCAGCACTGGGGCCACCCAACGGGATTCCTGCCAGACCTCACCATCTGCGAGTGTGGACAAGTGACTTCATCTCTAAGAACCTGAGTTTTTCCCATCTGTAACACTTCAGGGTAACTACAGAATGGATGAGGGAGTGTTCTACTTCACAGAAGTCCCAGGACGCCTGGGTGGCTCAGCTGGCTAAGCAGCTGCCTTCGGCCCAGGTCCTGGGATCGAGTCCCACGTCTGGCTCCTGGCTCAGCGGGGAGCCTGCTTCTCCCTCCCACTCTGCCTGCTGCTCTCCCTGCTTGTGCTCTCCCTCTCTGTTAAATGCATAAATGAAATCTTATAAATAAATAAATAAATAAATAAAAATAGAAGTCCCGTTAATGAATAGAGGCAGAATGATAGAATAAAATAATAGAACAAAAATGACCATTTTGCAACCCCTAATAAAATTCTGGATGTAGAGACGGATCAGCAGTGGCTGATAAAACCCCTTAGCTAACACAGTCTGGGCAAGTGCAAATCTGAACCCACAGTCAAGATCGACATCACCAACACGGAGCTGCGAGAAGTCTCCAGCCTCCTGATGGGATACATAGGGAGCACACGCCACCACCATCTAGGGAGGACCCTTCCCCAAAAGTGAAATGGGATCAAAGCAAGCCTCCAGAGCTACCACCAGTAGCCAGGAAATGCAGAGGGCACTGGGACAGACTAAATGATGTCACGAGGACGCAGCAGCCGAGTCTAGACCACGGGACAATCTACAGGACAAATGGCGTAGTTTCACCAACAAATCAGAGGCTTATAAACAAAGGTGCTCGAGGGGCTCTTACAGAATAAAGACTCGAGAGACATAACGAAATGCAACAAGTGGACTTTGTTGGGTCCTGATGCTAACAAACCAAGGATGGAAGGACCTCTTTGAAACAGGTAACACACAGGAATTGTCAGTTTCATTAGGCGTGATCACGGCATGGCCGGTACATAAACGTCCTTATCAAGGGAGGGAGAATCATGTCTTCAATAAACAGCACTGGAACAGCTGGACATCCAGAGAGAGAATGAATGCTTAACCTAAATCTTTACACCATATACAAAAATTAATTTTAAATGGGTCACAGATTTAAAGGCAAAATGCAAGACAATAAACTTAGAATTCTCAAACTCAGCAGTAAAAAAAATAATACAATTAGAAAATAGGCAAAAGGGGCAACTGGGTGGCCCAGTCGTTAGGTGTCTGCCTTTGGCTCAGGTCTTGATCCCAGGGTCCTGGGATCGAGCCCCACATCAGGCTCCCTGCTCAGTAGGAAGGCTGCTTCTCCCTCTCCCACTCCCTGTGTTTCTGTTTCCTCTCTCACTTCTCTCTCTGTCAAATGAATAAATAAAATCTTAAAAAAAAAAAAGAAAATGGGCAAAAGACATGAACAGACATTCCACTCAAGAAGGATACGTGGACAATAAACACAGAAACAGCTGTTCAACATTGTTAGCCATTAGGGAAATGCAAACTAAAACCACAAAGACCTCACTATACACATATTAGTACAGAACAAAGACATCCAAAGCTGGCAAGGGTGCAGGGAAACTGGCTCCTATGTACATTCCTGGTAGGAACAGGAAACAGTAGAGCCACTCTGGAAAACAGTTTGGTCGTTTCTTACAAAACTAGCACGCCATTTGCCATACAACCCAGTAATCACTTAGACGTTTACGCTACAGAAAGGAAAGCGCATGCTCACATAGAACCCTATGTGCTTGTGTCCACAGCAGCCGTATTTGTAACTACCAAACCCGAAACGATCGACTCGTCCTTCAACAGGCAAAAGGTCAAACTCCACTATGTCCAGATCACGGATTACTACTCAGCAAGAAAAAAGCAACAAAACTACTGATACAGGGAGAAATCTGGATGGAGCTCGAGGGCCTTCTAAACAGAACAGCCAATCGCAGAAGGTCACACACTGTCTGAGCCTATTGATCTAGAACGTCCTCAGAACGGCAGATCTATAAAGATGCAGAACAGACTGGAGACTGGCAGAGCGCAGCAAGGAAGGTGTGTGCACAGAGAGGGCAGCACAGGGACTGACCTCCAGTGAAGGGAGCCCTTGTATCTTGATGACGGTGGCTACAAGTCTACAGGAGAAAAACTGTACAGAGCCCCTCCCCCCGCCACAAGAACAGTGAAAACTGAGCAAGGTCTGTAGTCTGGTTAGTAGTACTGCACTCATGTCCACTTCTGGTTCTGATCATGGTCCTAGAGCAATTGGAATGTCACCATTGAGAGCAGGGCACATGGGACTTGGAGCGCTATTTTTGTAACTTCCTGGGAACCTACAATTATTTCAAAATAAAACAAGTTCGTTTTTTTATTTTTATTTTTTTATTTTTATTTTTTAGATTTTATTTATTTATTTGACAGACAGAGATCATAAGTAGGCAGAGAGGCAGGCAGAGAGAGAGGGAGGGGGAAGCAGGCTCCCTACTGAGCAGACAGCCCGATGCGGGGCTCGATCCCAGGATCCCAGGATCACGACCTGAGCCGAAGGCAGAAGCTTTAACCCACGGAGCCACCCAGGCGCCCCAAGTTCTTTTTTTTTTTTTTAAGATTTTATTTATTTAAGAGCGAGCACGAGTGAGGGTGGGGGAGGGAGAGGGACAAGCAGACTCCCTGCTGAGCATGGTGCCCACCGCAGGGCTCGATCCCAAGACCCTGAAGATCATGACCTGAGCTGAAGTCAGACTTTGAACCGACTGAATCAAACAGGTGCCCCAAAACAAGTTGTTTGAAGTCCTTATCAGATAGAGATGCATACTGAATTATTTAAGGGTAAAAAATAACATGACTTCTGGGATTTGTCCTTTAAAAGGGGGAGAGGGATAGAGGCAGCAAGACTGTAGGACATTTCCTTGCTGTTGGAAGGTGAGGGACTATGTGTAGAAACCTGTTCTATTATTTGCTCTACTTCTACGTGTTTGAAATTTTCCAGAGTAAAATGCTTTAGACAGCAGAACAGAATTTTCCAGCAAATTTGTAATGAGATGGCCAATGACTCAGGAAACCGTCTGTTTCAGAGATTTACTGGTTATCTTGTAGAAAAGCAATCAGAAAGACCCGTCAAACCTAACAACTTAGTTCAAACCTAACAACTTAGTTCTTCCTTTCAAAAAAAAAAGTTCCGGGGCACCTGGGTGGCTCAGTGGGTTAAGCCTCTGCCTTCGGCTCTGGTCATGATCTCAGAGTCCTGGGATCGAGCCCCGCATCGGGCTCTCTGCTCAGCAGGGAGCCTGCTTCCTCCTCTCTCTCTGCCTGCCTCTCTGCCTACTTGTGATCTCTGTCAAATAAATAAATAAAATCTTTAAAAAAAAAAAAGTTCCACATTTGTCCATGTTTTTCTATCAATACTGGCTGTCAGGGATGCGCTTCCCAGTTAAGCTTCTGAAACATCTTTAAGCATGTTTAGTATGTCCCTTCGTGGGAAAGGCATGTTATCACAACAAATGAGAAGAGAACCGCTCTTTCAGAAGACACCGAGGCCGGCAGAGCGTTTTGGAAAAGTATATTTGGAAATGTTGGAAATGTTTCTACTGTCATAGGATTTTGTTACCAAAAACAATGTTAAGTCTGTAACTCAGAAAAACTCTCGTGTCTGAACTCCTAAAAACCTACGGTAACAGAATTTTCTAATCTGCTCAAAAATTTCCAAAGCATCTGAGTGGGTTTTGGATTCATGTGTTAAGAACTTTAAAATAAAAAATACCTTCCATTTAGTTGACAAAAACATCTGATTGGCACCAGGAAGGATGGAAATGTACTAGCCAAATTTCAACAAATTCCCTGCATACGCAGTGGACAGGATGGAAAAATGAGTAACCTGATTTAGAAAGCAAGCCAGTGATGCATTTCCTCCGTGTACAGCTACATGTCTCAGGGATCTTTTTCGGAGAAGGCAGCCATTAAAACCAGACAGCTACGCAGACTGAACACAGAGCCAGAGCTTCTAACTGCTCGCTCACAGACCATGAAAGCACGCTTTCCAAAAATAATCACGCCTATGAAGCCAGAAGGTTTTTGCACCACCAAGAAAATAAAATAAAATAAAAAATTTAAATATTACATCTTTAGCATCATCACAGCTTGGTGTACGCTTTATGAGCTACATGTAACAATACGCAAGTATTAGGGGGACAGACCCAAAAAGTTTTCTTACTGATAGGGATGCAGCTAGTCGCTGACAGGGCTCCCTGTTCCCCCTGAGGCCCCTGTCCCTCTGTCTTTTCGCCGCCCCTGGTGTCAGGCCTGAGGCTGAGGCAGACACAAAGCACAGTCAAGACTCGGTCCCGCCTCTCTCCCAGCCGCCACCTGCCTGCCAGGTGGCCCCACACCTGTGTCCTCACTTGCACGCCAACCCACAGGCTGCGAAGAAGCCAGGCCACAGGCCACACTTTGTCCCAGGCTCCGAGTCAGGGAAACAGCTGGAATCCTGGTGCTGCCACCCAGCTGTGACTGGGCCGGGGCCTGAGCGCCTCTGAACTTGTTTCCCGGGTACGCCAAGCCCACCTTGGGCCGGTGAGCTTAGGACTTCAGAGTTTTTCCGAGTTAGAAAGGATTCCAGAACTGGAGGAGGTATGCAGAGTGACTCCCCCAGAGGGGTGCAGGCAGCACCCGAAAGTCAAATACACAGTAGTTCCACAGAGAAACATGAGATATTTTTAAAGAATATAATTAGTCTCACATCAATTCAGGTCAGATTTTTGCCACGAAATTAGTTTGCTGCAGGCTTGGAAGAACCTTTGGGATTTCAAGCGTTCCGGATTCCAGAAAGGTGGGGGCCTGGGCTGCCCCCCAGTGCTGCAGGGAGGCTGATGCTCGAAGACGCAGGAATCCGGCGTCGTCTACTTCTCACCTTATTTTCAGATGTGACCATGTCCCTCCTCCTGACCTGAGATCTTCCAACTCTGACGGTCTATGATGCCCTCCGTCACCACCGTGCCAGCCCCAGGAAGTGGAACGTTCTCTTGCTCCCACCCACGGATCTTTGCCCCCCGTCAGCCTCGACAGATACGGCCTTCTGTGACCTCTCACAGTTTGCTCATGGCATGTCTCCCCTGGTCTGCCAGAGCATTTACCTCTCTGTGACTAGATCTGGTCCCTTAAAGCCCCACGAGCTGGGTTCCGCGAGCGCAGGGATCAGGCGCCATGTGGGAAAAGTACTTACTGACTGACTGCTTAGGGGACAGAGGGAAAAACCTGAGCAGAGGCATGGAGATAGAATGTGGGCAGACACCCGGCCAGGAATGCAGAGCAGAATTAATGCCTCCGGACCCTGCTGAAGATGGGGGGGCGGGGGGCAGCCTGACTGACAAACCACCTGCGGCTCTTCAGAGGGACAAGGCCCTCCTGCCCGCCCCGTGAGGTGGGTCCTGTTGCGGATGGAGCATCCCGGCCAGGCGGTCCCCTGGGTACAGTCCCACAGGGAGCACCAGAACACAGAGCCCGCTGGATCACCAAGGCACAGGGCCTGGCAAACCCAGCTCACGAGAACAGGGAGGAGAGCCAGGTTCATCTCCCACCAGGAGCCCAGGAGAACCCGTTGCCAGAGGGGTGCTTGAGGGCACAGAACCAGAGTATAGAGAAGTGGGGGGGGGGGGTCTTGAGGAACATCCAGGCAGGCCCGGCAAGGCCTAACGAATTAAGCCAAGCCCTAGAAAAGCACCCAGAGTGCCGCGAATGGTCACTTCCCCTAAGATAGTGACTACCCCCATCCTTCCCCAAACAGGACAGCGTCTGGCTAACTCCCACCTGAAGACACTCACGTCTTCCAGAAGAGCTGCAAAGCTGTGTGCAGGCTCAGTCCTCTCCTTGGAGTTAGGGGTTTCAGAGAACCTCACATCTCAGAGTCTGTTTCATTCCATGTTGGGGGGATACCATGCTGTTACCCCTCCATGAGTTCCTGTGTCCAAGACTGAGTAATGCACCCCCACACAAAGATGTCACATCCCAGTCCCCTGAAAGCTGGACTATTCTGCCTGACGTGGCAAAAGGGACTTTGCAGGTGTGACTACATTAAGGCCACCGAGGGTCCCAGATGATCTGGGTAGGCTGGATGTAATCAAAGGGGCCCGAATGAGAGGGGGGCAGGGGGCTGTGGGTGTGAAGGGGACAGTGTGACAACGGGAGCAGGCAGGAGAGGCTGGAGGGTGCCAGGCCGCTGGCTCTGAGGATGAAGGAGGGGGCCCTGAGCCAAAGAATGCAAGTGGCCTCTGGAAGCTTGAAGAGACAAGGAAACATCCTCCGGAAGGAGCATAGCCCTGCCAACACCCTGATTTTGGCTCAATGAAATACATTCTGGACTTGTGACCTCAAAACTGTAGGATGGTAAATTTGTGTCACTAAGTCACTACATTGCCGGCAGTTCTGTTGCAGAAGCCATAGGAAAGCAACACACGCAGTTTCCAGATGAGGAAACAGAGGCTCGGGGGCTACGGCGGTTGGTCCACAGCCCCTGTAACTGGCCCCGGACACTGCCCTCGCCCCCTGTGGGCTCTGCAGGCGGACCGCCTAGACTTGACTCCTGGCCCTGCCACTGACCAGCTCTGCGTCCACGGCCAAGTTACGTATGTGCTCCTCGCTCCAGCTTTCCCGGCTGTGAAATGGGGCCGCAGTCACTTGAGCCTGGGACAGAGCTGCAAGGGGCAAACGGGGTGGTGGGCCAGGCACAACCCGTGTGTGCTGATCTGGCCCAATTCCTCTCCCACCTCAGAGCCTCGGTCAGGCTGGCGGTTCACAGGCCCGGCAGTCTGAGCCCCAGGCCTGGCCTGTCTCTGCTCATCTGCTCTTTTTTAAACCTTCTGAGGTCATATTTTCATTCATTAGTTTCAGATCCCAGCCCTTTTGAGCTGCGGCCATGAAGCGCTCACTCGGGTGGCTGCCACACACCCACAGGCCGAGCGAAGCTGGCAACCTGTTCACACGCACGTCTCCAGAATATTAACGCAGCCTGGGAGGGATTTTTGTTGAACAGATGTTATTTTTTTAAAAAAATATACATATATGGAAGGGGCACGTGGGTGGCTCTGTCGGTTAAGCGTCTGCCTTTGGCTCAGGTCATGATCCCGGGGTCCTGGGATCAAGCCCTGCGCTGAGCTCCCTGCTCAGCGGGGAGTCTGCTTTTCCCTCTGCCTTGTTCGCTTGATCTCTCTAATAAATAAATAAAATCTTAAAAAAAAAAAAAAAAAGGAAAGAAAAATACATATGGAAAACTTTCCATCTTAACATAGCTCCCTAGGTCGAATCTGACTTAGGAAATGCTCGTCTGAACTGCCCACTTTGGCCCTACTCCGGCACCTGTGACAACAGCCTCCGCCCTCCCCAGGGGCTGTCAGGTTCTGTGAACTTTCCGGGGTGGTGGGGGGCTGGGGGGTGCTGCCTTCTCAGAGAGGCTGACCCGCATCCGAGCAGGTCAGCAGCCCACAGCCTGGCCCTTCTCCAGAGAGGATTAAAGGAACAGAATGCCGGAGGCCGGGCAGTTCTCTCCGGGCAGCCTTTGGGAGGACGATCACGTGCCCTCACGAGGAGGGGCAGCGGCGGCCCCTTCACTCAACACCCACAGGCCAGGCCACTCCAGCGCCTCTCTTGTCTTTCGCCCTTCTCCCAGGGCCAAGTTCCCACGAACCTCCAACCACGAAAGGAAGAATCTCCCAATCGTGTAGCTATCCTCCACTTGGGAGGGGGGTGCCAGAAATCTAAGGGAAAAACAAAGTCATCCAAAATTCTTCAGCAAAGGCTGACTTAATCAGCCTTGTAATTAAGTTCTATTTTGTCTTAATGCATACAGGCCAAATCTTGATCACCCCAGTTTTCTCCCAAAGTGCGAACAGATGGGCCAATGCTCTGCCTCTTCAGGCAGTTTCTGTGTCCCCCTAAATGTGACCTTTCCAGCCACCTAAACCCCATTCAGCACTGCATAAAAGGGTGCCCTTCGGACTCAGAACCCTGAACCTCAACAGTCCTACTGCCCCAGGAGTGGGGGAAGGCTGTCTAAGCAAGACCCCTGAACCTGCTCCAACCCCTGGGACCCCTCGAGCAAGGAACCCGGCTCCTGCCCAGGTGCCTGAGACAGAAATCCCAACCGGAATGTCACTCACGCAAACACGCACCGAGTGGGGCAAGCCCGCCTTCCTCCCTAGGCGTCCGGAGCCCCAGAGTGCACAAGCCCCACAGACAAGAATAAGAACCTTCACGGCACCCCTGTGTACACAGCACGAATGTCATAGTCTTTACTATAGGACCCCATTTCTGCAAAGTTCAAACCCAGGCAAGACGAGTCAGAAGGGATGAGGAGTGAGCAGTGGTTACCTTGGGAGGCCACAGGGAGCCTTCTGGGCGCTGGGCGTGTTCTGCAGCTTGACCCGGACATAATTTATATGGGTACTGACAGATGTCAAAACCCACTGTGCTGTAGGGCTAAGACCACTGTACTTTACCCTACATAAGCTAACCTTAAAAACTTTAAAAGTATAAATGCTTACTCTTGAGCACCCTCTGTATGCTAAGTCCCAAGGGTATCTCTGAAAAGACGCTGATCCCATAAGAGCTTACAGGCTGGTGGGGAAGAAAACACACTCAAACACGACAAGGCTGCCCGCGGCCAGTGGGACAGGTAGTGCGAGTCTTTTTACCAAGAAACACCCAAACCTTCACGCCTGGTCCCCTCTGTGAGACCCCAGCATACATTTTGTCTGTTTTTTAGGTAAACGCTATGTCCAGCGTGGGGCTCAGACTCAGGACCCTGAGACCAGGAGTCACATGCTCTCTGGACTGAGTCGGCCAGGCGCCCCCAAGCACACATTTTTGATGAGATGGTGGCAGGGGCCTGAGTGAGGCTGGCAGGTCCTTGAGGGAATGGCTGGAGACTTGACCTTCTTGCGCTGGGGGAGATAAAAGGATACATTCTTATGGTTCTTTTTTTACTTAATTTATGTATTTATGTATTTATTTTTTAAAGATTTTATTTATTTACTTGAGAGAGAGAGCATGAGAGGGGAGAGGGTCAGAGGGAGAAGCAGACTCCCTTCTGAGCAGTGAGCTCAATGCAGGACTCGATCCCGGGACTCCACGATCATGACCTGAGCTGAAGGCAGTTGCTTAATCTACTGAGCCACCAAGGCACCCCTTTATTTCTATTTTGAAAAGATCAGATAGCCCCACGATTTGGCACTCAGACGGTTCAAAGGGTCACTAGTAAAGAGCCTCCCAGCACCAGCCCCATCCCAGAGGCACCACAACAGCTGACTTCCCACAGGCCCCCAAGACCCTGTGTGCACACGTGAGCACACGCACCTTCCTTTTACACCCACGGAGGCACACTAGACACACTATCCTGCACCTGCTTTTTTTTTTTTTTTAAGATTTTATTTATTCATCTTGAGAGAGAGATCGCACGAGAGAACACAAGCCAGCGGGAGGAGCGGCAGGCAGAGGGAGAAGCAGAGTCCCTGCTGAGCAGGGAGCCTGACCTGGGACTCATCCCAGAACGCCAGGAACAGGACCGAAGCTGATGGCAGACACTCGCCCGCCGGAGCCACCCAGGCACCCCCTGCACCCTCCTCTCTCACAGTAATCCATCTCGACGACTGCTCCGTATCTGGGCAGGGAGCTTCTCCCTTATTTCCCAGAGCTGCACAGTACTCTATGGTCCACACGGAGCATAACTTGTTCCTGGGTCCCAGCAGATGGACATGACATTCTTCCCAACCTTTTTCCTAGCACAAATAAGGTAGCAATGACTAACCTTCAAATAAATTATTTTACACACAGACTAAAACGTCTGTAGGATGAAATCCTAGAAGTCCAACCATTGGGTCAAAGTGGACAAGCGTCTCTAATTTTGAAAATGTTGCCAGACAGACAAGACACATTTGAATCCTCATCCAAGGGGCACCTGGGCAGCTCAGTCCGTTGAGCGTCTGCCTTCGGCTTGGGTTACGATCCTGGGGTCCTGGGATCGAGCCCCACATGAGGCTCCCTGCTCCTTCTCTCTCTGCCCCTCCCCCATGCTTGTCTTCTCTCTCGGGACACGGGCTCACTCTCAAATAAATAAAATCTTTAAAAAAAATCCTCATCCAAGAAATAAGCTTAATTATTAGGAATACTGACAACATGTAGTTTTTAAGAGTGCCCAGATGAAGACACAGTAGAGCAAAGCCCCGTTCAGCAGAGAGCACGGGGTCCGGAGTTGGGTCTGGACCTGTGTCAGCCCCTGCTCACCCAGCCCGAGTCCACTTGGACTTCCTCATCCCTAAGCGAAGGGCCAGACCTGCTCAGCCCTCAGTCCTTCCCAGAGCAGACAGGCCCTGATGCCCTTGGTCCCAGAACACGTGGAAGGATGGACTGTGACCAGAGTCACCACAACACCCAGCCATAATTGGTCTCCCTGGGCACGGGAGCCAGGGTCCAGGGGAGGGGCAGGCTACAATGTACACACACCAGAGGCAGGCCTGGCGCGGTGGGGGGTGGGGAGGCGCAGGAGAGCAGAGCCCCAGAGGATCCAGCGTTTCCAGCTTGGCCATCCGGAACGAGTGAGAGGCACCTCCTACTGTTTTCCCTGCACCAGAGCCACACAAGACGCACTCATGCTCTGTGACATTCATGGCCACGTCTACTGCGGACCGGTTACATAACGTGCGTGCCTGACCATGGTGGCCACCCACATCTCGCTCTTCAAGTGGGCAGCCGGCGGAGGATGGAGCCAGGCCTCTGGATGGCTAGTGTCCTCCCTGCAAGGACGGCTGCATAAACACAGCGGGCAGGGCAGGGCTTCCTCCCACCTCCACAGACCCAGCTCAACAACAGAGAACTGGGAATGCAATGGTCTTCGGCCCCCAACAGAGGAGATGCCTCTCGGCCAACCAAAGACAGCTTTTGAGAGGAAGAACCTTCACCAACCTTCCTATTGCCAGCCCAGGTTTTGCGCCAGTGGACCGGAGGGCTAAGAACTCCTACCATCCAAATCACACTTGAATGCACTGAAGTTATCGGTATTCAAATTTTTCTAACAAAATCACAGTACCGGCCACCTAGGTGGCTCAGTCGATTCGGTGCCTGCCTTTGGCTCAGGTCACAATACCAGGGTGCTGGGATCGTGCCCCAAGCTGGGCTCCCTGCTCAGCGGGAGTCTGCTTCTCCCTCTGCTTCGGTAGCTCCCCCTGCTTGCTTGCTCTCTCTCTAAAAAATAAATAAAATCTTGAAAAAAAAAAAAAAAAGCACAGTGCATCAACTTTTCTTTGTTTCGGTGAGTCTAAATTCTCACGTGTATTATTTGTTTAACATCCACAAATGCCTCCCTGCCTCGACGCACCGATCTGTGCATGTGCTCAAGGCAGGCCCACCGCTTGGGAAGCCTTCCCCTTACTGCTCTACTTGCCAACCTCCACTGACCATCAGAGCCCCCGGCTCAGCCGGCGCCTCCCTCAGGGAGCCCCCCACCCCACCCCGGCAGCTTCCACCTGACCCTCTACAAGCACGGCCGAGTCGGGCAGCAATTCCACCTGCTGGGTGCGGGGAGGTGGGACTGCAGGCTGCGAGGGCAGGGGGGCCGCTCAGAGCAGCAAAGGCGCAGGATTCAAAATAACAAACCCACGAGCTTCCTTCCTTAGGCTCTCAGGCCAGTTCACCGTTCTGAGCCTCAGTCTATCCAGCGACAGAACAGGCACGATAATCTCAAGGTTCCAGGGCTACTGGGAGGATTAAATGAAACAGTTTAAGCGAAATGTAATTTGCAAACTGTAAAACCCTACACAAATTCTGGTGAGGATCAGTAATATTGGTATTAATTAATATATTAATCTCAGTTGATGCTAATACCCTCACACACATCCCTTCACCAGCACTCACCGTTGTGCCTTGCAGGCACGCAAAATGATCATCAACACACAGATTCCGTGTGTTGTAGATGGAAGAGAAAACAGAGGCACCACAGGCAAAGGCCAGGAGGCTCTGCCAGCGGCCACCACAGCAGCAGCCATGGGGTGAGCTCCTACACCCTCAGAGCCTTCCTGTGAATGGTGACCCAGAGGGCTTTGGGGTGCAGCACCACCCAGCAGAGTGGAGGTTCTCGGCCACCTGCCAGCAGGACCGGGCCTCCCTGGGGACAGGCTGTCCACAGTTGCGCAGGAGAAAAATAAAGGCAGGCAACCCCACAACGTCCTCCAGAGTGGGTCCGCTGTCTGATGTGAAAATCCTGCAGCGTGAGAGATGAGCAGCTTCTGGGGGGTCTCACCCACCGCTCTGTTGAAGTAGGGGTGGCAGGGACAGCTATCCTGGGACCACCCACCGTCGCAGGCACGAGAGTCCACAGATCACGGTCCCCGACCAGGAGACCTGGGTCTTCGGGAGGATCGCCAAACAAACTTAAGGTTGGAAAAGAAAAGACACACACACACACACACACACACACACACACACCCACCCCTTCATCCTTCTTCATGTGACCTGACCTGACTCTACACTAGGCACCCCCGACTTGGGGAGCTCAAGGCTCTACAACCAGGGGCCTCACTTGAGCCTTGTAGCACCCAGGGGGGTGAGCAGAGGTGCTACAGGTAGCCCCAGCAGTGGCAAGCCCCTTGCCCAAGGTTATCACCCTGGTTCTTTGACTTCCACACAGTTCTCTGCTGCTGCTCACGGCCATGATGCCATCTAGCAAAAAGGTTGGGGACGTCATCTTTCCCACAGAGAGCGGAAATACAGCATCAGGGGTCCTGGTTTTTAACTTGTGTGACTCTTTTGTGGCAAACTTAATAATGTCACGGGGAAATGTTTTTGACCTGGTGTTACGTGAACAATGAGATAATGCAGGATCGTACCTAGAAAGAAAATACGCCCACGTCAACTGCGATTATTTCTTGGTTATGAAATTGGGGGCGATTTTTAGTCTTACCCACCAACCTTCTATGTTCCAAGTTCACTACAATCAACGTGTCCTATTTTCCAAAGTAGAAAAGCCTATTGTTTTTCAAAGGCCCATCAACCCTGCAAACTTTCCATTAAACACTCAATTACTCGTATGTGACTTTCTAAAACACAGCAGAGTTGGAAGTGACGCAGGTCAGGCACAAAGGTTTTCTGGGTGGGATCTTCCCCCTCTGGCTTCCGTCCCAGCAGGGAAGGAAAAAGAGTGACTGTGGGGCTTCCTGCCTCTCAGAACAGGCCCAAGACCTCCCAGACCCCAGGCTGTGCTAGATGCCCTAGGGGCTCCTGGTGGAAGCTCGGCTCTCATCCACCGTCCTGTTCCGATTAATCCTGGCCTTACTACCCGTCACTTCTCAAGAATAACTCCAGCTTTATCCCGAGTGACAATGAATTCACCTAGCCATTCATTTGTGTCATCGAAAACTATTTCAGCACCTATGCTGTGCAAGGTGTCATGCCAGACAGGGAAGCCATCGGTAACCCAAGACTGGAAGCGACCAACCAGAGGCCACATGTCATCCTTCCAAGTTCTGTCCTAGCACAGCGTTTCTGCTCCAAGGGCAGCAGCAAAAATGTGAACAAAGGCTGCCTGGGTGTGCAGCCTAATTCCAGCACCCCACCTCCCGTCCCCACTACTGTGGTGCTCCCCCGTCCCTCCCCACCGGGTCCGAGGCAAAGCAGGGTCCAGGAATGAGTCCCTGCAGAGAGCACTGGTGGCTTAGCCGCACTGCCCTCAGGGCCCTGCGCTGGATCCCACTGGGAAAGAGGAAGAGACGAAGGGGCAGGAACATGAGAAAACCTCAAAGTGTGAGACCGTCTAGTTCTCTCAACAGCCCCCTCCACTCTACTTCTTCCCCTTCCTGTGTCCTCTTTGAGGCTGAGAAGATCATATTCGATTAACATTCACCGAAGAGTCCACGGGGTGAAGACTGGATGCCACATAATTTTACAGACAAGAACTTGGACATTGGCTTTGCACATGCTGTTCTCTCTGCCTGGAACCTGCTTCCTCTCCTTCCACATGGTAACAGCTTCAATGTTGTCTCCTCAGAAAACTGCCTGCCTGGGCAGGAATGCCCTGATGTTCCCTCAGGGGGCCCACAACAAGTGTCATTGCTCCTGTGTCTGTGGTCTCTCTCCCCGCGGGACTCAGCTCTGCGAGGGCTGCTCCCTGCACTGTCCAACACAAAGACAAGGCTGACATCTCTTCTTCTTTTTTTTTTTTCAGATAGGTTTTTTCTTAAGTAGACTCCACACCAAATGCGGGGCTTGAACTCAAGACCCCGAGATCAAGAAGCATATATATGTTCTACCAACTGAGCCAGCCGGGCGCCGCAGCCACGCTTCTGTCTTAAATACACTGAAAGGCCTGCAGTGGAACAGTAAAAGGCAGCGTTCTCCGAGCATGTGCCAAGTGCTGTGCTGAGCTCCACAAGGATGTGAGGTCACCACGGATGAGTGATGGCCACACTATTATTATTCCCATTTTACAGACGTAGGAAATTGCATCATTTCCCCCCTCTTTTTAAAGAATGGAAACTAGAACCCAGCAAGCAACTTGCCCAAGGCCACAGGGCTAAAAAGAGAGTGAGGATTTAAATGTTTCCCGATTCTCTCTCTCTCTCCAGGCCACCAGGACGGGTGGACCCCTTATCTTGGGTTGACCCCCTATCTTCCACTCTCCCCAGGGCCTGAAGGTGTGTTTCTTTCTCCTGCTGCCAGTGACCCTTTGTCCCCTTCCTGAATTCTCAGCCTCCTCTCCCGATTCAGCAATCTTCCGACTCCTCCCCTTCTGTCCTGCAGCCCGAGCTCCCACACCTGATCTGGATATCTCAAGCAAGGACCCCTCGTCTTTCAGCCCTGAAGCCAGCGCCTGGAGCAGCTGTACAAACGACGCCCGTGGACACCCAGCAAAGCAGGCCTGGAGAGCAGGCAGCTCCCCAGGGAACTCACAGGTGGGATCTGTGGTTAAACCCAGATTCCCAGGCTCCAGCTCCTGCTCTGTCTCTACTCCCCTCTGCTTGTATTTACAGCGCTGCTGAGTGTGGGGGCCAGTGCGGGACGCAGGGCCACCACAGCTCTCAACAGGGCAAGGCAGCCCCCACTCATGCCCGATCTACGATCCAATGCACTGGAAGTCGGCAAGGTCCCACAGGACCCAGGATGGCCAGGAAGAAGGCGGGTCCCGTTCAGTGGAGCCAACTTCACAGCCAGCCCCAGAAGCCAGTTCAAGGGCAGAACCCGCAACAAGGACCACGGTGGGCTCCAGAGGCCGGTCCTGGGTCACACAGGGTGGTCAAAACCAGAAGCTGCTGGAAGAAGAAAAGGAAAAGGCAACAGGGCCTAAAAAATATGGCTGTGGGAAAAGCATCTTGAGGGAGAGCAAAAAGGAGAGGGAGGAGAGAGGCCTCTGCACAAATATGCAAAGGAGAGGAGATGGTAATGCTGTCCCATATGCCTGTGAAACATGGCTGACGACCTCAATTCCATTTTGAAACCTTCAGGGGCTCCCTGCTGACCACGCTGGGGTCAAATTCGAAGTCCTTAGCGAGGCTTTCAAAGATCTTCACGCCTGGGGCCCACTGCACCCAGGTCTGGGAGGAGAGGTATCCCAGGCCTCCAGAGCCCTGCCCAGGGTTTCTCATCCTTCCCAGCATAGGGTACTTCGCTCCTAGGAAGAACTTCCAGCCCACCTGGGGTGAGTGGGGAGGGGGGGCACGGGCTCTGGGGTCAGACCCTCTGATTCAGAGCTCAACTCCACCAACTGCCTCCACTTGAGCCTGCTAGGCTGGCTGCAAAGCAGGAAGGTAAGGATTCCCACCTCATCAGGTGGTGGGGGGTGAAACACAGTCATTCATCAGAGCACTGTGAGCTGTGCCTGGCACACAGTAAGTGCTTAATAAAAAAGCTGTTGTTCCTATTGTCCTCTGCACCCCTGCAGGGCCTCTGTTCCAACCACAAGTAGAGCACTGTCTTGCCCATAGTCAGTACACACTGGACTCCCCCAGCCAACCACGGCCTTTTAGAAGGCAGCACCACCCGCCACTCAGGACCCGGTCCCCTTAGGCCTAGCATGGAGCCTGGCACACAGTAGGACCAGCAAGTCACACAGAGCTCTCCCAGGGCCCAGCTGCTGGCCTTCCACAACTCGCACACCAATTCCCCAGGCTAAAGGCCCCGCAGAGTGAGAAGGGCATCGGCTGTTACTGGGTTTCAAAACAATGAAGGGCTGCGCTCTCTGCCCTACTGAGGCTGTTTCCACTCTGGGGAATCTACGGGGTGAAATGAGCACAGCAGGGACTAGAAATAGCGCTCAGCCCCTCTCGGGAAGAGCGCTGGGCTGGCCCGCCAGAAGCCAGGAGCAAAACCTCAAAGGCAGAGGGGCAGCAAGCGGCCTCCCCACGGAAGCCGGAGCTTCACAGAACTGGGCCAACAGGAGTGAGGTAAGACCACTCGAGCCCATCCTGCCCTACACGGCTCCTTCCCGCCCATCTGGAGAGCTCCGAAGGGGCTCCTTACCCCACCCCCATGGAGGAGCAACTGAGAACACATCCAGAATTCCAAGGGCTACATAAAGGCACCCCAGGTTGCCTACGGTGGTGGGGGGGGAGGAGGGATGCGGCAAAGGGTTGGGAAGGTAGGAATTCACAGTGCCTTCTCTACCCACACAGGCTCTTGGGCCCTCCTGTCCTGGTCACTGTCTACAGATATCCATACCCTTCTCCCCGGCAGACTGGGAGGCCCTAGACCAGGCACCAGTTCCCATTCATCTTCAGACACCTGTGTCCCTGGCATGGCACCTGGCATGCGGATTGCTCAGTTACAAGGCAGCAAGATCTGGCAGCAAGAGAGGTCCTGGCTTGGGGAAGACTCTATCCCGGCCCTCCATTTGCCACAGACAAGTGAGTCATGTACTCCCCCTGGTCTCAGTTTCCTCAACTGCACACAGGGATGACAACAGCTCTGTACTCACACCGCCACTGAGAAAATTAACTGGGAAAACACGTGTGGTAAGCACCAAAGACAAATGCTCGTCATCCTTCAAGCTTCAGCTCAGCTGTCCCCATGTGTCAGAGTCTCCGCTGCTGGCTGTGTTCCCCCTCTCCCAGCAGTGAACCCACACTGCACTCCCTCTACTGCTTTATATTTTTCACATCGTTGTGATTACTCGTTTCTGCGTGTGATCCCCTCCCCCCACACCCCGATCTGAGAATTCCCGGAAGCCAGGGGCACTGTGAGTTTGTGTCCAAGAGACAAAACGGGCACACAGGTCGTGGTGCTGGGGCCCTCCCACCCCATGGTCCCAGCACTGATACATATAGCACCCTCTGACAGGATGTCCCGAAGTGGGGAGCCGAGGGGGCCCAAGCTTGCTGAAAAGGAACAGTGATGCTGCAGACACAACCTGGGAAGGAAGTCACCCCTCTGAGACCCGGGGCTCCTCTGCTGGCGCAGGTGAGCTCGGTGAGCTTGTTTGCCGGGCTGACTGCGCAGCACACAGGCCTCCAGGGCACAGATTGCTGAGGCTTTCCTTACATAAAGCACCCAGCAGCCAGATAAATAATACATGGCCTTCACCTCACACACAGGTAGCAGGCATGCAAACACTTGCTTTGCGCCATGGTGCCCTGGGCGTGCGGGCACACCCAAGCGTATGTGTATATGATACCTGGCCTGCGTGACCCAGAGAGGCTATGATTTGGGAACAGATACCCAGGACCACTCCCCAAGCCTGCCTTGCCATGGCGGGGAGTGAGCTAGCACCAGAACCAAGCAGTGTGCCCAGAGAGAAAATGTACAACTCCCGGGATGGATACACATACCCTAAACCATCCTCTGTGGTCCCTTTCCAAACAAATGTCCTTTGGAGCCCCACCTTAGTCTCCGTGCCCCTCCAAGCAGCTGACTTGTATGCAAGGCGTGTGCACTCTGCACGCATGCATCCCCAAAGGCCTGGCCAGGCCAACCATCCTCCCAGATCCCAGCCACCCGCACAGGGCACGGATGCCTCCCCCACTCGGTGGTGCCAGGCGCCAGCACACCCACCGGGCTCGCACAATCCCCCTTGCAAAGGGCCTGTCCACCCGCCTTCCCTCTCCCCCGGCCACCCCCACAGGCAGGTCCAATTACACTCTAGGCGAGGGCCTGCCACGTTGGCCAGGAGGGGGCCAAGGCACACCCACGGGCGGCCGCGCGACCCCGCAGGGCAAAGAAGGGGCGCAGGGCGGGACCGGCTGGGAGGCGGACGCCCCCTCCCTCCTCCACCAGGCCGGCCACCTTCGTGCCTTCCCCGCCCGGGGCCCTGCGGCCAACGCGACCCGTGGGGCACCCCCCCTCCGCGCGGGCCTCCCCAAAACGGAGCAGCCCCCCGCCCCCGGAAGCCCGCAGCTGCCCCCCTCAGGGCCTCCGGCGCGAGGCCGGCCGGGCCGGGTACCTCAAGAGCCCATGGCGGCGGCGGTGGTGGCGTGTGCGGACAGCGCGCGGCGGCCGGACTCTACGGACGGGGCGGGCGGGCGGCGCCGCAGCCCCGGTGTTTCGCCGCCGCCGGCGGGTCCCGGGCCCAGCGGAGTGCCGCCGCGGCGCGCCTGCGCACTAAGCACGCCTCCGGGGAGGGCGGGGCGGCGAGCGCGCGGCTGAGATCACCCGCCTAGCCTTAAAGGGGCCGCACCCGAAACCCGCAGCCCGCCGCGAGGTGGTGGGAGCAACCTCGGTTCTCCCGCTGCTCGCTATCAAACCCGCCAGGAGTCGTCGTCGCCCTCGCCTCAATTCGACTCCCCAACCCTACCCACCACGGAGCTTCTGGGGGTGCACGGATCGAGTCCTGGGCTCCAGGGTCTGTCCCCGACACTCGCGAGCTCTCTGGCACTTCACTTTTCTTAACCCTAATTTCCTCCATTTGGGCCTGTTTTGAAGATGGAACAATACATCATAGTTACTTATCGAGTGAAGGATGCATGTGGAGTTGGGAAATTAATATGTACCGAAGCGCTGTATGCAATCACGCGAGGTAAAATTGCAGAGCAGAGAAAGAGACTTCCTTCCCATTCCACTTAGGGGCGCTTCATTCTTGCCCCGCCTGTCTCTAGGCAGCCTAATGAGCAAAAAGTTTTCGGATGTCATTCAAGCTGCCTACTCCACTGCTGTTTGCCAGGTCCACACCTTACCCAGGTTAACTGAAAAACAGAATCCGATCAAGTTCCGGCATTGGTGTCTTCCAGATCCCCAAATTTATTTATATCCCCTGCCCAGACTCCTCCCCTGAATTGTCTACTTAACACCCGCATACTTGAGATCCAGTAGGCATCCAAAGTCAATGTGCCTTCCAAACACATACAAACCTACACCTTCACAGCCTCCCCCAACAGCGGTTGGCAACTCTGTCTTTCCAGTGCCCAGGTCAGAACTCCTGGAGTCATTCCTGAATCCTTCCACCTCCTTACCCACTGAAGCAGAAAATCCCTGGCTCTACCCGCAAAATGTACCTAGACTCTGATCTTTTCCACCCCATCTCCACTGCTAACACCCTCATCCAGCTTCTGCCAAGGATCGCTGCAATATTCTTGTTGTACACTGAATGCATCCCCCCCAAATGCATTTGTTGAAATCCTAGCCCAATATGATGGTATTGGAGGTGGGGACTTTGGGATGTCATTCGGTCATGAGGGTGCAGCTCTCATGAATGGGATTAGTTCCCTTATAAAAAGGATCCCAGAGAGCTGCCTAGCCTTGCTGCCATGTGAGAATAGAAGTGGTTGGCAATCTGTAACCCAGGAGAGGCTTCTTGTAGATCCCAATCACGCTGTCAGGCAACCTGATCTCAGACTTACAACCTCCAGAACTGTGAGAAATAAATTTCTGTTGTTGATAAACCACCCGGTCTATGGTAATCTGTTATACTGACCAAGAGTATCACAACTGTTCGCCTAACCCATTTCCTTTTTCCAAACTTGCCCCGGGCTATGTCAGGATTGGAGCCACAGAAAGTCTTTTATTTTAAAAATTTTTAAAGAAAACAATTTATTTATTGGGGCACCTGGGTGGCTCAGTGGGTTAAGCATCTGCCTTCGGCTCAGATCATGATCCCAGGGTTCTAGGATGGAGTCACACATTGGGCTCCTCACTCAGCTGGGAGTCTGCTTCTCCCTCTGCCTGCCCCTCCTCCAGCTTGTGTGTGTGTGCGCGTGCTCTCTCTCTCTCTCTCTCTCTCTCTCTCTCTCTCTGGCAAATAAATAAAAATAAAAATCTTTAGGGCACCTGGGTGGCTCAGTGGGTTAATCCTCTGTCTTCTGCTCGGGTCATGATCTCAGGGTCCTGGAATCGAGTCCTGCATCGGGCTCTCTGCTCAGCAGGGAGCCTGCTTCCTCTTCTCTCTCTCTGCCTGCCTCTCTACCTACTTGTGATCTCTCTCTGTCAACTAAATAAATAAAATATTTTTAAAAATAAAATAAAATCTTTAAAAAACAAAACAAAACAACAACAACAAAAACCTAAGTCTTGCTTGATTTGGCATTCTACACACCCAGGCGTGTCTGACCTCATCCCCACCTCTCCTTTCCCTCTACCCTGACCTCTTGCTGTTCCTAGAACAAGCCAAGCACCCTCTGCCTCAAATCCTTTGCACTGGCTGTTCCATTTGCTAGGATCACTGTTCCCTTGGATACCTCAATGATCCCTCCCTCATGTTCTTCAAGGATTTGTTCAAATATTCTCACTCAGTGAGGCCTTCCCTGGCCACCCTTAGTAAAATTGCCAAGCCCCTCACATGCACTCCCGAGTCCCCTCTTCCCATGCTCTATTTTCCCCCTGTATCACTTAATCTCTACCATAATACATAGTTTGCCTGTTTTTCTGTCTTCCATCAGTAGAACACAAGCCCTATGAGGACAAAGATGTTTATTCTGTTTCCTGACGTAAGCCCAGTACTTAATACGGGGGCTGGCACAGAGAACACACTCGGAGTATTTATCACATTATGAATATCTTCTAGAAAGAGTCCTGTGGAAAACTTCTTTCCCAGACTCAGACAAGAAATCCTCAGGGCAATCCCAACACACAGAACAAGCCTGCCAGTTGCATTAGGATCATCTGTTTACAACTTTCCAGCTCTCTGGGCAAAGTCCTTATCCCAGCTTCACTATTTTTTATGCTTAGCATGGAAAGTTTACAAAACAGACACAATCCAACATCTACCGAGTGTTCAGGCCAAACCACACCCAAGTTCACATTTTCAGCCCCTGCTCATCAAGGGTACTAACTCTTAGATCTCAACTTACAGAGACCCTAGGCTGGAGGGGAAAGAGACAAGCAGTGGGTATTTTTAGGCTTGGATTGCCAAAAAGGGCTTCAAGACAGAAAGTCACCTGGCCTGAGTGACATGGCAGGTCAGCAGGGGGCACTAGGAGACTTGGTTGTTTGCTCCCTGCCTTTCCTCATCCTCTTCCCCCCAGGCTTTCCAAAATGCAGATCAACATGGATCCTCTTTGTCCCCTCTCTGCTCCATGCAATTCCCCACCCATCAAGGCTCAAAGATGCTGCTCATATCAGTCCGTCCCCACTTGGGTCCACTGCCCTATTCAGGTCCCCTTACCTCTAGATAATTATAACTGTTCCCCAGCCCACCAGTGGCTCCAGAAGGCGGAATGCCTTTCTTCACCTCCAGCAAATAGCTACTCTTTCCTCAAAGACCAAATCAGAGGTCATCTATCTTCCTGATCCCCACCTCCCCCATTTTCCCCATGATGTTTGAATTAGTTTCTCCTTAACAAAAAGTTGGAAATAATCTGAAAGTCATTGGAGAAGAGTTAAGTAAATTCTGGTATAGCCATACAATAGCCTATTTTTAAAAAAAAAGATTTTATTTATTCATTTGACAAGAGAGAAGTCACAAGTAGGCAGGCAGAGGCGGGGGTTGGGGGTTGGGGAAGCAGGTTCCCTGCTGAGCAGGGAGCCCAATGGGGGCCCCATCCCAGGACCCCAGGAATCATGACCTGAGCTGAAGGCAGAGGCTTAACCCACTGAGCCACCCAGGCGCCCCTACAGTAGTCTATTGTATAGCTATTAAAATAGCCTCTTTATACATTTCTGATAACAAATGGGGAAATGAGCAGGAACAATACTGAGTAAAAAGGAAGTAATAAATTTGCATGACAACCTGGTCTGAGCTCTGTTAAAAAAAAAAAGTTAGAAGAAAGATTGGAAGGAAGTATGACAAAATGTCAACAGTGTCAACAACACTTCTAAGTGGCAGGATTATGCATCTTGGTTTCGTTACCTTCCCCCTCCCCCACCACCTTGCTGCTCTGTGTTTCCCAAAATTTGTCAGCAAAAAGCATGTCATAATTTTCAAAAGAAGAAAAAAGGTTATTTAAAGAAATTATTTATTGTTCCCTTCTATCTTCTCACTGCATCATAAAGTCATTTGAATGCATCTGTCTCCCCCATCAGACTGAGAACCTCTTAAAGGTAGAGACTAGGTTGGGTTATTAATTGCGGTAGAGACTAGGTTGGGTTATTAATTGCATCCAAAATCCACTCCTAGCACTTGGTAGGGGAGAGCGGAGGGAAGAGCCAAGACCTCAGCAGTGCAAGCTGATGAGTGGCCCAGAGCTCAGAGCACTCCGGATCCATTTACCTGCAGCCTCTATGTCTCCTACTTGTCCCCAAGGATGTCATGGGAGACCTGGCTTGGAACCCTGGAGAGACAGCATGGTGGGGGCAGGCAGAGCACAGACCCAGCTCCATTACTTCCTAGCACTGTACCTTAGGCATACGTCTTTGTCTCAGTTTCCCCATCAGTTAAGTAGGTGGAAAGTAAGAACAACACACCTGTAGGACAGGCCTGAGAAATATACACGAAAATGTCAGCACAGTACAGTGCACACGGCTGATGACTGCGCTTGGGTCTACGGAACGTGACCGCTTGAGACCCAGCTAACTTTTTACCTGAATGAGACCTTTTTGGTTGTAAACAGATTCAAGCCCAATTCAAGTTAAACAAAGAAAATGAATTTATGGGCTCAGGTAGAAGTGAACAGCAGAGCTGGATTTGAGGCCTCCCACACGGTCATTGGGACACTGTGGCTCTCGGGCGTGCGGGCGTGCGGGCGTGCGGGCGTGCGGGCGTGCGGGCGTGTGTGTATTTGTGTGTCCGCGCACGCGCGCCTGTGCTTGACCTCATTCTCAGGTGGTCTTGCCTCCTAGCGACAATGGCAGAGTACCTCTTTCTCAAGAATTCTCAAAAGTTTTGTTTCAGGACTGCCTCTGATTGGCCCGTCCGGGTCACGTTCCCATCTCTGAGCCAATCATTGTGGCCAGGAAATGCAGTGCTCCAATTGGCCAGGCCTAGATCAGGGCCCTCCCCTGGAGCCAGGGGGTGGAGTCAGCCCCTTCTGAACCAAAAATATCGACAGGGAAGCGGGGTGAGCCTTTTAAGGAAAATGCAATGTCCAGAAGAACCAGGAGAGAGTGCCGGGAAGGAAAAACCCTCAGATGTTCAGCAGCTCAGAACGTGGAAGTGGCTGTCCCAAGGCCACCCAGAAAGGACAGGGGCTGAAGTGTGACTTCAACAGCAGACAGGAAGGGAACTAGGGCAGAACCATCAGGAGCGGGTGGCTCTTCTGAGACCTTTAGCCGGGGCCGTGGCCAAAGCACTAAGTTCAAATCTCTCACTCCACCACGGACAGGCTGTGAGGCTTTGGGCAAATCACTTAGTTTCTTCGAGCTTCGGCTTCTTCATCTGTAAAATGGGGGTAATAACGGTACCTTCCTTTCGGGGCTGATGTGAGGATGAAATGAGCTTAACACATGGAAGGCTGTTAGCCCAGGGCCAGGCACGTTGAGAGCCCTCGTTGTGGGTTATTTTCAAATACAAGCATAAGGCCCTTTCTGAAATTCTTGTTTGGAGCTGAAAACATAAGTGGGCTCAAATGGGCGGATTTTGATTAAGCAAACCTGTTTCAAACACCATCAGCGATTCCATTTCCAGCAGCCAGCCACCTTTGGACCGGCGTCAGGGCGTTGGTGCCGCCATTCACATCGCGGGGAACATGCTAGTCACTCCACCCCCACCCCGTTTCCATTCCGCCCCTCCTTTCGGGTCCCTGATAAAACATCAGTTCCCGTGGACCTGTCATTAAGTGGGGTGGGGGTGGGGTTGAATATCTAAGTACTGGATGTCTCATTTATGCAAATATATATGTGTCTGTGTATTCCCCCTTCCCGGGGGGGGGGGGTTATGCATGCATGAATGTGTATCATTTAAAATGCATAGGAAATTTCTGGAAGTCAGAATACTGCTCCCATAAATGGAGGACAAAAAAGGACTAGGTCTTAATCATCTTTACATTCCCAGAAACCGACACACGGGCTGGTACTGTGTCCTCGCTCATAATTACCTGGAGCACAGCTATTGTTTACTGAGCATTTACTTCATGTAGACAAAGTACTAAGCTCTTTATTATCTCAGCAAGCAGCGGTGACTGTCATTTGGCAGATGAGATGTTTATGACAGGAACCCAGGACCCATACCAGCACCCACAGGGACAAGGAAAATCAGGCAGCAAAAGAAAATACTTCTGAATTCACGCAGCCTCTCTTGTAATGGTGACCTTGGTTGGGGGGGAGGGCAGTGTGGCATCTATGGCCATAAGCAGAACAAGGCCATTTCTTGGAGATGCCACCTGGGGGGTATGTGTATGAACCCGGGATGTGGCTGGGGATGATTTCCAGGTTGCTTTGAAAAAACCCTGAGTTGGAGACTCAGGAGGGAAGCTTCTTTTTCCGTCTCTCAGTCACGCGCACATAAGCACACACACACCTGTCCCTCTAATGTAGGGGAGGCCAAGTCCCAGTTCTAATTTATCTAGCCCAAACGAACAAACAAGCAAGTGAAAACAGGCCAAAGAGAAGGATTTACTACCAATTTCCTTGGAGTTCCTAGGAACATGTTTCAGATTCCCTAAAAAATCCCAGGTTGCAGCCAGCTAACCCCGAGTGCTGTTGTGGGGAAAGGGAGGTCCTTCGCACAGGGTGGTGGTACAGGGGGCAGGCAGGGAGCTAGGGAAGTGGGGTTCAGGGTTTTCTCAGAGAGGCTTTAATGAGAGGGAGGAGAGGAGGAAGCAAGAGGTCTGGCTGGGCCAGGTCGGAGCTATAGTGAGTGGATAGCCCCGGATGGGACAACTTCAAAGGGGCCACACCTTAATCATAGGGGCTTTGAAGATGCTGGGATGAAAAGCCTCAGGTTGTGTAATTACCTGCAATGCCGTTCTCCCAGGCTGCAGGGGTCCCTGGGCAGCCTCCCTGAGCCCCAGGGCTGGGCCCAAGGCACTGCTCACCCCTGCAGCTGTCTGGGCTGCCCCGCACCCACCCCCCAACCCCCAGCCTCTTGGCGGTGGGGGGCGGTGTGTGGATGGGGCAGCCCAGCCTGGGGGAAGGCAAGCCCTGCTGGGCAGCTTCCCGGCCCTCAGCAGGCTGTGGAACGTGACCTCACACAGTCGGGAGGCGGAAAGATGCTGTTGGTGAGAGGCTAGGGTAAAAGAGGTGGCAGGGAGGAGGAGGGGAGGGGACTGCTGTCACCATAGCAACGTGGACCCAGCACACCAGATAGATGCCTTCTCCCCCCATGGTCAACAGGACCCAGAGAAGTGTGGCTTGAGCCGGCGTCGTAGGTGCCCCCATCACTGTGTGAGGCCGGAGCTTGGAACGCGTGTGGGCGCCCAGTGTGGCAGGCTCCGGGAAGGAGGATGTGATGCAGGGCTTGGAGTTCTGAGCTCTAACTATGCCCTGAGCTGTTTCCCAACTAGAGCATGGGTGGGGGAGCGGCAGAGGGTGAGGGGATGGTCGAGTAGAAGGCTTTTCCTTTCACTGAAGCTCTGCTGGGATGGCCCCCCATGGAGCAGGCTGCAGGGGTCCAGGGTCCATTCCCCCTGGAAGGCCCTGGGTTGGGGGGCCTGCTGACTGCAGGTAGGAATGGGGCCGGGATGCCACTGGCCAGGCGCCAGCTGCTCAGGGACACAAGGGGCTTGTGCCCTTTGAGGGGGAGTGAGCTGGAAGCCCTGCCCCTCCTTTTGTCCCAGACCAGGTTCTCCCGGTGTCTCCTCCCCTCCCCGCTCCTCCCAACCAGCTGCGGCCAGTCACCAGTCACCGGGCCCCCTCCTCAAGGCTTCTTTAGCCTCCAAATGCTTGCACACCACTTGGACCCTCAAAACCACTTCCTCCCACCTGCCCACCCTAGTAGAGAGGGCCCAGGCCTTCCTCTTCCTGTCAGGCTCCTGGGTGCACTGCCTCCTCCCGCCGCTGCTCTGACTCTTGTCTCCCGGTGTCAGAAGGTCACCTGCTGAGAGAATCTAGAAGAGTGGTGTCCAGTGTATGTATGGGGGGGCGTTGGGGGGGGATACTGGGTGGGAAGGGGCTTGAGGGAGCTTGCTGGAGTATCTCCAGTCCCTACCTCTTCATCAGGTGGTGATGAGCAACCAAGCTGTACGCTTAATATATGTGCATTTTCCTAAATTATATTACAATTTTTTTTAAAGATTGTATTTATTTATTTGTCAGAGAGAGAGAAAGCGCACAAGCCAGAGAGAAGCAGGCTCCCTGCTGAGCAAGAAGCCCCATGCGGGACTAGATCCCAAGATCCTGGGATCATGACCTGAGCCGAAGGCAGCGGCATAACCGACTGAGCCACCCAGACGTTCCTGCATTTTTTTTAAAAGATTTTATTTATTTATTTGACAGAGAGAAATCACAAGTAGGCAGAGAGGCAGGCAGAGAGAGAGGAGGAAGCAGGCTCCCCACTGAGCAGAAAGCCCGATGCGGGGCTCAAACCCAGGACCTGGGATCATGACCTGAGCTGAAGGCAGCGGCTTAACCCACTGAGCCACCCAGGCGCCCCTGTTCCTGCATTTTTAAAAAGCTAGGGCGCAATGGTCAGCCAGAACCTCTTTTCTTGGCAGCCTCATCCCTGCCTCTTGTCCTTTCCAGTCTGCTGGCCACGCCCTCCTTCCTGATGCTCCGCCCCCAGCTCTGCCCCTCCCGCTCTGGCCGCCTTCCCTTGCTTCGGAATTCGGTATGCGCCTCCCTGCCCCCTGCTTTCTAGCCTTGTCGGTGGTTCTGGTGGAATTTAATTCTTAGAGTATCAAGCTAGTGCATACCTGTGGGCCTTTGCACATACTATTTTCTCAGCTAGGAATGACTTTCCTCCAGCCTGTCCCCTGGCAAAGTGCTATTCACATTTCAAGGCTCAGGTCAAATATTTCAGACACCTTCCTTGGTGACACCAAATACATTCCCACCCTCTGCGTTGTTTCTAGTTCACACTGAACATCTTACACCGGATTTTGGACTGGGATGAATGATTTGCTAGTCTGTCTCTTTCCCCAGACTAGGCTGTGAGCCTCTGGAAGCCAAGATCACTCCTCTTGTTTGAAATGTATAGTTACTGTTACTGACCATCTATGAAGTGCCTGGCTATAGCGAAGGTTAAAGGCATTGGCCATGAAGCCAGGCAGGTTTCTCTGTGCCTCAATGTCCTCGTCTATAAAACGGGCATCATAATATACCAACCTTATAGGATCGCTCTGAGCAGAGGGTTGGGAGCAAGGTGTGGCATGGAAAGCCCTCAGTGACCTCAGCCCTTACATTGCTCTGTGGTCTTACTTAATCCCATCACCCTTGGAAGCAGGTATTATTACCCCCATTTTACAGAGAAAACCAGGACCCAGACAACACCCAAGGTCACAGAGGAGCCAAGCTGGCCCTCTGGACTCCAGCCCTGGCCTCCCTGCCCCACCTCTCCCACCGCCTTGACCCAGCACCTGGCATCCCAGGCACCGGCACGAGCCCAGTCACTGTTTGTTGCATGAATGAAAATGATTCACCAAGTGGCACGTTTGCCCCCTCCAGTCTGGGCAAAATTTCTGGGCGATTATTTGGCATACTTAATAAAAATAAACTGTTTGCATGGTTGACACATCTTGGTCACTTCTGGCCTCAGCTAAATGTCATTTCCTCAGAGACTGTCAGCCACCACCCACTCCCATATACATTAGTTTGCCCAATAAGAAACAGGAAGAATGAACCAGAAACCAGTGAAGATGGTAGGTGTGGGGGGGGGGGGGGGGGGGCAGGGGCGGGGGAGGGGCCAGGAACAGGAGTGATTCTCTGATTATAACTTTTTAAATAGCTTGACTGTCATATACGTGATATCTCCAAAAAGTAAAATGAAAACAAGGGGCTGGGGAGGAGGGGAGAGCACTAACTCATTATCAAAATCAATACAATAACCACACAGAGAAAATAATAATTTCAAGGTACTTCTGGGCACTGGCCTCTGACAGCACCCCCTAAGTGAGGTACATTCTAAAGACAATAAAATCCCCCCAAATTGTAAAAACACAAATTTACTCCATAGGTATACATTTAGTAGTATTACTAAAATTGGAATTTTAAAACAGCAAACAACACATTAGTGTTACTAGGTATTAAGGTCTTCCCTGCAAAAGATTATATATAAAGATTTTCAAAGATTTGCTTCCCTTGTATTTTCCCTAGGGGCCTGTCGTTGGTAAGGCCACACTCACTGTTTGACGTCAGATACATTGCCTAAAGGGGAGGCAAGGGGAGGGGAGGGCAAGGAGAGCTGGGGGGGGGTCACTAACTCTCCCAGACAGGCTTTCCTGTGGTCGGCTCTGGTGCATTGCCCAGACTTCCGGGCCTTCTGGTGTTCCTTGATGGTTGTGAATACAGACTTATGTGGAGGGCCAGCAGGAGACCCTCCCCCAGGCCTGAGGCAGGCCATGGGGGTCCCTGGGTCTTTAAATGCCAGCACGGAACAGCCCTGCATTCTGGGGGTTTGAGCTACGCCCAGGACTTCCAATATGCCCCCTGGAGAACCTCTCAGAGACCTCGCCCTCTCTCCAGGTTGACAGATGAGTCAGGTGGCTTTGCTCTCTTACGGGTGATGGTGGCAAACAGTGGCTCTTGGGTTAATGAGAAGTTGGAAAGTAAACTGTGTTGGATAAAGGTAAACTGATAAATTCTTCCTTACGCTGCAGAGACAAAGGCTGAGGGCCGCTCCTTTTTCAAGGCCGGGCAGGAGGCACTGTGAGCGCGGAATCGGCAGGGTTCGAATCCTGGTTCTGCTGCCAGAGAGCTGGCTGTGGGACCTCGGGCAAGTCATTTTACTTGTGCCTTGTTTACCCCTCTGAAGGGAGGGAGATTAATAGGACCGAACTCAGAATTCTCGTGTGCATAAGATCATGTTGTGAAGAGCGCTTTGAACCTTCCTATGCAGTGTGGTCCTGGGCCTGCGGGATCCCCTGGACCTTGGGAGGATGCAGACTCAGTCTCCACACCAATCTGCACTTGAATGAGGCCCCAGCTGGCATGGCTGCAGTTTTTGAAACACTCGTGTAAAGTAACCCCAGGGAGGTACCCATCACTGGCCTAGTCATCCCCAGCGGCCACACCTGCTCCCAGGCCTGCTTGGGGAGAAGCCCCCAGAGCAAAAATGTGAACCAAGGGCTATCTGTTTCACTTTATCCTTTTCTACTTTATTACTTCAAATTAACAACCACAATAAAGCTCAAAAAAGTCCAATATTTACACAGGAAAAAAGTACAAAATTCCCCCCAAAGTTCTTCAGTATTTTTTTTTCAGTTTTTTAAATTACAAAGTAATAAAAAGCTTTGCTCTTTAATTAAAAAAAAAAAAAAAAAAGGAAAAGAAAAAAAGGGGAAAAAGAGGTAAATAAATTAGGAAATACACACACAGAGAAAACAAATAAAAATAAAGTAAAAATGGGTGTTAACTAGGAGGGGTGGATGAATCCGGTGCCCAGCCCTGACCCCAGGCTCCTCCTGGAGAGAGAGGCAGAACGTGGGGAGGGAGGGTGGGGCGCCAGGTGAGTGTGGCCTGCCCAGAGAATTAATTCATAACCCAGGAGCCGGATGCTTTCTGGAAGTAGTCACAGATCTGCCCTAAGACCACGGAAAGGGGATGGGGCTGCCACAGGCTGCTGACAGTCTCAGGGATTGGCAGTGACAAGGACCCTCTGTGCCCTTCTTGGGGGCCACGGAAAGTCACCGCCTACCCCTGTGTCCTTGTTAGGAGGGCGAGAACCAAAAGTCCGCCTGGCAGGTGGGGCAGGGCACCTGCTGTCCTGGGAGCTACAAAGACAGACAGACACACACAAACAAGGAATCCCAGCCCCCCACCACCTCGCCACCCATTCCTCAGAGTCTTCTTGGAGAGGCAAAGAGACCCAGACGTTCAGGGGACACTGAAAACCCCAACCCAGAAATTCGGCCACAGTCATTTCGGGGCAGTAGGAGCTGTGCCTGTTTCCTGGGGTCCCAAGACTCAAGAGCACCCAGTGGGATCTACCCCGACCAACCACACCATTCCCCCCGGCTCCTCAGGCCACCTCTTGATGGCACACGAGGACCAGCGGCATCTCCAACATGCAAATAGCCCCTCTCGGCCCGGTGTCTGCGCTGGCTGGGGCGCGGCCATGGCGCCTGGCGTGTGGAGCCCCATGTCGGGGGAGCATTCGGCTGCCTGAAGGTTGTGGACAATGGGAAACGCGTAGGGACAAGAATCCTCTGTGCTGAAGGCATCCCATCTTCTTGCCAATGGCAGAAAAAAAAAAAAAAAAAAGGAAAAAAAGAAAAAGAAAAAAAGAAAAATAAAAGAAAATCCATCGTCGGTTTTATGCTGGGTTTTTTTTCTTTTTGTTCTTTTGAGTGGTTTTTTTCCCCATCTTTTTGTTGTTGTTGTTTTTAAAAGAAAATACAGTGAAGACACTGGAAGGGGGAGAGAAGACAGATCAGGTGCACGTCTGCCTCTGGCCACCATCCGCCAGACAACCTGAGTCCCCATGCTCCTGTCCCGAGGCTTTGAGCCCGTCCCTCTCCAGGGACACAGTGGGTGCTCCATTTTCATGGGAAGAACAAGACCTCTCTCCCTCCTCCTCTGTCCTCTTGGTGAGCAGCCACGTGCCCACCCCACCCTGCCACGGAAGGACTGGTTCCCGGACCTGAGAAGTGGCGAAGGCAAGCCCTGTTTCACGTCCCAGCTCTAGCCGTGGAATGAATTTCTGCAAATCACCTCATGCTCAGGGCGTCCTGGTGTGAGGCCACACTGGCGAAGCCCCCTGCCACATACCTATTCCCCAGGGAGCTCAGACGTTTTCCCCTACAGCCCTCCCCTCCCAGAACCTCCCCTCTGCCCCCTGCGCTTCCCCAAGTCAGGCTCCAGAGGAAACCTGCTTCCAGCTCCTCAGGCCCACATGTGGCCATGGGCGTCCCACGGCGATTCACACTGGCCAAAGGGCTCTGGGAGGCCACCAAGGGCCACGTTTTACATCAGATAAACCCCCAAGTACATGACCCTGTTCTAAGTGCTTTATGGGAATGACATGTTTAACAGCCCAAGGGCTAAGGTAGGACTAAAGGCCTGGGGACAACCGTCAGCCCCCAGGGCTGTCTCAGCTAAGAACTAACTCCTCTGCAGACTACTGGAAGGGGGGCAGGGACAGCGAACAGAGGGACAGAGAATGGAGGACTGGCCTGAGGGCAGAGGGAGGCTTTTTCCAGCTGAAATTAGCTGGTGTGGGCTGGGCTGAGCCAAGTAGCTCTGAGGTAAATTCTCTCAAGGGCTGTTGATGGGGTGGGGGGGGGGGGGAGAGGCCCTGCCACTCCCCCCTGAGGCCACGGGTGTTTCTAGACCTGGCTGGGCTCCATCTGCCGCAGATACTGACTCACCTAAGCAAATACTGGTCCGATGGTGGCTCTTCCTCACTTTCCGAGATGGTCAAATGGCACGCTTGTCTTTGGGAGGAGAGACACAGAGGCGGGGAGGGGATAAGCTGCTGCTGACCGCAGTGTGGCAAGTCTCTCCCCACTGTGGAGCTCCCTGCCCACCCCCACTGCCCCTGGAACCAAGGGAAGGGGAGTGTGACCTCAATGACCCTAGGACATAGCTGCTTCAGAGACAAAGCAGCTACTCCGGGCCACATGGACATCACGTTGGGACCACCAGACTCCCAGCTCATGGCCCATCCTGGGGCTCACCCACCACAAGCAAAAGGACCAAGGCAGGTCTCCTGCCACCTCTGCAGGAGATCCCTGGGCAACTAGACTCCCCCTTCCCAACTTTCTGAGTCCAAACATGGTCCCAAGTGAGGCCACCAGCAGAATCTGCCCATCCCTCCACCCTGTGCTGACAGGGACCTGAGGGGAACTTCCTGATGGCTAGGACCACGACCCCTCCTCCATGAGCTCCCTGTGGCCCACCGGGCCCGGCCATGGCCCTCGGGCCCAGTGGCGAGGCAGAGGAGGCCGGCAGCCAGGGCAGCTCACCTGTGAGGCTGAAATCCGGGAGACCTCTTGCCGCCCAGTGAGGTCGGAGGAGGAGACGTTGGCAGGCGCCCCCCTGTGTAGCCTCATGCTCACCTTCCTCTCTCTGTCGACTCGTGAGATCGCTCTGGGAGAAGTATTGCCTAGAGGAGGAGAGGTAGGGAGAGGCAGGGGGAGGCCCCCCATCAGTGTCCAGGCCCCCGTCGCTCCGGCCCCCCTTGGGCCCAGCCCACTGTGCAAGGGGCCCCCCACCCCGCTCACCAGCTTGCTGGATGCGGGAGGCCGGGGTGGAAGCCACAGGCTCTGCGGCACTGCGGAGCCGGTTGGCAGCAGCCCCTGTGGGCGGGCCAGGGGGTAGGGCCCGGGTCGCCGAGCCACGGAGCTGTCCCATCCTCTCCTCGCGCTCGTGCTCTCGCCGCTCCCGGTCCACGTCCTCGGGGTTCCGGGCTGCGCCCTGCGGGGAAGAGAAGAGACCCGGTCAGGCCTGTGAGGTCCAGCCCTCCCACGGGGCAGAGTACGGGGAAGAGGCCGGGTGGGCCCCTGGGGAAGAGGCAGCTCGGAAACCCTCTGGTCCAACCTCCTCCCCACCAGGCGGAAGACCTGGAAATGACTCCCAAACACACAGTACAGAGAAACAAAGCCACACGACCGCCCGGAGGGAGGAGGAAGCTGGGTCAGAGGAACGGGCCGAGGTCACTCTGCCCTGGGCTGAGGCAGAGTTGGGAGGGCTAATGCCCCAGAGGACTAAGGGCACTCCTTGGCCCTCCCAACCCAGGTCCCTGCTGTGTTCCAAAGCCCTCAGCCCCTCCAAGTTTCCAAACAAGCAGGACAGGTGTTCAGAGACCCAGAGAATGAGGAACAAGGCTAGCTAAAAGCAGGGCCAGCGTCTGAACCAGGGAGCCAGCCAGGGGACCCCATCAAAGGTTGTTCTTGCCCCATCCCTGGAGCCGGCAATGACTTCCGGCAGGTGCTGTCGGGGAGGCCCTGGGACTCACACGGATGCCGCTGGCCCTGGGACAAGACAGGAGCTCAGGGGGAGCTCGAGAAAGAATGGGCTAGGTGCCCCCATGGGAGGAAAAAGAGGCCCAACAGGCAGGATGGGGCGGAAGGGTTCCGGGAGCCCCCAGGGCCTGCCCTCCGGCTGCTGCCACCCCAGTGCAGGAGGAAAGGAGACAGCCTCAGAGAGAGGAGCATGGCATGGGAGCGGCGTCTGGCCGCATTACCTAGTTGGTCCTGGGGTCGTCCACAGGGAAGGGCAGGGGGCTGGCATGAGGGGGGCCGCATCTGTGGAGGAGAGAGCTGCAGGCTGAGTAGGGGGGCCTGTTCATGGGCCACGGGGCACAGGCTCCTGCAACCCTGTGTCTCTCCCGGGCACCTGGCCAGGAAGGCCCTGCTATCCTTGGGAAACGAGGGCTGGGGGCGGCCCTTGCCTTTAAGTAACTCCAAGAGATGGGGGCTGGGGAGCAGAATGATCCCTGAACCCTAGTGAGGAATCGAGGCCCAAGGAGCCCTCATGACCTGTTTGGGCTCACACAGCTTAGGGCAGAGCCAGGGTTTAAATCCAGGCCTCTGCCCCCCGATCCTACTCTGCACCCCCAAAGAGCTTAGGAGGGACATACATCCCCAGTCCTCCCACCCACAAGCCTGATAGGGCAGGCCTGGAACCCCTGAGGCTCTAGCTCCTGACTCCAGTCTCCACCCAGCCCCACCCCAGACCCCGGGCTCCCATCAGCGACAGGACGGCAGAGAGCACCTGAGCCCCAGAAACAGAGCAGGCCTGTGTAAGAGCTGCAGCCCCATTCAGGAAACCACGGGCCGGGTGGGGGACAAGCCCATCCCTGGCCTGGGCCAACTGAGGCTGGTGAAGCCAAGGGGTCCACTCAGAGGGGTACAGGCCAGGGGTGAGCGACTGCGCAGAGGGCTACACCCTGACCCCAGCAGGCTCAGGTCAAGGCTAGCCCCAAAGCAGGAGGAGCTACTTTCCACGTTTCCATCCAACCAGTGACGCCTCAAGAAATGCACACCGGGGAGGTTTCTTGGCTTTTATTCGCCCACAGGAAACACAAAAAGTCAACACCAAAGTCACACAATCATCCAGCCCTGCAGTGCAGACCCCTGTCCTTGGCTACACTGAGTATCCTCCGGGCTTGCTGGTTGGACCTCGGAAAACGGTGCCTCCGTGTGCTGACCGCAACGTCCCAGGCTCCAGGGAGCCAGAGGTCCCGGGGCCCTGATGCTGAACGGGGTGGCTACTTCAGGGAGAGCCGCTCGCAGTCAGGGGTGGGATCCTTCCCCCAGGAGTCCGTAGCCTTGGGTGCCCAGCATGGTGTCTGGTCTGTAGGTAGGTGCTGGTAAGTGCATCGGGGGCCTGGCCTTGGGACGAAGGCATGGAAGGTCCGCACCACGTGTCTGCAGATGCTTCCGCCAACGGGCAGCTGGAGATGGTGGAGTTCACCGTGGGGTGATAGGCTCAAAGGCACCCAGCGATCCAGTCCGGGCCCTCAAGTCAGAGACTGGTGCAGAATAAGGCTGTTGGCACCTCTGTTTGGCTCCTGACTCCAGAGCCTGCCTCGAAGGGGACCCCGGGGAGGGGTCGAAGTGCCAGCAGTGGGTGGGGAGGGTGCTCCTGGCCAGGCTTGAGAGGAGATCTTGTCAGCTGGATGGTCCCATGAGAGGTTCTGTAAGGAGCCATCTAGAGCAGCACTGCCCCACAGAACTTTCTGTGATGACAGAAATGTTCACGTCTGCCTTGTTGGATCTGATAGCCACTCACCAGCCCCGTGCGGCTACAAACAACTTGAAACGCAGCAAATTCGACTGAAGAGCTACGTTTTCAGTTTTGGTTAATTTTAATTAATTAAAAATTAGCCACACGTAGCCACCAGCTACCATATTGCATGGCGCAAGCCCCAAGACAACATAAAACCCGTTCTCGGAGCTACACTGCGAGGAAGGGCCAAGCCCATCCCTGAAGCCGACCCAGGGATGACTTTCCACACAGATGGGGGCAGTGCCCAGCGTCCAGATACCTTGAGCAATGAACACCCTTTGGGCGAGAAGAGCCGGCCCCTGGCCCTCGGCCACACTCCCAGCTAGGAGGTCTGGGCCAGAAGGTGCCCCACTGCCCATCGCCCACCCCCACCCCTCGAGTCCCCTGGCCTGTGGGACTGTGGCTCTCTGCCCAATCTCTGTCAGACTCCTTAGGGTACAGTACCAAGTCCCCGCCCAAGCCCCAGAGAGAAGAGGGCCGCGAGCCCAGGTGCTGAGCCCTGCATCCAGGAGAAGCTGCCCTCAGGTCCTGGGCATCTGGCGTCCGCCACGAAAGGAGTAGCACACCAGCATGAGGTGCAGAACAGGTGGGGGCGCTTAATGAGTTCAGGTTCAATACAGAGGCCACCGTCAGGGTCTTGCTGAAGCCATTCTTGGTGCCCATTCCCACCAGGCCCTCCAGGGCAGTGAACATCATCCCTTCTTCAGGCTCCGTTCATGAGGCAGCTGATTGATCCCCAAGAATCTCACGGCAGGGCCTTCACCATTCCCTCTCCACTGCACCCCACCATGCCAAGGGACACCTCCTCAGGCCTGGCCCCGATGGGCTCAGACACATCTGGTGACGTCAGAACTGGGGCCCCGGAGTCCAGACCACAGGCCAGTAGTTTTGGGGGGGCAGCTCCTCCACCTCCTCCACGGGCCTATCTGGAGGGCCCTGGGTGCCCAGGGGCGCCGGGCACCTGGAAGGGACAGAGAGCACAGCAGAGGCTCAGCCTCTTGTGCTCGCCCAGCCAAGCGGTAAATCTTGGAAAGGCCGGGCCTCTGAGGGTCCTTACCAGTATGAGGGTGAGTACGTGGGCCCGGCACAGGGACAGGGACAGGGACAGGGCAGCGCAATGGCTTCGTTGTCACGGGGCTGAGCCTGGCTCGAGGAAGCCCCCTTTTCCAGAAGAGATGTGAAACAAGACACACGATTTCACAGATTCCGGAGCTCTGGGCACTGCTGACGGGCTGACGCTTCTCCCCACCGCCCCCGACCCCCAAAACCCTTAAAAGAGGGAGACAGAGCAACCGCCTAGCAAGACCCAGGGTCCCATGACCAGGAAGAAAGAAACCACAATGAATGGGTCCAGGCTGGCCAGAGGGGCCATGGTGAAGGCAGCTGCCTGGGGCGTGCAGGATAGCAAGAGCAGGGTGGTGTAGGCGACAATCAGGACAGCCGGAGGGCCCGCCAGCGCCATCCACGCCCTGCCGAAGGCACCTAGGAGGGACTCAAGGCCTGGCCAGGTCCTCTTGGGCCCGGTGGGAGGCGGTGCCCTGCCTGGGCCCCACTGCCCGCGGCGGCACACACACTCAGCACAGATGAGGCTAGAGTGGGAGGACCGCGGGGACTCCGGGAGCCCAGCGAGGTCGCGTGCCCTGTCCAGCTCAGAGCCCCCACTTTTCGGGAGCCCCACCCGCCACAGGGTCACTTTGGCCTTAGGAGTCGGGGCCTTCCCCGTCCAGTCCCCCAAGCCCGCCTTGGCCTCCAGGTGACTCACGAATTTGAGCATGTTCCAGTCGAAGACGTAGTCGTAGGAGAAGCCCTGCCGGTGGAAGAGGTTGCGGAAGAGCTGGCGCAGGTATGAGTAGTCGGGCTTGTCGTCGAACCGCAGGGAGCGGCAGAAGTTGAGGTATGTGGAGAACTCGGCTGGCAGAGGGCACAGAAAAGGCTGCCGTGAGGCCCAGGCTCCCGGGGTCCCCACCCCCGCAGCCCGCATCATCTTCCCCACCCGCTGTCCCTCCAAAGGCTCTCAGTCTCAGAGGGGACAAGAGGACAACAGAACAGAACAATGGTCCTCCTTATGGCGCTAAAACCCTTGCATGCCGGGGAGCAGAGCCTTGAAGACTCGACAAGAAGGGCCGGGAGTTAGGAACGCGCGCCCCCTCGCAGCAAGGGCACCCCAGGGCCACAGGCCACAGCTCTACCTGCTCTTGCCAATCACTCTGGGGAGCAGGCATGCAGATGGCAGGTCAAGAGCTGTCATAAAATCCAAAGGACAGTCAAGGGCCCAGGGGGAGCTCCCAACATGACTGAAGACACAGGAGGCAAACCTCCACCTCCTCCTCCGGAAAGCAGGGCCGGGGCAGCCCCCGGGATGAACAGAAAATGCACACTGGCCTCTGGCCCGTCCCTGGCACGGGAGTTCCTCAAACCCTCATAAACCCTTAAATGCTAACAGAACTGGGCGCATCTTTTGTTCCAATGAGGCGACTCTGGGTGGCCTCCTAATGGCTCCTGGATGGGTGGGAGCTGGTCACCAGAAAGACCAAGCCTAAGACCATACTTAGAAGTTTAGAATTTCCAGCGTCCATCCCCAAACACTTCTTTAGAAGGGAGAGGGCCTGGAAACAGAATTAGTACTCACTTATGTCTACACGAGGAAGCCTCCATAAACATCCCAACAGCATGGGGTTTGGACAGCTTCCAGGTTGGTGAACACATCCCCATACAGGAGGGTGACACGCCCCAACTCCACGGGGACAGAAGTCCCTGTGCTCAGGCCCCTTGCAGCCCTCACGCTCTGTTATCTTTTCATCTGGCCGTTCATCTACATTTTTTATCGTGGCCTTTCGTAAGGTGCCACACAGAGGAAGTTTCCCTGAGTACTGTGAGCTGCTCTAGCAAATTCATCCCTGCTGGGGGAGGGGAGAATGTGGGAACCTCAAACTCGAAGCCGGCCGGTCAGAGCACAGGTAGAAAGCTGGACTTGTGACCAACCTCGGGCTGGTGGGGGGCTCTCATGGGACGGAGCCCCAAACTATGGGATCTCCCACTGTCTCAAGGCAGACCGTGTCAAATGGAGTCAAGCTAGAGGGCACCCAACAGTGTCCCAGAGAACTGCTTGATGGGGGGAACCCCCACACGTGTGGTGAGCCCATGTATCAGAAAGGGCCTCTGCATGGGTGGTGAAGGGGCCTCACAGGGCGAGGAAGAATGAGCTTTTCTTACTCGAAGCCCTCATGAGATGAGGCGGAAGGGGGGGCCCGAGCAGTGACAGCCAGCCTGTGACCAACGCTCTGACGCTGGGGCAGCGGGGGTCCAGTGTGGGCTGGGTGGCCCTGTCTTCCCCTCAGGGAGGCCTTGAAGGGTTCCCCGGTCAGCCGCCGTCCCCACGGGGCTACTCACAGGGGTAGCCTTTGCAGAGGACCTCGATGGGCGTCGACATCTTCTTCTCACTGATGCGCTCGTACTTCTGGCGCTTGGTGGCCGCTTTGAGGCCCTGCCAGGGCAAGGAGCCCAGGTTGAAGTACATGAGCACGTAGCCCAGACTCTCCAGGTCGTCGCGGCGGCTTTGCTCTGCACGGAATCAAGGACAGGGTGAGGGGCGGGGTCCGCGGGGGCTCCTGGCCAACAGGGACCAGGCCCCCCTCCTCCAGGACATGCTCCTCAACTGAGGGGCACCGCCCACACCCCTCACCCCACCGCCTGGCCCACCAGCTAGCTGTGACTCCGGCAGAGACACAGGTTACAGTCACCCTTCTACAGAAAAAGATGTGGGGCCCAGCTTTTCCTACTCAATCAGGGCCTAGTTTCTCCAGCTCAGGCACCTCCGCATTCAGCAGCTAGAGAGCAGGCAGCCCAGGGCCTCCTTGCCAGCCCCCTCTGGGGACAGGGCACAAGTGCAGCCTCAGACAGGGCCAGGGTCAAATCCAACTCAGTACCTCAAGCACCCGTGAGCCCGTGTCTCCCACACAATGGAAAGCGAACACCCGCTCGGGTTGCTATAGGGCTGAAGTCAGGCATCTTAAGGTGGTGGCCATGCCACAGCTGTCCTGAAGGGGAAAACCTGACTTTGTGGCAACAATGGGGGGAATACCTCCAGCCGCAGAGAGCCAGGGCCCCGGCCCGCTAGTCCACAGGCCTCATGCACTCACCGATGCCCAGGTGGGTGTTGATGGAGGCGTAGCGGGCAGTGCCAGTCAAGTTCTTGTTTTCCCGGTAGGGGATGTGCTGGTGCGTGCGGGCGTCCCGGTACTTCTTGGCCAGGCCGAAGTCGATGATGTACACCAGGTTGCCCTTCTTCCCCAACCCCATGAGGAAGTTGTCAGGTTTGACGTCCCGGTGTATGAAGTTCTTGGAGTGGATGTACTCGATGCGGCTGATCTGGGGGAGGGGACAGCAAGGCATTCAGCGAGCGGTCTGGGGGTGTGCTTCTACCGAGCAGTCGGGGCCAGGCCCTGCAGTGGGGCCTGAGGGCTGGGGCGGTAGGGACAGAAAACACACATCTGTGATCCCTGCCTTGGGTAGGAGAGAAAGATCTGTCTCTGCAGCTGTGTGAGATGATTTCAAGGGGGCAGGTCAGAGACAGCTTCCTGGAGGAAGTGACACAGACAGGAATTGTGAAAGAGGAGTTCACCAAGGTTACTATGAGACAGAGAGGGGAAAGAGCAAGGTAGGAAAGCTAATGGTAAGATCTAGAAACAAAGCCTGGAAAGGCATCTGGGCCCGCAAGGAAGCCTCTGCTGCCCAGCTGTACGCCCACATCGGACTAGAGGAGCCGAAGTTAGAGAGGAGTGTCGAAGGTTGTTCTAGCAATCAGATTGTGGGGGAAGGGAGGAGAGGGAGGAGCACCAGTGAAGCCTCAACTCAGCTGGGGTGACAGAGATGGAGGACCAAAGACAGGCTCTGTGCCCTAGCTTGCCAAGGACACCAAAGTCAAGCAGACACACAGACCCTGTCTTTCACCACTATGTCAGAAACTTAAATTAACATATAAGCACACGGTACGTTCTCTGGCAAGTCCGTTCCTTCTCTGGGTCGGTCTCAGGCTTCTGAGAACAAACAGACTCATCTGGCTTGGCTGAGTATTACCTACTGTGTCCAATCCTGAGGGAATCTGACAACGCTCCCCCGCACACGCACATTTAGCCTGAAACTGCAGGGGTCTGCAGACTTCCAGTGGGCCAGCCGCAGACCCAGAGCCTGCCTAATGGGAGCCCTGTCCATGTGTCATTCCGGATCCCAAATCCTATGTTTTTCTCTCTCTCTCTCTTTTTTTTTTTTTTTAATATTTTTTTTATTTATTTGACAGAGAGAAATCACAAGTAAGCAGAGAGGCAGGCAGAGAGAGAGGAGGAAGCAGGCTCCCCGCTGAGCAGAAAGCCCGATGTGGGGCTCGAACCCAGGACCTGGGATCATGACCCGAGCCGAAGGCAGCGGCTTAACCCACTGAGCCACCCAGGTGCCCCTGTTTTTCTCTTTTTAAAAAGGTTTTCTGCCCTGAGTTTATAAAGGGTGCTAGGATCGAAGAACTGCTTATCAGTAGGCATGCAACTGCTCTGGTCCAGGCACTGCGTGGTGTCCCTCTTGATCCCGCAACAGCCCAGCAAAGGGGAGACTCTCATCTGAGACGACGGACACTCACAGAGGCTTAGTGATCACCCAGAGTCAGCACAGCGGGGTGCAAGCCAGGTCTGTGTGATCGCTAGCTTCAGAATCATCCCAGGGACGCCTGGGTGGCTCAGTGGGTTGAGCCTCTGCTTTCAGCTCAGGTCATGATCTCAGGGTCCTGGGATCAAGCCCTCATCGGGCTCCCTGCTCAGCGGGGAACCTGCTTCCCCCTCTCTCTGCCTGCCTCTCTGCCCACTTGTGATCTCTATCAAATAAAAAATAAAATCTTTAAAAATTAAAAAAAAAAAATCATCCCAGGGCAGAGTCCTAGGTCCTATTCCAGGATCCCAACCCAGGAGGCCTAGAGATCTGCATTTCACGCCTCCCACCCCACAATTCTACAGTCAGTGGTCAAGGTCCCCTGGTCCTGGTCCAGGCACCAAGGCTGTCCTATGTCCCTGTCACTACCTCCTGCTGTGGCATCCTTCAGAGGCAGAAGGCAGGGCTGGTACCCTGTGCCCGGTGGGGAAACAGAGGCTGGAAGGGAAGCCACAAGCCCAGCAGGGCCCACAGTCCCTGGCTGGGGAGGACTGATGGAGGGACTCACCATCTGGTCCGCCAGGAGCAGCACCGTCTTGAGGCTGAACTTGCGGGAGCAGAAGTTGAAGAGGTCCTCGAGGCTGGGCCCTAGCAGCTCCATGACCATCACATTGTAGTCTCCCTCCGCTCCGCACCACTTGATGGATGGGATTCCCACTGAGGGCCAGAGAACGGCTGTCAGGGTGGGACCACCCCCTGCACGCACGCGCACATATACACACACGCCGCCAGAGCGCCTCAGGCCCCGCCCCCAGGCCCCGCCCAGCCCTCACCTCCTCCCTGCATCATCTTGTAGAACTTGCTCTCGATGTGCAGCTGCGGGTGCTTCGTTTTCACACACTCAAGCTTGATGGCAACTTCTTCACCAGAGGCAATATTGGCACCTGCCAGGGGCGGAGTAGGGCACAGGGGACCTGGGTCACGCTCGGCCAGGCAGCTGGCCTCAAGTCAGGGCCAAGTCGGACGTCTGTGCCTGAGCAGCTCAGCACCCCTTGGGGGATGGCAGAAAAGAGGCAGAGGGCCCAGCACTGAATCCAAGGGAAGCGGAGGGACTGTGGGCACAGAGCAGACCCCTGGGCCAGTTGGGGCGGGAGGGGAGGGTGGGAAGAGCAGCATGTGCGAGGGGAAGGCCGGGAGGAACTGCGGACACGTCACAGAGCCACAGGCTAGTGCAGCCAGAATGTCAGATGCAAAGGGAGGCGAGATGGGCTGCAGACGGCTCACAGATCACGTGAGAGGAATTTTACCCTGGAGAGTGGGAGCCCCTGAGCTGGAGAGGAGTGAGGTCAGTGGGATGTCAGGGCTAAGGAGGAGAGAAGGGAGTGGGGCAAGCTTCTGTCTCAAGAAGTCCCAAGAAAGACCCAAACCCAAACTGTGCCTTGCCTCAGTTTCCCCAGCTCTAATACTGAGTGGGCTGAGTTAGAGGCCAGGGGCCAGACTGAGGGACAGAGGCCAGGTGTCACTGCAGCGGGGTGACTGAAACCGTGGAGCCTTAGCACACACACACAGAGCAGAAGAGCCAGGGGAGGACAGCAGCCCAGAAGACTGTAGGATAAGAGAAAGCCTGCATCTCAAGTCAGGGGACAAGATGAGGCTCTGCCATGAGCAGCCCCAGAACCACTGGCTGGCCATCTGAGAAAAGACACCATAGTTCACCCCACACACACCAGAAATCCCGAGTGAAGCCAAAGTTTGTGTGGAAAAAAGAAAAAGGTGGGGTATAAGTGAGCACAGCCGCTTTGCCTTTTTGTTGTTGTTAAGTCAGCTCTACACCCGACATGGGGCTCGAACTCACAACCCCAAGATCAAGAGTCGCACGCTACCAGGCACTGAGCTGCCAGGCACCCCTGCACAGTCACTTTGAAAACCAGGCTGGCATTTACCCAGTAGAGTTGAATACACACAAACCCTTTCCCAAGCAAGCCCACTCCCGAGTGTCTGTCCTTCAGAATCATGGGAGCTCCAGGACAAGAATGTCATGACTCCCAACCACCCAGAAGTCCGACATCAGAATGGCCAAGTTGCCATGCAGCCAGAGAAAAGGCCACAGGGCAGGGCAAAGGAACGGATACTGGCTCCGGGCAGCTGGTGCGTGGCTCCCAGCATTTTTTTTTTTTTTTTTTTTTTTTTAAAGATTTGATTTATTTGGGACGCCTGGGTGGCTCAGTTGGTTGAGCAGCTGCCTTCGGCCCAGGTCATGATCCCAGCGTCCTGGGATCGAGTCCCACATCAGACTCCTTGCTTGGCAGGGAGCCTGCTTCTCCCTCTGCCTCTGCCTGCCATTCTGTCTGCCTGTGCTCGCTCTCTCTCCCTCTCTCGCTCTGACAAATAAATAAATAAAATCTTTAAAAAAAAAAAAAGATTTGATTTATTTATTTGTCAGAGAGAGAAAGCGCACTCACGAGCAGGAAAGCAGCAGGCAGAGGGAGAAGCAGCCTCTCCGCTAACAAGGAGCCTACTGTGGGGCTCAGTCCCAGGACCCCGGGATCCTGACTCAAGCGGAGAACAGACGCTTAACCAACTGAGCCACCCAGGCGTCTCTCGGCTCCCAGCATCTTAACGCGTTGTCCGAGAGAGCGAGGAGCCGCACCATCCACGAGAACCCAAGGTGGAGACAAGCCAGTGCCCAGCGACGGGCGGTGTGGACAAACTGAATGCTTCTCTGCATGCAGCGGGACGTTATTCAGCCACAGGAAGGAATGAAGGACTGTTACATGCTACAGTGTCCATGAACCCTGCAAACGTGCTATGTGAACGAGCCAGACACCAAAGCACAGATGTAGGATTCCATTATAGGAACTGCCCAGAATAGGTAAATCGGCAGAGCCCGGAAGTAGACTGGTGATTGCCAGGGGTGGGAAGGGGGAAAGAGGGTGTGCCTATCTAACGGGTATGGGGTTTTCTTTTGGGGTGATGAAAATGTTTGCGGGAGGGTGCCTGGGTGGCTCAGTTGGTTAAGCGACTGCCTTCGGCTCAGGTCATGATCCTGGAGTCCCGGGATCCAGTCCCACATCTCTGCTCAGCAGAGTCTGCTTCTCCTTCTGACCCTCCCCCCTCTCATGCTCTCCCTCATTCTCTCTCAGATGAATAAATAAAATCTTAAAAAAAAAAGAAAAAGAAAATGTTTGCAGGAACTAGATAGGAATGGTGGTTGCACAATACTGGGAATGTACCAAATGCCACTGAATTGTGTATTTTAAAAACAGTTAATTGTGTTATGCAAATTTTACCTCTGTTGAAGGAGAGGAAGAGACAGGAGAAGGCAGGCACAGTTGAAAAGATACAATGCTGAACGGGGTTAGGTCTAGGGATACAAACGTAACAAAACTCTTTAACACAAGGGAACAATTTTAATGGGGAGAAGGTGGTTCCCTCTGAGGGGAAAGGAGAGGAGGGGACACCATGGGGCGGCAGGGGCCTACATGGTGACAGGCACGTCCTCGTCTGAGGGGAAGGGGAGGAAGGGTGCCTGACAGCATGCATACTTGCTGTATGTCTTCTTTTGTATCTACTCACACTTAATAAAAAGAAAACAATGAGACCTGAGACGAGAAGGGAGAATTGCCTTACAACTTTGGGATAGGCAAAGCTTTTTATCCCTGATTTAAAACCCAAAGGCCATTTAGAAAAAAGAAAAAAAAAATGGCTCCATCCCATCCAAAATGGGAATCCCTTCTTCGTGGCAAAAACACCAGCAACAGGGGCGCCTGGGTGGCTCAGTGGGTTAAGCCTCTGCCTTCAGCTGGGGTCATGATCTCCGGGGAGCCCGCATCAGCCTCTCTGCTCAGCAGGGAGCCTGCTTCCCTTCCTCTCTCTCTGCCTACTTGTGATCTCTGTCTGTCAAATAAATAAAATCTTTAAAAAAAAAAACAAACAAAACACCGGCAACAAAGTCCTATGAACTATCCCTGTAACTTACCAGTGGCAAGGGGATGATGGCACTAACATGCTAACCAGCTCCTACGCCCCAGTAGGAAAAAGACCAAAGGCTCAAAGGAAACAGGGTAAAGGACCTACAGAGATGCTTCAAGAAAAAGAAATCATTAATGTAAAAATGGTGAGATGCTCAACCTCCTTGTGAGAGTAACGCAAATGGTCCCCAAAGAGCTCCCCCACCAGTGCCTGGCGGAAGTCCTGCGGTGAGACGCCTGCACTGTCCTGCGTGGGGCTGTGGGGCAGTGGGGACCATGGCTCGAGGAGCCCATGTGTTAAATGAATAAGCCGGCTCCCAGTTTGGGGGTGCACTCAACACCCTAGTGAGTACAGAAAGGGCCTGGATGAGGCGGTCCGCTGTGGGGTGTTTGCAACAGCAGAACTTGGACACAGCCCAGATGGCCGTCATTCCGGGGCCTGGTTAAATGAAGAATGGCCCATCAATAACACGGAATACAATGGAAAAAGAATGAGGAAGCTCTCTCTGTGCAGAAGTGGAAAGATCTCTCAAAGATACAGGAAGTGAAAAAGCAAAGTACAGAACAGTATGTATTCTATGCTCTCTCCAGTTTAAAAAAATAAAAAGATGGGGGAAATAATACGGATCTGTTTGGTTGTATCTACATAAGAAAACACTGGAAAGGAGCAGGAAAAACCAGTGAGGGACGGGCAGGGCTGCGCTGACCCCTAGCCCAGGAGGGGACAACATTTTACTGGATTCGAGATTATGGGCTGCCATCTTTCCTGACACCTCTTTTGGGATATAATTCATGTACTACACAATTATTTCTTTAAAGTGTACAATTCAGTGGTTTTTAGTGTACTCGCAAGGCTGTGCGATTCACACTCCAATCAACTTCAGAACATTTTCACCATCTCCAAAGCCCAGGCCCCTTCAGTTTTCGCTCTGCATCTCCCCCAAACCCCAGCTCCAGGCCACCACTCATCTACTTTCTGTATCTGTGGGTTTGCCTGTTCTGGACGTTTCTTTTAAATGGAATCATACAACATGTGATCCCTTGTGACTGGCTTCTTTCACTCGGCATGTTTTTTTGTTTGTTTTTTTTTTTAATTTATTTATTTGACAGAGATCACAAGTAGGCAGAGAAGCAGACAGAGAGCGAGGATCACTCGGCATGTTTTTGCGTTTTGGTTTTTGGTTTTGTGTGTTTTCATTTGTGAACCCCATAAAATAAAATTAATAAGAAAACAGATCAACAAATCCAGGGAGCAGCTGGAGAAAAAGTACTTTGCAAACTGTAAACCACTTCTGGCACATCAGCAAGGCATCACTGGGGAGGGTCCCGCATGTTTCTGGAAGGCAGGGAGGGCGTGGCATGGGAGGCGTTCTGAGGTATCAACAGGCTTCTAAGAGTGCCTGGCCCAAGGGCGCCTGGTGGCTCAGTCTGTTAAGCCACTGCCTTTGGCTCAGGTCATGATCCCAGGGTGCTGGGATCAAGTCCCGCCTCGGGCTCCTTGCTTGGCAGGGAGCCTGCTTCTCTCTGTCTCTGCCTGCCACTCTGCCCACTTGTGCGCATGCACAAGTGCGTGCGCGCGCTCTCTCTCTCTCTCTCTCTCTCTCTCTCGCTCACACACACACACCCCCTCCCACACACACACACACACACACAAAATTAAAAAAAAAAAATTTTTAAAAAAAAAAAAAAGTAAGTGTTCAGCAGAAGTTGGACTTGTTAAGTACGGCCCCCTGGGCCTCAGACATGAGCCCAGTGCCCTAACCACAGACAGGCCAGTGGGAGGAAAGGCGGCACAGGCTCCAGGAGGCGTGCGCGGGACTGTGCCAGACAGAGGTCACAGCACATGCAAAGGTCCGCTGGGAGTGGGGTACAGTGAGCTGAGTGGTTCGCTGCAACTTGAGCTTGAGGCAGCTGCAGGAGACTGTGGAAGAGGTGATCAGAAGGGTCTCAAATGCCAAGTGATCTTGGCCTTGAGCCTGAGACTTCACGGGCCAGGCACGGATGCCTTATTAGAGGGACTCACAGCCTCCGCCCTACTGACGTCTGGGGCCCCGCAATTCTTTCTCGTGGGACCTGTGCTGTGCATTGTAGGATGGCCTGCAGCGTCCCTAACACCAGCTGTCCGCAGCACACCCTCTTCCCTCAATTCCAACGATCAGAAACGTCCCCAGACCTGGGGGACAAATCCGCCCCCCACCCCCACCCCTGTTCAGACCCACTGGCATGTTAGAAAGGACTGGAGAGGACATGAGGGGCAAGGGAAACCCAGATGAGAGCTGATGGTGACCCCAGCCCCGGAAGGGGGCAGAGACCAAGACACTCTGAAAGTAGGGCCCCCAGGACTGTGATTCAGCAGATGGATGCAGGGAAGAGAGGTGCTGCGGAGAACACCCTTCCCCGAGATGGGGAGGGGCACGTGGGAGGAGCCCTTTACCCTCCCCCCCCCCAGCCCCAACTCCCCCGCCATCCTGCAAGGACTACTGTTTGTATCTCTAGCTGACACATACAGAAACTGAAACACTTAAGGCCAAGAGATCAAACACCACACTAACTTCCCCAGGACAGGGAGCTCGCTCTCAGGTGAAGCTTCTGGGTCCCTGGAGAGTGTTGGAAAACGCCCACAGTGGGCGGCCCCCCCCCAGGTTCCCACCACGGCGGGGCCCCTCAGCTGCTTCCGATCTGTCTGGAAACTACCAGCCTTTTCTCTGGTCTCCCTGAATTCTCACTGCTAGAGGCTCAGAAAGGTTAAGTAACTGGCCCAAGGTCACAGGACTTGTTGGGGCAGAGTTGGGCTTTGAATGTGAGTCCCCAAAGTCCCTGCTTTTTCCTCTCTCCCAACTGTCTGGCATCTCATTCATTCCACCGATAGACACACTGAGGCCCAGACCAGCGGAGGCAGCCCTGCCCAGACAAGCTCAACTCACCCTCTATGGGGGCAGCAAAGGAGAACTCTAAGTGGGAAATGCCGGAACAGGGGCAGGGACAGCAGAGGTGACCCAGCAATTAGGAACAGTGGCCCCATGGGGGGATGGGCCAGTCTGGAAAACACAGGTGGACATAGAGAAGGGCCTGGAGCTGGCCAGCCCTAGGATCGGGGGCCTGGGGAAGCCCTGGGTAGGTAGAGGGGGTGACCAAGCTCACATCAGGGCTCATTCAGATACCAACACGGACACACAGGACAGGACACTGGGGAGACCGATGCCCCGCCGATTAGAACTGAGGAACAGACACCACGAGTAAAGCACAGGGAGCTCTTGAGGGCACACGGCCAGTGGTGGTAGAGGGGACACAGTCTCGGCCACTTCTGGACCCTGTGCAGCTGCTCCGAGACCCGCATGAGAGGCCGCAGGCCTTGCAGCCACATCCACCCAGTACTCGCCTGTGGCTGATCCTGGAAAGCAGGGCCTGGAGGCCGCGCCCAGCCCCACCTGCAGAGGCCATCTGGAGTCGGGCCCTGGCACTGGCACCAGTGACAAGAATGTGGCCAGGGCTTTGAACAAAGGGAGCCAGCGAGGCCAGCCGGGGAGGCCCTACAATCACCACTGTCCCCGCAAGAGCGCAACAGGAGCCCAGGAAGGAGGAGGCAGGACACAGCATCAGGCCAGGGTCCCCTGGACCTGAGCACCCAGCAGAGGCTGGACAGGGGAACTGCTCTCCAGGCAGAACTGGCACCCCACCCCCACTCAGGCCCAAGAGGACCCAAATCCTCTGACAGTAGCAAATCCCCAAAAAAGACCTCAGGCTGGTGGAGGACACAACAGAAGAGTGCCACAGCTGGGCAGAGCACGCGCAGGTGTGCACACTGGGGTCTCATTACCGCTCACCACCTTGCAGGCCTTCTGACCCCATTCTACCAATGGGGAAGCCAAGACCAGCGGAGGTCATCACCCATTCAAGGGCATACAGCTAATGCAAGAAAGGCCAGCCCCCAAGCCCTGGTAGAATTTACTCCAGAGCCTATACAAAGAGGAGTAAAGCTAGACCAGGTTTTCAAAATGAACTAGATAAACAGGAAGTCCTGCCCCCAGGGAGGTTTCTCCACATGGACCAGGACTCGCTTTCCAAATGACCTTGGCCTGCCCCTCCCCTTTCAGGGCTTCTGTTCCCTTCTACGGGAAGAAGGCCCTGGACTGGATGTTTCCTGGGAGCAGATGTGCATCTGTGCCAAAAGCCACTGCTCCCTCTTTTAGCCCTTGGTCAGTCAGGCCTCATCATCCCATGAACTTTCCATATGGGGACACTGAGGCACAGAGCAGCCACCTGACTTTCCCAACGGCTGCACAAAGCCAGGTCTGGAATTCAGGTCTGTCTGATGTCTCCCTCCCATGTTCTGTCACACTCTTGCACTCACACGGGTGCAAGGGCTGCCTTTTCTAGCGGGCAAGAGAAGCAGCGGGAGGCCAGCCCGACCGCGCCGCACCTGCTTCTGGCTGTGTGCAGAACAGGAGGGCTCCAGCTCGCCCTGCTGCTGTGTGGGGCAACCACAATCAAAGAGGAGCCTGCCCAGCACCAACTACGTGCTCAGACAGTGAGTGTCCCCTCCCTGTCCTCTCTGATGGGGCAGGGGGCAGCTCATGGAGAAGCAGTGTTCATACCCCAAGAGAGCAGAGGCCCAGACCACTGGGTAAGAGACCGCCCCCTGCCTCCTGGGTTCAGAACCAGCAAGCACAGCACACGGCGTTGTTGTTTTTCTCTGCCCAGGACAGAAATGATTTACTTTGCTTTTCTAAGGAGGGAAAGAGCGGCCAAGAGACAGGAATGAGGCCAAACCCCAGGGGCTGGACACCCTGCACTATCAATTCCCACTCGCAACTACCACCACAGGCCCTCCCCTCCAGACCAGCAACTGCAGGGGCAGGGCCGTGGCTCCCGACCGCGCATGCGCTTGGGCAGCTGAGAAGGTGGCAGTCGAAGCCAGGAGCCTCTCCTCTGCCAGGCTGAGGAACGGGGTTGAGAGGTCAGCAAGTTGTTTAAAATGACAACAGGAGCGCAAACTCAGACTTTCAACAGGAAGCACATCCGGAGAGAATGATCCTGAAAACTCTGACCAGACCCCTACCCCCACCCCTACCCAGAGGTTACTGGGAGAGCCTGCGTCACTGTCATTCCGAAGTCAGCCTGGGCTGAATTCCAGGGGCCAGAGCAGAGGGAGGGGGCCCAGCTGGGAGCTGAGCGATAGTCCAGGCCTCTTCTGTCTACCAGCATCCTTCCCCCAGGAGGCAAGAAACAGGGGTGCTACCACAGCCGGGGCCTTCCCACGCCCAGCTGGAGACCCAGGTCATCTGCAGCGGGACACCAGAGCTAAAAATACCCTCCTGCGTGCAGCCTACAGCGAGCAGGAACCCCGCCCCCCCTGACTGTGTGACCCCACTCCCCTGGTCAGCCTCACCCCCAACCTGCTGCTTCTCTCCCTACCTGGCATGGCCCTGGGGACAAAATGACCAAAAACGTGCCCCTGGAGGCTGGAGCCAAGTTCCAGCTGGACAGCCTGAAGTCCCGACATGTTTCCTCCTACTTGTCCCTGGCACTGTCCCAGGGGCCCCAGAGCCACCAGGCTGAAGTCAGGGACACTTACCCAGGTAGATGTCTCCGAAGGACCCACTCCCGATCTTCCGTCCAAGGCGGTACTTGTTCCCCACACGCAGCTCCATGACTCACTCTCACTGCAGAGGGGAGCAGAGACACAGGGGTCAGGGAGGCGGGGAGCTGGGAAGGGAGCCTCGCCAGCTGGACCCCACCACACCCACCCCCCAAAGGCCCTCCCACTGTACAAGAACAGAGCTGGCCTGGCTTCGCCGGAGGGCACCCGGGTGTCAGGTGGGCCAGAGTGTCCCCCTGTGAGGGCCAGGAGGCAGGCTGAGGACGTGCGTCAGGGGCTAATGCCCCAAAGGAAAGAGCCAAGTAAGCATCTGCTTGGGGGACATTCATTTGGGGACGCTCCGATAGGAGCCTCTCAGGGGAGGGCCAAGACCCTAAGAGGGAAAATCAAAGACAAAGGGGGTGGCGGGGGTGGAAATCAGGAGCTGATCACTCTGGGACTGCCACCACGGCAACCAGCAGCAAGTTCTCACCTTCCGGGATGGGAGCACATGTTGAATGGAGGGTCCCACAGGAGTTCCTGACCCCCTTTAAGACTCAGAAACGACAGGGTCCCCTGCTTCCACCCCCAAGCCCCCACGCTTCTGGTCACAAGTATTGGGCACCAAGCCTCCACAGCCTGGCCCAGTCTTTCCAGAGGCCAGAAGTTGCCATCTTGAGAGAGAGGCCTCCTCTCCAGCTCAGAGGGCAGGCAGGAAAGGGGGCCTCAGAGCAGCCAGCCGTCTCCCCCTCTCGACCTCACGACACCGAGCACCTCACACACAGCTCTCCACATGTTTTTTCCTTGAATGGACAGTTTGGGGCTGGCTCTCTTCAAGACTAGAAGGAGGGGGCACCTGGGTGGCTCAGTGGGTTAAAGCCTCTGCCTTCGGCTCAGGTCATGATCCCAGGGTCCTGGGATCGAGCCCCGTATCGAGCTCTCTGCTCAGTGGGGAGCCTGCTTCCTCCTCTCTCTCTCTCTCTCTGCCTGCCTCTCCGCCTACTTGTGTCAAATAAATAAAATCTTTTTTTTTTTTTTTTAAAGATTTTATTTATTTATTTGTCAGAGAGAGTGAGCACAGGCAGACAGAGTGGCAGGCAGAGGCAGGAGAAGCAGGCTCCCTGCTGAGCAAGGAGCCCGATGTGGGACTCGATCCCAGGATGCTGGGATCATGACCTGAGCCAAAGGCAGCTGCCCAACCAACTGAGCCACCCAGGTGTCCCAAATAAATAAAATCTTTAAAAAAAAAAAAAAAAAGACTAGAAGGAGGGTCTCCTTAGAGAGCCCCAAAGAGCAACTGAGGAGACCACGGCCAGGTTTTTAGCCACCAGGCTCTGGGGTGGACGGAGAGGTCTGATCGGAGCGGCTCCTCTCCTACCCGTGCCCCACCCTGGGTGCCCAAGCTCATGCGACATCAGGGGCCACCCTGATAGAGACCTCTGCCCTCTGAGGTCCTGGCCCGCAGAAAGGGAAACTCAAAGGCTGGGAGCCGGTTTCTACACTTAGGGGATAGAGGACGGTGGCTATGGAACGCGAGAAGGATGGGGGACCCCTAAGATCTCAGAATGTCTAGAGGAGAGGCCTCCCTCTACAGACAGGGAACTCGGGCCTAGAGAGGCCGCGTCACCTGCCCCTGCTCCCCAGCAGCAAGTTGGTGGCAGTCTCCTTACCTGGGACCCAGACAGGGTTCCCGCTGCCCCCACCTGACACAAACAGGACTTACTTCCTGCCAGGGCTGGGAAGCAAAGCAGGACGATGGAGAAGGAGCTGCATGAGGCACAGCGGCCGGGCCCCTTCCCCATGCCCAGGGCTATCCCCAAAGCCAGACCCACCTGGGAGGGGATATGGGAAAGATTTAATTCGCAGATGGCCAGGCTGGAGCTCTCTGCCCCCAGCAGAGACAAGAAGCCACCAGCTCCTGCCCAAGAGATACTTCTCGCCCCAGGACCTAACTCCCAGCGGAGCGGCCACGAGCCCTTCACTGAGGACCACAAGGAAGCAGCCTCCACCCCAGGCCAGCCAAACTCTGGGCTCTCAACCAAGGGCCTCTGCCCACATGCCTGGCCGGTGGCCGCCAGTGGAACGCACTCCACATTTGCAGAAAACTCACATGCCACACATTTCACATACACAGTGATCTGTGTGTACACTCCAAAGGAAGAAAGAAAAGCCAACACACACCAGGGGCCCCACAGTGGGGCGGTGGGGGGGGGGGGGGCTAGGGGGGGGGGGGGGGGGGGGGGGGGGGGGGGGGGGGGACAAACAAAAACCCCGCCCCCCCCCCCCCCCGTTTTCCGCCAACGCCAATTCGGAGACCACACATGGCAGCCGGGAAAGCCGCAGGTTAGGAAAGGGACATAAATATACCCGCATCCTATATTACATAAATACCCACGCCGGGTTATATAAATACCCGCGCCCTCCGTCTGGGTGCCTTACATAAATACACTGCACATGACCCCCCCAGCCCCTCCCCAACTCACCGGGCTGTGGGCAGAGAAGGGGAGAAGAGAGGGCGCAAACAACCAGCCCTGCCAGAAACCACTGCTGGGCGCTAGCCTCCCAGACCCCGCGGGCCGGGCCCCCAGGGAGAGTCTACACGGTCCCAGCCCGATCCCCTAAAAACCCTCCCAGAGGAGAGGAAAAAGGATCCAGTCGGGAAAAGGAGAAGCTTCCCAGTTCTTTGCCGCTTCTCCCATGGGGGGTGGGGGGGTTGGAATAAACGAAGTTAAAAAAAAAAAAAAAAAAGGGCAGACGCAAACCCGGAGTTTCAGCTTTAAACAAATTATACAAACTACCAAACAGCAGAGCGCATGGGCAGGTTTCTTACTCTCTGACACCCCCTCACCCCCAGCCAGGGCCCTTGTCACTGGACCATTAAAGTAGAAATTGGAGGGACATTCTAGACAGGAAGGCAAAGGAGCCCCAAGCCGAGGCATCCGCTGGGCGCAACTTCAGACACTCCGGATCCCCTTCCCTTCTCCCGGAATCCTTCTCCCTGCGGAAGGCTGTGCCAAGAGGAACATATGCAGAACTCAGGGCAAAGTTGGGGAGGGGGCTCACCCCACTTGGAGTCTGGGCGTGAAGAGGGGCTCGGGGATCCTCTCTCTAGAGCTAACCCGGCCACGAACATAGTTTCATGTGCCACAGAGACTCGCAAAACACGGATTTCTCACGGGCAGAAATGGGAGAATCCGAGCTGATACATAACCCCCACCCCTTTCTTTCTCTCCACAAAGGAAAACAGAATCGGTGGCTGGGTGACCACACAGCCCAGCACGTCGGGGGGCCCCCCACGCGCCCCCGAGCGCCCCCATCCACCGTGCGGGAGCAGCCTCGCTGACCCCCAGGTCCCGAGCCAGGACAGAAGGGGGGAGGCGCCGCTGATTGTCCAGCGAAACACACACAAGCCCAGGGTCTGTCCGGGAAGCCCGAGTCAACAGTATCAACAGTCTCGGGTGCCCCCGGCGCCCCGGGCCTGGACGCCCCCCCCTTCCCGCAGCGTCCCCCAGTTACAGCCCCGGGGGTGGCCTCTCGGCCTGCTGGGGCCTTAAAGGGTCCAGCTGGGGGAGGGGGAGGCGGGCCGGACTTGGGGGGGGGCTCCCCCGGCGAAGCCTGCAGAATAATAGTCACCCTCCTCCTCCTCGTCCCCAGCCGCGCCTTTGTCCTCGCCGGGCCGAGCGGGCGGCGCCCGGGCTGCACCCCCCGCCCCGTACCCGAGTGTGAACGCGCGTGTGTCCGCCCTCCCCTCCCCTCCCTCTCGCACAAAAACAAAGAGGCGGAGGGAGCCCCGTTTCCCCCCGGGTTTGCGCCCCTCCGCGGGCTCGCGGCCCCCCAATATTTACCCCGCCGGGAAGGCTCCGGTGCCGGGCCGCTGCTCGGGGGGCTGCCGTGGGTGGGGGCGGCCCGCCGGGGCGGATGCCGGAGGATTCGCGGAGCCGCCCGGCGCGCCAGCCTCTCCCGGCCCAGCCGCCGCCGCCGCCGCTGTCGCTGCCGCCGCCGCCGCCGCCGCCGCCGCCGCCGCGCTCCGCTCCGCTCGGCCCTGGCCGGGCTCGGGCTCGGGCTCGGGCTCTGGCTCTGGGTTCTCGCAGCCGCCGCCGCCGCCGCCTCCCTCCTCCCGGCCCTCCTGCCCGCCCGCCCCCGCCGCCGGCTCGCGCGCTCCCGCCCGGCGCGCGCCCGCCGGCTCCCATTGAGCCCCGGGCCCGACCGCTGATGTCATCCCCGGCCCGCCGCCGCCGCCCCGGAGGATTTAAAGGGCCCTCGCCTCGGCTCTCGGGGACGCTGGGGGTGGGGGGAGCGCTCGGCCGGGAAACACGGTTTAGCCATCCCTCCCCCACGCCTGGAGAGGAGCGCGTTGCAGGAACGCGGTCTTACGTGTGGGGCCGGGGAACACACACGGCCACCGACACCCTGATCAGGTCTGGGGCACAGGTGGAAAAAGCTGGGTGGGGGTGGGGAGGAGGCGGTGCACAAAAAGCCGGGATTTTCTAGATCCCAAAGCCTCTTCTTCCCCCGGTTCTCTCTCCTCTCAAACCAAAGCAGTGGCCCCTGCGAAGGCCACAGCAAAAAAAGAATGTTTGGGGAGTTGGGGGCTCTGAGTACTACAGAGAACAAAGGTCAATGATTGGACAGGACAGCAGGAGACAGAGAGCGCCCAGTTAACAAAAGACCCAGGGAGGTAGCCAGGGCTCAGCTACCCTCACCACCCCGCGTGTCCCTCACCCCATAGAAGGGACCCTCCCAGCTCTTCCAGCAGCCCACACTACGATGGGTACAAACCCTGATCCTGGTCTCACTGGTTCAGTGAGGAACCTGGCACACTGCCAGGGAACTAACATGGAGTCAGGGTCCCTGGCAGTGCAGGGTTTGCTAAGGCACCTGCCAACTCTGGCCTTGGCTTTCTGCAAAATCAGGAAGGAGACCCCTGGCTCCCCAGGTCACTGGGAGAATTAATTACGGCTTCTCACCAGCTTCCAGAGTAGCCAATGAAAGGTTCTAATGCAAAGTTATTAAAACGATGATATTGACACTGGGCCATGCAAAGCTCCAAATTATGACACACGTCCATCCACACACATGGTTGTGATGGTGGAAACACGAAATACCAGAGCGCGCTGCAGCCAGTCCAGGAAGCATGGTTCCCGGGAAGAGTCACTTCCCTAATAACCACATCTTCCCTCGAGCCTGAGGGACTTAGTCACACCCTGTCCAAACTGGTGGGACCCCACAGATCAGGCGCCTCTTCTCTTCCAGATCAGGAAACTGCGGCCCAGAGAGGGGAGGGGTTTGCCCAGGACCACACAGCACAACAAGACAGATAGTTGGCCCGGGCCAGGACCTGGCCTCAGTGCCCCCTTTGCCAGAGCACGGGGTCACCAGCCAAGGTGGTGGGCTTTGCTTGACCTGCGTGGTGTTTTTTTTTTTGTTATTTATACTGCTTTATTAATTGATAACCAATGTTTTAAATGTGCTGATTTCATATTATAGGTCCGTGTTCCCTACTTCCCTTGAAGCCCCAGGAGAACGGGCAACACTGGGTCTGAACTCACACCGGGCTGTGGCCACACTCAGCTGGCCTGAGCAGCAGCCACCTACCTCGTTCCTCCCGTGAGCTTGTTGTACCCATTGTTATGACTTCCTTTATCCCCTGGAGGTACCCAAGTATGACCCTGTCCTAGAAGCCAGCCATCACCAATGCCCTGCCCTCTGTCATCTGTTTTCATCCCGATCTCCCCAACCCTGCATCCCGCCACTCTGCTTCCAACATCCAGGGATGCCAGCCCTCTGGGTGGCTTCAAGTTCTCCTAAAGTCAGACAAGGTGTCCAGGCCTAGGCAGGCATGGAATGTACCCCTGTGTCCTCTATCCTCATCACCCCACCCTCAACCCAAGCCCGGCTGCCCAGTGATGGCTTCCCTGTCCAGGAAGGGTCTAGCACCACTCAGCTCTGGCATCTACTAGTTCCCTAAGGCCTGCTCCCAGGCTCTCTCCTGCTGTCGCTACCCGCTGTCTGCCTTGGAAGAATGCTCCCCCCACCCTGCCCCTGATTACCTGTGTTGTGGGCCTGAGTTCTCCCTCCTACTCCCCTAGAAGACCAGCCCCTGAGGTATTTCTAAAAAGCTTTGCAGCTCAGCTCTAAGGAGAAACTGAGAGACGAGAAAACCAGAAGAGGACTGGAGGTGACTCCAAAGGGAAAGAAATCTTACAGAGTTCTAGCAACCTCTGGGCCTGACTTCTCTCTTCGTTCTGGGTTCCCAGTTATTCTTCCTGGGGCTTAACTCCCAACAGGGAAGGCCCAAGGGTGTGGCCAGCCTGAGTTCATCCCCGTTCTGCTCCCTGCACACCCACTCACTCACCCAGAAGATGCACTCAGCCCGGAACAATGGGCGTTAGTGGAGTCCCAGCTCACCTGGGTCCCACCCTGGAGTCCAGCCGCTCTGCAGGAGGAGAGACGCCCCGGCAGACTTCCAACCTGGCACTTTGGACTCATTTCCTTGGCACACAACCTACCCGCCGCCCTCCCACCCCCCACCCGCAGCCCCTGGAGCACTGGGCTGGGGATCTCGAATTAATGATGATAGTGCAGAAGAAATCAGAGATGGGGAGGAAGCTTTCGGTCCTCCCAAGGGGATCTGCAGCTGAGTCTTGCCCCTGGGCACCCTGGGTTTATTAAACATCAGGATGGTCCTTCAAACGTCTCTAGACAGGCCTTAGCTCTGGCAGTTCCTGCTGTTCCTGCTGCCTGGGATGCTTTTCCCTCAGAGAGCCGCGTGGCTCATTCGCTCACCTCCCTGAGGCCTTGGCTCTTATCCCCTTCACCGGGAGGCCTTCTGGTCTTCCTGGTTTAAGATCCAACCCCACTAGGGCACTGCCTCTCCTCTCCACCCCTCCATTCCTGCTGCTTCATTTTTTTTACTGTCATTTCTCTCTAAATAACATGTTCTACATGGTACTTGTTTGAAGTGTGTGTGTGTGTCTGTGCGTGTGTGTGTCTGTGTGTGCGTGTGAGCCCCCTAGCAGATTATAAGCTGCACAAAGGCAGGGAGTTGCTGCTGTTTGGGGGTCACTCTCTCTGACAAAACATTAAGAGCTACATTTATTGAGCACCTATGGTGTGCCGGGCCCTCTACAAGACACGTTACCTGTACCGACTCATCCAACCATCATATCCATGCTCAGCAGCGGAAGTAGAGAGGAAGTGGCCTGGCAGAGCCTGTGCCCCACCCACTTCTCCCAGGCTAGTGGAGAACACAGTTCCAAAATGAATCCACCGCCCCTCCTTCAGGTTCCTGAGCCCCAATCCTACAGGCACAATTTGGGGCCCCCCCACCAAAACTACAGGGGCCTGAGGGGCTCATTTATGTGGCCCCATCATTTTACAGTGGACAGTGAGACCCAGGGAGCCTTGCTCAGAGTCACCAAGGGAGCCCAAGACAGGAGCCCACCGTGGCTGAGAAGCCAGCTTCCAATGCTGACTTTGCTCCTTTTTAGCTGTGTGACCCTAGGAAAGTTCCTTACACTCTCTGAGCCTCATTTGTCAAATGGGGATAGTACAGAGGATCGTGCACCAAAACAACTGAGCCCAAAAGCAGCCCTGAGGAAGAGGAAAATGACAAGTTTCTGAGGAGCCGGCAGGGAGTGGAATCCGGGCCCCCTGCCTTGGACTTCCAGCACCTCAGGCTGGGGCTCCAGCGGCTTCTTTCCTTGCCTTCCCCTTCCCCTTCTGGGTGGAGGTGGGCAAACCCAGGCAGCGGGCCCACCCTCCGTCTTCACTTCTGGCCTTGGCTTTAGGATGCTCCTGCAGGAAGTTTCTCAGGCTTCTTATTCTTGGTGGCTACTCGTGTCTCTCCCAAGACCCCTGAGGGTTGATGGCCCACCACAGGCTCTGTCCCAGACGTCCTCCTCAAGCCTGCCAGCCTGAAAATGCTGCCCTGGTGCATTTTTCTCACCCAGCGAGCCCTTGGCAGCTTGCCCCCGGACCCTTCCATGATGTTCCACCCACCTCTGACTGCTCACAGGGCAGTGCCCTGTCTCCAATCAGCGCCTTGGCCCGGGCCTCTGCAGTCTCCACTGCCTTTAGACACTTCTCCTGGTGACCTCACCACATCGCCACGCCTGGTCATTCTCTAGGCAGTGGTTCCTCCCTCCTCCATGTTCGTTGGAGACGCAGCAGGGTGGGGTAGCGAGAGGCCTGGACCAGGGGCCAGGAAGCCCACGTTTGAGTCCCAGCTCAGCCTGTGAATTTCAGCGGGAACTGTGAGAATTCACAGCCCCTCTCTGGGGGGCCGGACAAGGAGACCTCTAAGGCTCTTTCTTCAGTCTCCCCATCTATAAACTAAAGGCTAGACTGGATGGGGAAGGTCCTCTTATACTTCACATCTGGGGCTCCCTGTTGAGAAAGACCCTGAGGTCACCCACATCTGGGATCAGTGGGAAAGGGTTTTCTCCCCTGGCTACCCTCACCCATGTTTGAAACATTGTATACATCCCATCAGCTCTACCTCCCAGCTATATTCTGAGCCCAGCCACCTCTCAACACATGTATCTTTCACGTAGATACTGTAGCGGTTTGTTACCTGTGAGATCACATCCCTTGACTACTGAAAATACACCAAAGGCTCCCCCTGTCCTTAGAGGGAAATCCATGTTCTTTCCCAGGCCTGCTATGAATCTGGCCCTTACCTGCTTCTCAGGCCTCATCTCAAACTACCTTTTTTCATTTCTTCCTTCATTTCATCATAGCTCAGGGCCTTTGCACATGCCATTCTTTCGGCCTAGAATTATCTCCCTGCAGACGTCAATGGCTGCCTTCAACAGCTTGATTGTGTTCAAGTCACAGCTCAGGAGTTACCTCCTCAGAGAGGCCTCCTTTGACCACACAATCTTTTTTTTTTTTTTTTTTTTTTTTTTAATGGTAAGCTCCATGCCCAACGTGGGGCTTGAATTCACAACCTGAGATCAAGAACCAACCGGGTGCCCTGACCACACAATCTTAAGCAGCCCCCCTTCCCCTCTGCCTCTTTCTACCAGATCACCCTGCCTTATTTTCTTGATGGCACTTACTATGGGCTGAACACATCAACTTGTTTATTTTTAATGCCCTTGAACATAACCTCCAAGAGAGAGAAATCCTCTTATAGGTGCTCCTGTGAGTGTCCAATTCGTAATGGGTGCTCCATAAATACTTGGGCAATGAGCAAATTCTGCCATGGGTGTGTGGTCGTAGGGGTGGAGGCAAGGGCCTGGCACTTTCCATCCCTGGGCCAGATGGTGCCTGACAGCCTTCTCTCAGACACAGGCCTTACTTATCCCGTGGTTCCTCCCTACCCCATCCACTGCTTACGGTGGGTTCTTGGCCCTCTCCCCTCCACTGGGGAAAACCCCTCTGGGTATCCCTTATGCTGCTGGTCTTCACTGGGGACTCAACTCTCAGACCACCCATCTCTAAAGGCACAGGCTCAGGGAAACACCTGAGCACCCCAGCATCGCCCAAGGGCCACTGCCTTCACCTCTGCCCACCTCCCACCTGCATCCTTCCTTCAGCTTGGCTTGTCCCCTCGATGCCCCTCAGAGCGACCCAACCTTGCCGTTTGTGCCACTGCCAATTCTCTCCAAAACGCGCTCCTTCCATCCTCTGGGAATCCAAGGAATCTCATCTCCAGGACACACAACCACTCATTAACTGGGCCACGGGAATTACGATGATTGCCACGGCTAATAATCCCAATTCCCACAGCAACACTTCTCAAGTCAGCATAGCTGGCGCGACTCATCATCTCACTGTGTCACACGTCTGTCCACAAACATTTCCTGATGCCCACCCCTTACTGGGCCTGAGAGAGCCAGGCTGAGCCCTGCTCGCCTCATGCTGACAATCTGCCTGGACCGGCTGTGTGAGCACGAGAAAGAAAGATGGACTCCGGATTGCAGAGAGAACCTGCTAGATGGAGAGCACCACAGGCCAGGTTCACGTGGCCTGGCATCAGCGGGGGCACCAAGGGGGTGCTAAGCTGCCCCCTCACCCTCCACCCAGGATGGCCTGTGAAATGCACCATCGGGGAGTTCTTAACTTGAGACCAAGTGCTACACAGATACAGTGTCTAGATGAGTCCCCGAGACCCCTTCTTGCTAGACTGCACACCACGCCCCTTCCATTGGGAAAGTGGGGAGTTGCCATTGGGGGCGGCAGAAGGATGAGGGGCTAGAAGGTGGGTAGATTTGGAGGATGGAGAGGAACAGCCCGAGCCAATGCTATGGGAGGAACCGCAGACATTTGAAGGTGCCCCCCCCACCTGTGGGGCGATGAGTCCATTGGCACCCAGGATCCCCCACGACTGATGAGGAAGGTGGAAGCGGACAGGGTCTTTAATCCCAAGCTGCCAACTAGGGGACTCATCCACTGGCTTTGCTCAGAACAGCTTGGCATTTTGCAAGTAGAAGATAAGAAGAAGGAGAGAACAAGCAAACACACATTTATTGGCCCCGCAAGGGGCACCTGCATGGGCTTTGTTGAATTCTCTACAGCAATCCCATGAACCAGAGATCACCCCACCTGTTTTACAGGTGGGAACCTGAGGCTGGGAGAGTTTACCAGAACACGATCTAATGTTCACAAAGGTTATGAAGGACTCCAATTCACCCTTCCCAGACCCACCCAGGGGCCTCACCCTGCCTCACAGCCTGCACCCCAATCCACCTTTGTCTCCCTCTGTGCATGCCAACGGGAACGTGCCCATGCATCTCAGGTCCCCACTGCACGGGCCCCCCCTCTGCTCTTCAGGACACCACGAATCCACTCACCCACTCTGAAAGCATCCAGGGGGTTCTGGTGGCCGCTATCGTCGCTGTTTCCAAAGTAGATCCCGGCACCCCAGGAAATTCACGGAGTGATCCACTGGGGTGTGGGAAGAGAGATCAGAATTTGCATTCTTATCCAGTTTTTAATCTTGGCTTTCTAAATGTTCTATCTTAATGTATGTTTTATAACACACGCGTTAGCCCAGCAGAACATCTATACCCAAGTTTTAAACAAATATATATACATTTGCATACAAAATACGCGCTCAAAAATATTCTCACAGAAGGGGCACGCCGCCGCAGTTTACATCAGCGTTGGAGGACCCCAGCAAGGAGCTCTCACTTGAGAGGTAGGAGTGGAGGAGACCCCCCACTTCAGCAAGCTGAGTTCAGATCCTGCGTCAGTGATTTTTGGGCTGTGTGCCTGGACGAGTTTATAGAACTTTCCTGAACTTCTGTTCCCTCATGTCAGAATGGGGGTGGCCACAGCACCCACCTCAGGCGGATTAAAAAAGAGACACTGCCCAGAAAGCCTGACAGCCCAGAGTCTGGTACCTGAATTTTATTACCCCCTCAGTGACAGGGAGTAGAGCCGGGCCTGGCCTGGCCTGGCCTCCATTGTGGTGGGCCGAGCCCTTCGGGGACCGCATCTACCGTAGGAGGCCCAGGACCCAGAATACGGGACCAGCATTAAGTCAGAGATGGCTAAAATGGCTAGGGGAGGCTATGACGTCCTTATTACTGTCCCGGTGTGACGGGCCAGGCAGAAAGAGGTGGCCTCAGAGGGTCACAGGGACCCTCACTACAAGATGAGTTTAGCGTTTAGGAACTCCCCCCAGGCAGGAAACCCTTTCTCATTCAGCCCATAGAGTTCTGTAGGAGCCCTTATAAGAAGGCCAAATTAGAAACATAGAACAAAATCTCTCAGATGCTAGAAGCAGAAGCTCAGGGGAATATGGAATTTCCTATCCTAACTGAGATGGGGCCACAGGCACTCACCAACAGGTACCTAGACCGCCACCCCCACCCCGAAGATGGCCAGGGGGCCATGAAGACAAAGGGGCCACGGTTTAGGAGTGTATGAGCAGAGAATGAACAGGCCCTAAGAATGGAAGCAGGCCCTGGCTACCTGGTGATGGGCAGGCTTGGCCGTGGGTACGAAGTAGGTAGGTGGGGAGTTATTATCCCATTTCACAGATGAGGAAATGGAGGCTCAAAAAACAGAGACATCTGTTTTCTCTCAGCTAACCTTAGCCTGGTACAAGTGCAGCTGGTGACTCAGCCTTGACCTCCTCCTTCCCCTAGTATCAGGGAGTCTCTGCTGTAGAGATCCCTGCAGGAGTTAGGTCCCCGAGGGTCTGAACCTACTCTGTTACTGCTCCCTGTGCATATCCTGAGTAAACCCCCTGTCCTCTGAACCTCAGTTTCCTTATCTGTACAAGAGTTTGATTACTAAGCTCCCCCTTCACCCTCTCCCCCTACTTTTCTTCCGATCCTCTCTCTTCCAAAGCCCTTCTAGAAGCTTATCCCAAGTGTTGAACCCTTTTAGGGGCCTGGAGGTCACAGCCCTGCCTTAGGGACCTGTCTGGGCCTGGCTCCCACAGCGATGTGGGTGTGAGCCCGTCTACCCCGGACCCAGAGACATCTCAATTCTGGGAAGCCCGTCCTCCTGTCCCCAGCTCTTTCTCTACTCCCTCAGCAGCTTCAGCTGGCCCAAATCCCTCCTCCAAACTCACAAACACATGGACCCTTTTTCTGCCAGAACCGTGAGAGCAGTAGGGGAGGTGTTCTACATAAATTAGCTCACTTAATCCTCACAACGTTCTGGGGAATGGATCCGTTTCCCTGATGTGGAAACTGACACAAAGACCTCTCTTGAAGCCCCGTGTTGGAGGCGGAGGTCTTGGCCTGTCTGACCCAGAGCCCATGTTTTCCTATGACACCTCCCAGTCTCCCCCTCAAATCCTTCCTCCAAGTGTTCAGAATGGCACCCAACTACGGCCCCTCCCTCAAATGTAACATTATGCAGCCATTAAAAATAATGATTACACATACATGGCTGACTAATAACAACAGAGAAAATGCTTATGACACAATGTTAAGAGGAGAAAAGCAAGACACAAAAATTGTAAATACAGTATAATAAAATGAGATTAATATGATTATGCACAGAGACCACACTGGGAAAGAAAATACACCAGGAATACTCGCAGTTGTTTCGTGTGTCTTAGTACCACGGGCGATTTCTTTCCTATTCTTCCCCATTTGCCAAACTGTCAACCCATGCATATTACTTTTACAACGAAGAAAAGCTATCATGTACCAAAAAATGATAGATTTGCGGTTGAAATATTTGGAAGCCTGCTGTTTCCTCTTCAAATCCCTCCAAAGCCTCCGTTTTCGGTACAACGTGACCATAACCAAGAGACATCGCAGGAGTTTTGGGGAGCAACCGGCACCTCCACAGACCCACGCCCAGCTCCGCCTCTCTGAGCAGCCTGCTTTGACCAGGCTGCCCCTCCGCGTCGGAGGACCCCCCCCATCCCGGACCCTCCTCCCAACCCCCGCGCCGGAGCTGCTGCTGGGGCTCACCTGACACTCGCGGGCCAGCCTCGGAGATGCGAGATGAGCACACCTGTCCCTTCAGATGAAGGACTCGGCCAGGGCGCCCCGCGCAGGAAGGAGGGAGCCGGCCGGGGGCGGGGCCGTGACGCCACCCTCCCAGCCCCGCCCCCGGCTTCCCGGCCACGCCCCGGCTTCCCGGCCCCCGGGCGCTCATGATTGTCGTGCTTGCCGGGTGAGCCGCTGGGGACACTCCTCCCGACCCGCATGCCTCCCCCCAACACGCCCCCGTGGGCGGACCCCCAGCCAGCAGCAGCGCGGGCCCAAGGGAGCCTCCAAGTGCGCCCTCGGGGGTGGGCGGGCTGGAAGGGGAGGTACTACCCTTCCCCCGGCGAGGGTCCCTTGGAGAAGCCTGGAAAGAGCTGGGATCCCCTCTGCCCCCTAACCCCACCTTTCCACCTCCACCCCCGGTTTACAAAGAACTGTTGGGTCCGCAGATTCCGGGTTCAAATCACCTGCGGCAAAGAATGACGTCCAAGGGACCGAGGGAGCCTCGGATTCCCCAAATCTTTTCTTCTTTTCGTACCCCACTCTCTGGTTCCCTAGGACCCTTCCTCTGACCCCTTCTACTAAAGAAACCAGGAATGGGGGAGGGGGGAGGGGCGGGGAGTGACCAAGAAATGTGATTCCAGCCCTTGGGGGTTGGGAAAAGGTAATCTGGCATCTGACGCCTGGAGTCAGAACACTGTTTTCATCTACTTTATATCATCTGGGATCGCTTATTTTTGGCAAAGTTCCGTTTTGGAAACGCCAGCCTTCTGGCCGTGGCAAAAAGAAAGGGCACCACTTCTTCGAAAAGGCGGTCAGGCTTCACCTATCCAAAAGCTTTAAATACATGCGCGCCCTTGGACCCAGCGATGCCACTCCTGGAAATCTACCCAAGGAAATCATTCAGAATACATGCTCGCTGTGGCATTCTTCTGGCTTTTTTTTTTTTTCTTTGGTTGTGGCGTTCTTTACAATGGTGAAAATTGGAATTAGTCTAGGTGTCCAACACCCGGGTCAGAGGTGAGCAGCACAACCACAATGGAATATTACACAACCATTAAAAGTCATGTTTACAAACAGCTTGTAATAATATGAGGAAATGTGTTACAATATTAGAAGAAGAAAAGCAGGATGTAAGTGTATGTTGACAGTAGCATCACAGTCGTACTTAAAAGCAGAATACACCTTTATACACAGGAAAGAGAGCCTGGAAAGAAAGAATGTTCACTGTGGTTCTTTTTGGGGTGGGGGGACTCTGAAGCTTGTTTTTTTTAATCCTTCTGTTTTCCTGCATTTTCTCCTAATGGGCTTATATCACTTCTATAAAGCTCCTTTATTTCACAAAATTGTTCTCATTAATTGAGCACTTACTATAATCTGGATAAGCTCCTTTCATGTAATCCTTGCAATAGCCCTGAGGTAGGAATTATTATTTTCCTCAGGTTACAGATGAGGAAACCAAGTCTGAGAGGCTGTTTCCCTCTCCCAGGTCACATGAACACAAAGGGTCAAAGACCTTTTCTCTCTTTCAACACTCTCCTGACTAAGCTACTAGGCTAAAACGGCCACCAGCTTCAGCCAGGCTAAAGGGATCCAGGGAGAGGGTTTGTCCACCCTTGGGTTCAAGAGGAAGGGCAGTGTGCAAGGCAGCCACAGAGTTTCAGCAAGCCCTCCATCCCATGGGTGAGCTCTTCCCTCCTGCCGGGAAGGCTTTGAGGTTGGCTTGGCATCGGTGGGACCCAGGGAAGAGAGCTTCCCAGAGACCAAGCTCCAAGGTTGAGATGTCAGCTAGCTCAACCTTGTTGGTTAGTTTTGTAGCCTTAATATATTTTTCTGATTATAAAAGCGATCTATATTTATAGAATTTATAGAAAATTTACAGAAAATGAGACAATTGATAAAATATAAAAAAGAAAACAAGTCAATCCCTTTATTGCTTTACCTTTTATTGTATTTTATTTTATTAGCTTATTTACTGATTTATTTATTTATTTATTTTTTAAAAAGATTTTATTTATTCATTTGACGGAGAGAGAGAGAGAGCACAAGCACGGGGAGAGGCAGAAGCAAGCTACCCGCAAAGTAGGGGTAGCCGGATATGGGACTTGATCCCAGGACTCTGGGACCTCAACACGAGCTGAAGGCGGTGACTTAACCAACTGAGCCACCCAGGCGTCCCTTTACTGATTTATTTTTAAGTCATCTCTACACCCAGTGTGGATGTTCAAACTCATGACCCTGAGATCAAACAGTCTCATGCTCCAACAGAACCCACCAGGCACCCCTAGGTTTTTATTTTATTGATTTTATTTTAATTTTTTTTAAGATTTTATTTATCTATTTGACAGACAGAGATCACACAAGTAGGCAGAGAGGCAGGCGGGGGGGTGGGACGGAGAAGCAGGCTCCCCGCCGAGCAGAGATCCCAAAGTGGGGCTTGATCCCAGGACCCTGAGACCATGACCCAAGCCGAAGGCAGAGGCCTTAACCCACTGAGCCACCCAGGCACCCACCCCTAGGTATTTTCAAGAATACTAAAAAGTAAAGGGAATATAGCAAAATGAACCCATATACCCATCACTAATTTTTGACAAACATCAACTTTCTCCATTCTTGTTTCATCCGTCTCCCACCTATATTTATCAAAGAAAATTCCAGATGTCATATTATTTTACCTATAAATACTTCAGTAATTATCTCTCAATGATAAAGGCTTTGTAAATCAAACACACACACACACACACACACACACACACTATTAATACATCCTGCAACATTGATACCATTTTTCTCATCAGAATATTTAATAGGCAATCCATGTTCAAATTTCCTTAATTTGTCGTCAAAATGTCTTTTTCCTGTTGGTTTGGATCAGCATCCACAGAAGGCCCACCTAGTCTATCTGGTTGATATATCTCTTAAATGTTTCTCTGTCTCTGTCTCTTTCAAGGAGATATAATTTATATTCCAGAAAATTAAACATTTTTCTAAAAAGACTTATTTATTACTAGAGAGAGAGAGAGAGAGAGAGAGTAAATGTGGGGGGCGTGCAGAGGGAGAGGGAAAGAGAGATTCCCAAGCAGACCCCCAGCTGAGTGTGGTGCCTAACACAGGGCTCTATCCCATGACCCTGAGGTCATAACCTGAGGCTTGGGGCACCTGAGTGGCTCAGTCAGTTAAGTATCTGCCTTTGGCTCGGGTCATGATCTTGGGGTCTGGGTATGGAGCCCTGTGTCAGGCTCCCTGCTCATCTGGGGATCCACATTTCCCTTTCCCTCTGCTCCTCCACCCCACCCACCGCACATGCTCTCTCTCTCCCTCAAAAAAAAAAAAAAAAAAAAAAGAAAGAAAGAAAAGAAAACAGAGTTGGGGGCTTAACCAACTGAGCCACACAGGCAGCCCAACATTAACCCTTTTGAAGTGTAGAGTTTGTGGCTTTTTGTAGATTCAGAAGGTTTGCAACCATTACCACCACCTAATTCTGTAACACTTTTATCACCAGAAAAAGAAACCCCATACCCTCTTGCAGTCACTCCCCACTCCTGCCCTCCCTTAGCCCTTGGGGACCACTCATCTCCTCTTGTCTTTTGCCTACTGGAAATAGTTCATATATATGGGATCGTACAGTCTGTGACCTGTTGGGTCTGGCTTTCCTTTGCATAATGTTTTCAAGGTTCAACCATGCTGTGGCACATGTTGGTACTTCATTCCTTTTTACGGCCAAATAATATTCCAGGCTTGAGTTTCCCGCAGACTGGAGTTGGTTGACCGCATCCCTGTGGCGTCTCTAACATGTTCCTCTCTCCCCCGTAGTTCCCCGTAGGCTTCTAGTTGAAATGTAGACACTGGAGGCTGGAGGCTTGATTCGATCTGGACCCCAGTGATTTTTTTTTTAAAGATTTTATTTATTTATTTGACAGACAGAGATCATAAGTAGGCAAAGAGGCAGACAGAGAGAGAGGAGGAAGCAGGCTCTCCACTGAGCAGAGAGCCCGATGTGGGACTTGATTCCAGGACCCTGAGATCATGACCTGAGCCGAAAGCAGAGGCTTAACCCACTGAGCCACCAAGGCACCCTTGGACCCTAGTGATTTTATTGAGACTATTCCACAGACGATGCTATGTTCTTCCTGCTGCTTCAGAGCAGGAGCTGCCATGAGTGTGTGTCAGGCTGTTGCACGTTTTATTTTTTTATTTTTTTTAAGATTATTTATTTATTTATTTGACAGATCACAAGTAGGCAGAGAGGCAGGCAGAGAGAGAGGAAGGGAAGCAGGCTCCCTGCTGAGCAGAGAACCTGATGTGGGGCTCCATCCCAGGACCCTGAGATCATGACCTGAGCCAAAGGCAGAGGCTTTAACCCACTGAGCCACCCAGGCGCCCCTGTTGCACATTATAGTGATGGTAAGGTTGATCGGCAACTCTGGGTGTCAGCCTCATCAAATCGTCTGTTACAAAGTTACCATGAACATTTGAGCCAAGGATGTTAGCATCCATTGATGATTATGGCCTCAGTCTGCTCTTTCACTCTTTAGTTCGCAGAAACAGAAACTGAGGCTAAGAGAAGAGAAGTGATTTGCCCAAGGTCACAGGGTTAGTAATGATCAATGAATGGCCTCTGCCTCTTGGTCCCTTGCTTATTCCTGGCGACTCTGCTAAACACTTTACATGATCTGACACATTCAATCCTCTCAACAACTCTCTGGCTGGCTCTATATTTTGCTCTTCCTTTTCAAATGGGGAAACTGAGGCCCCAAGTGGCGAAGAAACCTGCCTTTCTTTGATGAGTCATTTGGTAATTCATGTCAGGAGGTTCCAAATGACAGAGAAGTGGGAAAACACAGTTCTTGCTCTGCTAAATATAGACACGAGCAAGGTGAACAGAACCCTAAGAGAGAAAGAGATGGGAGTCATGGAAGTCTTCCCAGAGGAAGCATCACAGGAGCTGGGCTTTCAAGTCTGTGTAGGAGTTTGCCATGGGGAGTACAGGCAGAGGAATGGGCCTACCATATGAATAAGGCCTGAGATGTGATTTGAGCTGTGGTCAAAGATTCCATTCCTCACCATGGACATAGTCTCATGGACGTCTGCCCTTGTGAAGGAGAAAGAGAGAGGGTGTGGTTTGGCCCATCACATACTTTATGCGTTTATACTCTATACATTTATACTCTAATGCCCATCACATTATGCAGACTTACGCAGAGGAAGGAGTGCAGAGAACAGTGGACTATGAGTCCAGGGGTGGGTGTTCAGTGGGCAGTGAGGCCTGGATGCTGTACCCAGGTACAGTCCCTGCCCTCAAGTGGCTAAGAAAAATGGAGGGAAATAGACCCCGGGCATCATTAGCTCTTGCCCTAGAAAGGAGAACGTTCAGCCCATCTCCATGCTCATCTCCAGCTCCAATATGCTGACTGGAGGGATCCCCCCTCGCATACCTGGACCACTGAGTCAAAAAGTACCCCAGCAAACTACAATTCGAAGTGCCCATGGTACCATATATGTATTTGGTTTTACATACACAGAACATCTCTGGAAGGGTCCAGAAGGGAAAAAAATTCCAAATCATGCTTTTCTGAATACACAAAGAACATCTAGAAATCAATAAGAAAATAAGAATACAAACAGACTTCCCAGAAAAGGACATACAAGGGTCTCTGAAATTCAGGTCAAAGCTGCAGCCTCATTCATTTATGTAAAAGATATTACTTATTTATTTGAGAGAGAGAACGAGCAGTGGGGAGGGGCAGAGGGTGAGAGAGAGAGAGGGAAACAGACTCCCTGCTGAGCAAAAAGCCCAATGCAGGGCTTGATCCCAGGACCTGGAGATCAGGACCTGAGCAGAAGGCAGATGCTTGACTGACTGAGCCACCCAGGCACCCCTGCAGCCTCATTCAAAAGAAGAAAAATGCAAAATAAAATGACACCGAGATTCCACGCGCACCGGACGGGTGAGGAAAATTACGACATTTTGCGAACACACTGACAGCACATCTTGTGGGGAACAGGCACCTTCATTTGTGGGAGAGTGAGTAAGTAAATCCCCTAAGGAGGGCAGCGGCGACATCCACCAAACTGACAACCGCACATTTCCTTTGCCCTCAGAATTCCAAACGCAGGTATTTATCTTACAGGTATAAGTGCGCAGGAGGGAAATGGGTTATTCATATCCGTGCGCGCGTGCGTGTGTGCGTGTGTGTGTGTGTGTTTGGAAATATCTTCTGTCCATCGGTAAAGGGCTGAGAAAATAAATCGTAGAACATTCATCCAAGACACCATAATGAAGCCATATAAATGAGGAAGATCTTTATGTACCAGGGGAAAGGTGTACACAAAGTATCATCTCGTGTGAGTGTCTCTTTATGGAAATAGACAGGGAGGAGAAAGATGGTGCATGTGTTTTCTTCTGTTTCTGTTACATGCCGATACCATGTCTGGCCGGCTGTGTAAGAAACCGGGGAGGTGCTGACTCTCCTCCAGGAAAGGAAATGGGGGGCTGGGGGCGAGGCGCTGGCAGGAGACTTTTACTGTACCCCCTGTGTTAATGTTTGGATTTTGATCCACATGAAAACATTTTCCATTCCAAACGTTACATGAGATTAAAAGTTTAAGGGTCCATTTGTATAGGTTCCTCTCCTGCGAGGCCTGGGATGGAGGAGGGCAGGAGAGACGGGGTGTCCTATGGTAGGGCACTCCCTTTGTTTCCTGATTTAAAAAATCCTCACAGCAGGGACGCCTGGGCGGCTGAGGCGCTGGGCCTCTGCCTTCAGCTCAGGTCATGATCCCAGGGTCTCGGGATGGAACCCCCAAGTGGGGCTCCCTGCTCCGAGGGAAGTCTGCTTTTCTTTCTCCCTCACTCTCTGCCCCTGCTCCTGTTCTCTCTCTCACCGTCTCTCTCTCTCTCTCTCTCTCTCTCTCTGTCAAATAAATAAACAAAATCTTAAAAACAAAAACCCAAAAAACAAAATAACAAACCTCACAGCAGGCTCCCCATTTTTTGGATGTGGACACTAAAACTCAGAACTGGAGAATGACTCCTGAGCTTACGAGCCTGGGGTGCAGCGGGGAGCCAACGTCCTGTTCAAGTTCATGGTTCCAGACCCTCCTGTAGGCTTTGTCACCACACAATGCACCCCCAGCTGGCCAGCAGGCACGACAGAGTTCTTCATGCTGAACTTTCTGGTTATTTGCCCAAGTGTACTATTGTTTGCCCGAATTATACTTTATTAAAAAGAAAAGAAAAAAAAAAAGGATAAGTCGATTGAATGAGCAGTCATAGGACTGGGATGATTCTGGACTAGATTTACCAGACCAGACTCTGGACTCCACTGGCCCATTCCTTGGATTATTGGGGAGTTTACTTTAAGTGTAGCCGCCAACTGGATTCGCTGGCTTTTTGAATAGGCATGGATTTGGAAAGAAATTCACTTAAGTGTTTCTTTGACTAAATTAACAGGATTATTTTCTGACTGAATTAATGGCAGTTTCTTTCAAGACTTAATTTGCCTCCTTCTGAAGCTTTTCTAGACTTTACTAGGGAGTGGGGGGTGGTGGTGGCAGGGGGGCCAGTGGAGGCTCCTGCTTCTCAGGGTCTCTCTGTGTAGCAGCAACTTCCCACCTAGTCTGGTCCTGGCGCCACCTCCTCCAGGAAGCCCTCTAGGAGGCCCCCCGCCAAACACACACACTCTCTGCCCTCCACAGGAGGCATGCCTCCCTGGCCTGACTTCCTGGTTCACACTGGGTGGTAGTGAAGGGTTTCCAGAACTGTTTCCCCATAAGGCTCTCAGCTTTCATGGGGCAGAGACTGTGGATTCAACCGGTCCGGGTGTTTGGCACAGGTCTCGGCCCAGAGCAGGGGCGAGGGCCAGGAGAGGAATGAATCTGCCCCAGGCCTTCTGATTCCCAGGCCACAGGGCACAAACCTCCCTCCCACTTAGCTGGGACGTTCTGCTTAGTTCTGAGAGAGGGGAGGGGGGGTTGGGCCGTGTTAGAACCCAACATGCCCCACCACTCCACTCCCATTACGGCCAGCATCTGGCATCTATGAGTATAGCTGTCCAAAGTGCACCAGCCTCTCCAGTGCACAGAGTTCCCCACCCTCTCTGAAACTTGGAGCAAATCCAGAGAGGGGTCGGTTCCCCTCCCCTTCTACAGCTGACTTCCCCAGGGCTCAGAGAGGGTCAGGGTCTTACCCAATGTCACACAGCCAGTGGGTAGGGGATGTCAAGACCTCAGGCTCCTGGAGAGCAGACCGGAGGCCAGGAGGCATGCAAGGTGGTGGAGAGATCCCCGGAGAAGCCTCGTCCTGGGCTTGAAGCCTAATCCTTGTGGAGGGATGAGGGCTGTGGGGGGCGGGGGGAATCTTAAATTCACAGAGTGTGAGGCCTAAGCTGCGAGACGGGGCAGCAGAAGGTCAGGGAAGATTCTACGAAGTCCTGGGAGATGAGGAGGTGGCCGGCAGTAGTGGGCGGAGGAAATGGGTGTACACTCACCGATTCGATCGTCAGCAGACCTGAGGGCATGCCACGGCTAGCCCTGGGCAGGCCCCGGACGCAGGGAGGGCCCGGCAGGACATGCCAGCCTCGCTCAGGAGGGGCACACTGTGGAGGGAGGAGGTGCAGGGGGTTACTGGTTCTCCCCTTGCAGGATGAGAAAGGCTCTGGGGGTGGCCCAGGGCCCAGGAGGGTGGTCAGGAAGGAAGGGAAGGAGGAGGAGACGTTTGCCTGGAGGGGAAATGAGAATTCGGCTAGCCAGTGCTCCTTGAGGGCCCGCTCTGTGCCTGGCTCTGTTGGAACAGCCTTCTCTCCACACCCCCTTGGCCCTGCTGCCAACCTAGGACCTAGAGCTCAAGCTCAAAATGGCTGCTGAGGGGCGGAGCTGGATTCGAACCTGGGCAGGAAGCTTCCAGAGCCCAGCTCTTAACCACACGCCAGTGGCCTCACAGAGCAGAGAGTCTGGGCTGGGAGAGCAGACACTCGGGGCTAGGAAAGGGGCCCCTGTCAGAGGAACATATTCTTTGCTTTTTGCCATGTGCCCAGAGAAATAGGAATGAGCAAACAGAAGGCAGAGGCCTTGGATTTGAGCCTCACCTCATGCACTCACAACTGTGCAAGCTTGACCTCTCTGATTCTCAGTTGTCCCGTCTGTAAGAGGCCAAGAATGCTGCCTGGAAGCTTACGGAGAGACGGCCGGGCTCGGTGAAGTGGGCTCCCTTCTCTCCCTTGCATCCCCTGAGGAGGCCGGGGACACAGGGGCTTCCCTCCAACCCCCTTCCAGAAACCAAGGAAGGTCTTTTTGTCCAGCCTACTATGTGTACAGAGAACTGGCTTGTCTCTGGCCAGAGGTGCCTTCCCCAGAGATGCCCTCCAGAGAAGGAAATTCTTTGAACTTCTTGGTGATGATAGGGATATGGGGATGGGGTTGATGATGTGGGGATGAGGAAGGTCATGGTGGGGCCGGTGGTAGTGACAGAGCTCTGGGCCCTCCCTAACATTCCAGCAGCCCAGGGCAGCCCCAGCTAAGTGCCAAGCATAGCTCTAGGATGGGTGTGCATGTGAGCACCCAGAAAGCTCTGCTGTGGCCGTGGTGACCTTGGCCTTCTTACCATCTGGGCTCCACCTCAGATCATGGCACAGATGACTCCCTCCGCCCCACCTTCACTACCCTTCGACAGAGCCTGTTCCGTGGGACTGGCTGCTCAGGAGACCACGTTTCCTAGAAGGTTGTAACCAAAGCCCAGAGAAGGGAGACACTTGCCTGAGATCACACAGCAAAGCTGGACAGGGCCGGATCCCAGGGCTCCAGACACTTAACTCTACCAGCCCCACTTGCTGCCCCTGCTGGGTTTCAGGGAGGTAGACAGGGAACCTGCTGTGGCCAAACCTCTCAGCAGATTCTGCCTGAGCCCCTACAGTGTGCTGGTGCCAGAAGGAGTCTAGAGTTTGTGGAGACTTGGCCCTGCCCACTGGAAGGTCATAGGGCCTTGGGGAAGATCCAGGATACAATCAGAAGAGGGGGAAATCAGGCTTGGACCGTGGAAAGGGGCATTCCTAGGGGAAGGGAGGATAAAAGCGAAGGAGGCAGGGAAGGACAGGGTAGAGCGTGGGCTCCTAGGAGGAGTGGGTGCCCATAGGGCAATTTCAGGGTCTTGTGCGTGGTGGGACCCAGCCACCCTGGAGGAAGAATGGGAGAGCACAGCTGGGGCCAGGGGCCAGGAGCCTTGAATGTCAGACCAAAGCCTCTGGGTCATATCTTGCAGGCCACAAGTTCCCAGGAGTTTTTTAGCAGAGGACAGAACTGGCGGTGGGTGTCTTCCCAGAGGCCAGGGGTGTGTGTGTGACAGCTGGAACAGGCGGCTGGAAGCCTCTACGACTCCCCGGGTTACAGTGACCAAGAGGTCCCAGGAGCGTGGAGTCTTTTGCCCAGTGTGACTCTGTGCAGGGAAGTGGGGCTCTCGGGTGGGGTGGGAGGTGTGGGGACACCGGATGACTGTGACCAAGGATTTGTGAGTGAGCTGGCCATGCCCTGCCTGCCGGTCCCCACCAGGGCCCCACTTCCTTCCCAATTCACACTCAGGGCTCCCACTCTGGTGTCCTTGCCTCTTAGGGACACCCTCTCCCTCCTGTTTTGCCACTTCGGGGAACCCCTCTTTCCCCTGCTCTGCCAGCCCCGATCCTGCTCATGTGTTTATTTTTTTTTAATGAAAAGAATTTTTTTAAATGGTGATAAAATACATGTGAGTTGAAAGTTCCCACGGCCTTCCCCTGGGGCCAGGGGAGGGAAATTCTTTGAACTTGGGAGTCCAGGAGGATGATGGTGATGAAGTAGAAGGGGAGGAATCCCTGGCCTTCCTGCTGACACACTTCCCTTTGCAGGTCAGTCTCTGGGTCAGAGAGCAGACTGGAGGGTGTCTGGAGGGTGGGCATGGCCTGGGTCTGCGCACGGGGTGGTGGTGTGGGGGGACGGGGGGAGACCGCAGCTCTGCTGTCATGATGATACCAGCCCATCATCCTCTGCACCCCTCCCCGTGGTCCCTGATGCCGGACCTGGTGGCCTTGGATATCTCAGCTGTGTCCTCCCCCACCTCCCAGTGGGGTTCTAGAAGCCAGGTCTTTGATGCCCCCCCCCAACACTGGCCCTGTCTGGAACATGCTACCCTAGTTAGCTGGAAGGCACTCTTTGGGACTTTTTTTGCATTGTCAGTGGGTGGGACTGGGGAAACTGAGGCACGGGGAGGCATTCTGACTTGCCCAGACCACTCTAGAAACCTGCTCCCCTACTGCTGTCTAGGCCCTGAGCCCACAGAGGGAAGCAGCCTGCCAGGCCCCCGCCCAGAAGGTAGGGCAGACCCTAGACTCAGGAGCGAGGCTGCCTGCAGTTCGTATCCCGGTCTGCTCACTCCTAGTGGCCACGGTGCCATCCTCATCTGTCAGTGGGGCAGGTGACAGTATTGGGGCACCCAGTAAGGCAAGCCCTCAAGTCAGGGCTAGGCTTGTGGTAGGGGCTCAGCAAAGAGCCCCTCTTCTTTCTTTCCTGCCCTGAGCTATGAAGGGGATGACGGCTCAGGGGTGCAGATGGGCCTGGAGAGAGGGAGGTTCCAGTCCTGGCTTGCCTCTGGGCTACTCTGAACCTTAGTGTCTTCCTCCATCTCCCGCTGAGAGACGCCATGCTTAGGGGCTTCGAAGGCCACCCCCAGCTTTGTCCTCCCTCTTGAGGGTGGTGGAAGGGGCTTGTGTTAGGCTGCCCACAAGGAGAGCGTTGGAAGGGGACCAGGTGGGAGGCATGCCCTGGGCAGCAGGGTCAGGCCACACCCCAGAGGTCGTGAGGGGGGCTGTTCCCCGAGTCCAGGACCTCCCATGGGGCTTCTGGAGCCTCTCCCTTCTCCTTCTGGGTGCAAAATGGACTGCCAACTCTTGTTCTGTGTAATTTTCCAAATAAAGGTTAGAGGGTGATGTCGCTAAGTCCTTAAATGTCCACGGAGGCACCGGGAAAGAGAAGTGGTCAGGGACAGAGGCGCCCCCTGCCCTGTCCTCGTGCGAGAGCACCGAAAGCCCCTTCCCCCTTTGGGGCTCAGGTTCCCCATCCACATGGGGTTCTCCACATGCTAGCCTTGGAGTCGGTGTGACCTCAGGGGACTCACCTCCTTCTCCCAGCTTCTCTTCTCCCCCCCCAACCCCGCCAGGAATGAGAGGTGTCTGTCAGACTGGGGCGGGACCCCACTCTGTGAGCAGGGACACCAAGGCTCAAAAGTCTCTCCCACTCCTTACTCAAGCTCATTCGGGGATTACCGCGGTCAAAAAAGGCCCTTGCAGGCAGCCTAGTCCATTTGATAGATGGGGAAACCGAGGTTCCCAGAATGAGGCGACCTGCCCAAGGCCCCAGCTCAGAGACAAGCCAGACCCCGGCCCAAGGTCCTCCTCTCCTCTCCCGGTCTCCCTAAGGCTTTTCTCCCCTCCGCCTCCAGGCAATGCCCCGGGGGTCTAGAACTCAGGCGGCGGGCGGCGCGGAGGGCGCTCACCTGCTGCCCCCGTGTGGCCACTGCGGGCGCTGCAGCCGGGAGGTGGCGGTGCCTCCCGGTCCCGGTCTGGCAGGGCGGCGTGGGGGGTGTGCACCCCTCCGCGCGAAGCCTCGGGCGGCCGCGGGGGACACACTCTGAGAGAACACCGGCCTGGCCGACCGACCGAAGCCCTCGGGCCTGAGCCTGCGACCCCTAGAAGTGCCCTGAACGGGTTCAGTTATAATAGGGAAACCCGGGACGCTTCTGGGACGCCGTGTCACCTAAGCAGGTGGCCCTGAGCGTTGGTGAGCAGCGAGCTGGGGAGCAGTCCAGGCCACGGCTGCATTGCCTGCCGCCAACACAGCAAGGCTGTGGGACCCGAGGGAGGGAGCCCGGCAGCTGCCCCTCACCCTCTCCTGCCTCCTCTCACTCAGGGAGAGACTGGGGGGCATGCAGCTTGAGGATGAACTGAGGTGGTCTAGGGCTTGGCTCCCGGGGTTCCTGGGCAGGTTTGGGGAGGAGCCCTCAGCCCAGGCAGGGACCCAGGATCTGGGAGGAGGATACCTTGAACATGTTGGATGGGGGCCACAGCCAGGGTTCTCCGCCAGCAACTTGTCCCCAATTTGAAGAGCTCTTCTGAGACCTCTGTGCATCCCAGACAGAGCCAGCACGGTCTTGTCAGCAGCTCTATGGGATGTTCACCTGTTCTCCTGCTGTCGATGTTATCTGAGCTGACCTGAATCATGAATTGGATGTTTGTGTCCCCCCCACCCCCAATCCGTATGTTGAAATCCTAACCCCAGAGGTGGTATGGGAGGGGGGGGCCTTGGGAAGGTGATTAGGTCATGAGGTTGGAACCTTCATGAACAGGATTAGAGTCCTTATAAAGGACACCCCAGAGAGCTCCCTCTTCCCTTTTGCTGTGCGAGGACACAGTGAGAAGATGGCCATCTAAGAACCAGGAAGCCGGCCTCACCAGATCCCCAATCTGCCGGCGCCTTGATCTTGAATTCTCAGCCTCTGGAACTGTGAGAAATAAATATTTGAGGTTGAAACCGCCCAGTCTGTGGCATTCTTGTTCCAGCAGCCCAAACTGAGACACTGAGGTAGGCCTACCCTTAGGGAACTCGAGCAGAAGGAAGCTGAGCACTTGGCTGGGAGACACTATGGACTGGGGGTGGGGCAGTGGGGGGGAGGGTGACTGCAGGGGAGAGCTCAGGCTTCCCGCCCAGGTGCTGGGGGTAATGGGAATGGATGGAGCCTTGACTGCACAGCTGGGTGCTGACCATGGGCCAGTGCTGCCTTGTGCACATGACTCCCCTTTCTGTGAGCTTCTGGGGACAGACTGGGGTCTCCCTTGCGCCTGGCATGGGCTTGGCATTTGGCAGGCTCCAGGTGAATTTTGAGTGAGTGGAGTGAACAAAGACACAGAGGAGTGACAGTTTGGTCTGTGGGTGACACAGAGACATCACCCTGGGGCTCCAAGATGCAGTGGACCTGAACGGTCAGGGGGAATCCCCTGGGAGTAGCTGCCAGAAGGACACAGAGGAACAGTACTGGGTTGGGTAGCTTCCAGAAGGACACAGAGGAATGGTACTGGGTGTGGGGGTGGGTAGCATCTAGAAAGACACACAGGAACGGTCCTGGGTGTGGGTAGCTTCCAGAAGGACACAGAATAAGAACGGTAATGGGTGTGGGGGCGGAGGAGAATAAGAAAAGAGGGAGACTTATTTTCCTGTTTGAATGTTTATATTATACATTACAAGGTGCATATATTCTAATGTGTTATAATTATCATGCATTGCCATGTGCCTACTCAATAAATGAGCGCAGAAGTAAATAATCACCTGGGGAGCTCCTTGAACATGTGGCCTCCTGGGCTGCAGCCCCAGAGGATGGAAGCAGTAGGTCTGGGGGTGGCAGGGGAACAGGATGAATTCCCCAGGTGATCCTGTCACAGGTGGCCCTGGACTACACTTTGGGAACAAAATCACCAGCTGGGTCCTCTTCCCACCAGCCACCAGCCGGGCTCATTTGCATGGTCTTTTGCATATTTTTGCATGATTTCTCTGGTTCCAAAGGAAGCCTCCCTTAGCCCTTGTCCTCCTTTTGGCCTGGTCCTCAGGAAAGCTTCTCCCCTCCCCAGCTCATCCTGCAGCACTTCCCCTAGCCCCAGACCTGTCTGCGTAAGCCCCTTCCTCCTCACCCCCCATCCTCCTACCAGATATGCCATTCTTGTACCACATCTCCGTGTTCTCCTGGTTCCCCAGGGCCTGGCACACACACACATCACCTCCCCCAGGAGCCTTCTGCACCTCTCAGCTGACTGTTTCCAGTCCTGCTCTCCATCCCCTCCACTAGACTCCCAGACACTCCTGCCCCTGCTTAGGAGTGTTTCTTATACAGACCCACTGTGCACCCAGGGCTGAGCCAGGGCCTCCACCCATCCCATCTCACCCAGAGACCCCATGAGACCAGACCCCATGGAGCCCATTATACAGATGAGAAAACTGAGCCTTCGGGAAATCACGTGATTCACCAGCCCGTGGCGGCTCTTTCCATCCCACCAACCTCCTAAAATGCCCTTGTGGCATTTTCTCCCAACTGATGTTAATGTTATTTGGGTTTTGTTTTGCTTTGTTTGCTTTCATTGGGTCTTTAAAATTACCTACTGTAAAAACAGTCAAACAATCCAGAAATATATGAATATAAAATGAATTCCCTCCTTGCCTCTCCCCCCCCAGTAACATTCTCTAGGCAGAGCCACTGTGAATGGTCTGAGGTCCCTTTCCATCCTCTTATACCTTTTACATGCAGACGTCATATGTACAAATATATAGACATAGCATTTTTATCGTAAGGCATACATGCAAAACAGAAACAAATTAAAGAACAATACAGACGCCCATAAAAAATTGCCAACACTTCTCAGAGGCCCATCCCTGTGTCCCTCTGCACCTGCAACCCCCTCTTTCTCTGATTCTCCTTGCAAATCGACCACATATATATGTATTCTTCAATAATAAATTTAGGATAAGGAATGCTAGGTCATTCTGTGTGTTATGTGGTCAACTTTATGAGGCAAAGTTAAGCTCTTTTCTGAGGAGATTGAACCAATTTTTATTCCCACCCGAAGCTGATGAGAGTTCTCACTGAGCTGTATCTGTGCCAAATGTGGAACTTTATAATTTTTGCCAAGCTAGTGGAAGTCAAATTCCAACTCAGTGTGGCTTTAATTTTTATTTCCCTAATTACTAATAATAATCAAATATCTGTCTTATCTGTATCTTCTACATCCTTTGTGATCCTGTTCTCTTCTTGATATATCCGTCACTGAAAGAGTGGTGATAAAATCAGTAATTGTGATGATGGATTTGTTAGTTTCTCCTTGTTTAGTACAATTTCTCCTTGTTAATTTCTCCTTTGTTTTGAGGTTATGTCACCAGGTGTGTGAGTTTAGACCTGTTATATCTTCTTGGAGTTATATATTCCTTCCTTGTCTCTAACAATGCTTTTGCCTTGAAGCCTCCTTTGTTATGAATACAATGAAAAGTCTTTTGATTTTGGTCTTTTTCCGAAGAAGGATGATTTATTTGCCTCCAGATAAACTACTAGTTGCCCTCAGTGAGAGATGACTTGATCTTTTGTTTTATAAGTATTTACATTACAGAAACTTTTCAACACATACAGAAGTACACAGTCATATAAAATGACCATCCATGTACCCATCAACCTGCTTAGATACTCACCAAATCAAACTATTTAACCCCCTTAGTTTGCCCATCCCATATTATTTTGAGGCAAATCCTGTATACATATAAATTAATCCCTAAACATTTGAAGATGGATCTATAAAAGAAAACAACTTAAACCCCCAAATCCCATTACCATCCTGTAACAGTTCCCTAACATCATCAAATGTCTTTTTTTTTTTCAGTTTATTTGAGTCAAGATCTAAATAAAGCCCATCAGAGCATGTAACTGGTTAATTAAGTCTCAGTCTAGAGGTTCCTACTCTATTTCTTTTATTTATTTATTTATTTATTTATTTATTTGTTATTTTGTAATTTGTTGAAGAAATCAGGTCAATCTGGGCACCTGGGTGGCTCAGTGGGTTAAAGTCTCTGCTTTCAGCTCTGGTCATGATCTCAGGGTCCTGGGATCAAGCCAAGCATGGGGCTCTCTGCTCCACAGGGAGCCTGCTTCCCCTCCCCCCCAACCCGCCTGCCTCTCTGCCTACTGTCTGTCAAAAAAAAAAAAAAAAAGAGGGGTGCTTGGGTGGCTCAGTGGGTTAAGCCTCTGCCTTCGGCTTGGGTCGTGATCCTAGGGTCCTGGGATCCAGCCCCATATCGGGCTCTCTGCTCGGGGGGGAGCCTGATTCCTCCTCTCTCTCTGCCTACTTGTGATCTGTCAAATAAACAAATAGAATCTTTAAAAAAAAATCAGGTCATTTGTTCTCATATAAACATATTTTGTTTGATGGGATTTTACAGGTAAGGTGTCTTATCTCCTTTACTCACTGTGAGCATTCGATGAGAATTCAACAAATATTCTCATAAATCCATAGTGAGCGCCCACTTTGTGCCCGGCCCCATGCCTGTTCCTGAGGTATATTTCTCAGTTTCACATCAGACACATTCCTGGAGTTTAAACTCAGACTTTAGTGTCTGCTGAATCCCTTAAGAGATTTGTTAAAATTCAGGCAGGGCTGCCAGAGGTCTAGGGTTGGGCCCAGAAATGGGCACTTTTTGTCTAGCTAGTCCAGAACTATCCTGCAGAAATACGTGACCTCAAACAGCAACCACGTTTGGCAATTTCCATCGTCTAGTAATTATGTAAAAAATTAGAGAAACAAGTGAACTTTTCCTTACAGAAACTTTTAATTCTATATTTAAATTCTATATTTAATCTATAACATTAAAGTATATTTACTATATATTTAACATATCAATTAAAATATTTTAATTATGTACTTTATTTAAACGGATACATCCAAAACATCATTTTTAACATGTAATCAATAACGAAGCATTGGGCACCTGGGTGGCTCAGTGGGTTAAGGCCTCAGCCTTCCGCTGGGGTCATGGTCCCGGGGGTCCTGGGATCTAGTCCCATGTCCGGCTCTCTGCTTGGCGGGGAGCCTGCTTCCTCCTCTCTCTCTGCCTTGCCTCTCTGCTACTTGTGATCTCTCTGTCAAATAAATAAATTAAATTAAATTAAATAAAAACGAAGCATTACTAGAGATATTTCTCATTTTTTAAAAGAATGAGACCTTTTCCAAGACCCTTGCTTTTTATTTATTTTTAAAAGTAAGCCCTACACCCAAAGGAGGTCTTGAACTCAAGACTCCAAGATCAAGAGTCCACTGCTCTACCTACTGAACCAGCCAGGCGCCCTTTGTATGCTTTTTATCCATACTGAGTCTTGGAATCAGATGCGTGTGTTACATTTACAACCGACTCAACTCGGACAAGCCACGAGTCAAGGGCTCCTTGGAGGGTCCTGGCTACTGTCATTGGACAGCGGGGCCTGGGAGTCTGATCCAGATGGCCCCAGGGCCATAGTGGGAGGCGCGCTGGGCTTCCTAAATGTGGGGACAAAGTCACACCTGGGCTCCAATCCCGCCTCCGTCCCACCCGCCCGTTCCTGGCTGCGTGACCTTGGAAGTGCCTTCACTTTCTGAGCATCACGGTCGAACCGGCCGATGAGTTCTGCCCGCGGTGGTGCAGGAGCTCCTGAGACCGTGTGCAGCCGCCAGCTGAGTGTTGGGGGGCAGGGAGGCGCGACGGGTGTGAGAAGGTTTGGGAGCGCAGAGAGGACAGCGCAGGACTCAATCCTCGGACACCTACCGGGCGGGTGGCCGGGGCTCCCCGCGGGGTTGGGGTTTTCGTGCTCTGCGCGGCTGGACGCCCGCCGCCTGCAGTCCCCGAGGCCGCCACGGGGCGGCGGTGTGGGACAGGGACCCCGAGAACCGCGGAGGGCCCCCGGGGAAGTTTAGGCCCCCCGGGGCTGGTGTAGGGAGACATAGTTGCCGAGGTGAGAATGACTTGTAACCGCTTATCCGGCGCGGACTCCTCTAGGAACGGAAGAATCAGATCCTTCTGGTCTCTTTTGCGGCAGGAGGGGAAACTGAGGCGAGGAGCTATTCCCTCCCCCATCTTTATCCAAACCCACCCACAGCTGCTGTGTGGAAGGAACTCGGGCTTTGACCAGCTGGGAGCCCGTTTTCTCAACTGGAAAACGGTGTTACCAGTGCCTCCCAGGGACTGGGAGCTCTGGGCATCATGGCTACAGAGGGCTTTGGCCAACTGTCCGGTGGTGAGCCAAATTCAGCCCGTGGGCAGCGACTGAAAGGGGAACTTTGAAGGATGAGAATAAAAGTAATTGCCATTAGCTGCTGCGGAATCCTGGCACCGCCCTCCTAACCCGCCCACCGCCCAGGCTGGGGCCACAACTGCCCCCCCCCCTTACAGATGAGATAGCCAAGCCTCAGGGACATGGTGTGGCTTGCCTCGGGTCACACAGCCCAGCAACGCCTGTCCCCGGACACCCAGGCTCTGTGCTTCCATCTGGCTGAGGAGGAAGAGGGTGGACCTCCTGCCTGGCTTCCCTCTCCCATCCCTAGTTACAGGCTTCTGTCCTCCTTCTTTTTTCTCAGCCCCATTAGCCACCCCTCCCCCCCCTCAAGCTGTCCCCCCCCAATTAAGACTCATGCCCCTTCTTCCTCCCTCCCTTCCTTTCTTCTTCCCTTCCTTCCTTCCTTCCTTCCCTCCTTCCTTCCTTCTGCAACTCATGCCTGGCCATCAGAGGGGTCCCCAGACCTGGCCATAGCGGGGGGGCTCAGGGTGGGCAAGTGACGCAGGCCTGGCCAAGGAGGGGGACTCTGCCGGAACTGCTGAGAGAGACTCCTTCCTGCCTAGAAGTGGAGCGGTTGTGAGCCTGGAGCCCATGGTGGGGGTGGAGGGGTTCTGCGGATGTTGTTTGAGCCTCTGCCTTCACCTCTAGCCCGGAGGACCCCACTGAGCCCTTGGGAATGGGATGCTCGGGGAGCTCAGCCTTCCCCCTGCCCCCACTGCCCAACCTCCCACCCATCTCCACCCGCTCCCTGTTGCCAACTCACCAGATATGAGGAGTCAAGGGCCCCAAGAAGGGGGTTGCTCCCAAGCCCCTGCCTCTGCCAGGAAAGGAATTCTCAGCTGCACTTCGACAGGCGCAGTTGGCCAAAGACGCACAGTCGGCCAGCAGCAGGCGCACGGGCTAGAAGCCCATCAGTGGCCTCCTTCATTTCCTCACTTAGCAAATGTCTCCCCAGCCCCTGCCCAGAGACCTGTTGTGAGGGCACAAGGCGTGGGCTCTGGAGACAGACCCCCAAGGGCTCCGATCCCAGGTTCTTCACTCCCTAGGATACAACCTTCTAAGTTACTGCTCGTCTCCCTGTTTCTTCTCTGTAAAATCCGGGGGAAGTCCCCTAGCAGCTCCAGAGACCAAGAACATTCTGCCCGATGATAGCTGAGCCCTCTTTCCTAGGGCTATGCCAAGCACATGCCATCCCTCTGCTTGGATTTTCTTCCAGAGTGACCGTGGAGTGGTTCAGAGCACGGGCCCAGTCAGCCTGGTTTCCAATCCCAGCTGGAGATGGAAAAGGAAGGACAGGTGCCTCGCCCTGGGAGAGGGTGAATGGCTGCACTCCTAATCTAGCCGTCCTGGGTTCTTCCTCCTCCCCCCAGGGAGCCCCTGTGCTCTCTCTGGGACGAGCCATGGAAACATGCAGGGGACCTTATCTGAATAAGGCGGTGGAGAATTTGGGGCCCCTGATGAGCATAGTGGTCCTGGGCTCCATGGGAGAGACAGCGTCCAAGGGGAATGGGGCCCCTCCCTTGGACCCGAGCCAGGAGGAGCAGGCAGCACAGCCTTGGTGGCCGGCCCTGGGTGCCCGGGACAGGGGACAGTTACCAGGAGGCAGGAGAGGCTCCAGGGTCCAGCGTGGTGGGGGATGGAAGGATGGGGTGCTGGTGCCGGCCCTCAGCTGCCAGACACCCTTTCACTGAGCTCTGGCCCCCTTCCGTGGAGGAGCTGGAAGCCAAACTGGGACTCTATGTTGGGGGCGTGAGGTGAGCTGGAGTCCCGTCCCTGCCAGACAGAAGAGGTTGCCTCCGTGTCTTCCAGGCCAGGCTGTCCCCATGGGGGAGTGGCGAGGTGTGGACCCTGACAGGGTTGGGGGTAAAGGGACACAGGCTGGCAAGCGCTTGAGGACAACGGCTGCCAGGGTGGGGGGCTGGTTAGTGATGGGGGATCTGGAGGCCTGATGCCACATTCATGGCCTCCCCCCAGGCCCCCAGCAGCCCTGCGTGGTAGGAGCCGGGGCTTCCCCTGTTTATAGAACAGGCCGAGGTTCAGAGACACCGAGTCACTCCTCCAAGGTTACTCAGCAGCAGTGGCAGAGCCAGGAATTCATCCTGGGTCGGCACGGTGCTGCGTGAGACCACGCTCCCACACACAGCTGCGTCCCTGAGCATGATCTCCGCAAGTAGAAGGCTCAGCCGATTCCTGACCTACTGTGTGTGGGGCCCTCTGCATGGGTCGACTCCGGGGGCCCAGGCCCCAGAGGCAGGAAGCCACTATCATTCCCATTTCACAGACGAGCTGAGGCCAAGAAGTGAACGTTCAGGCCTGGCATGTTCCTACCTCTGTTGGCCATCTAAGTTAGTACACACCACAGGTGATTCCCCTTCCCTTCTGGGCCTCAGTCTCCCCATCTATAATTCCAAAGATGGGATCAGGTCCCAGAGGGCCTGCCCAGCCTGTCTGAGACCCAGCTCTGGGAGATGGGCAGAGGGCTGGCGGTGGGGACAGCCCCGACAGCAGAGGGAGTGTCCGGAGCCTGCCTTCCCTGCTCTGCCTCCAGCAAACCCATTCTCCAGGTCTCCAACCAAGGCCCACCCAGCCCCGAGGGAAGAGAGGGAATGCACGCCCTCACCCTTGAGAAACAGCGGCTGCTCTTACTATCCTGTTGTCCTTACCGAGCAAGCCCGGGAGAGGGGAAACATGTCGCACAGGACATGTCAGAGAGCGGGGGGTGGGGGAGGGTGGGGGGGTGGGGTGCGGGGCGCCACCGGCGTCCTCAGGGAGGCTGTGGCCTCCAGAAGCTGGCCCTTTCTGCTGCCTCCTTCCTGAAGCAATGTAGTCAGCCCAGGCCTTTCTGAACCTGAGCCGAGGCCTGATTTCTTTTCCCCTGAGCCTGGGTTCTTGGCTGTCCCGGAGCAGCCAGCGAGGTCATCCGCAGCCTCCTCCTCTCCCACCCCTTTCCGGCAGGCGCTGGGCCATAAACAGCCTTGTCCATCCTCTCCGTAGGTTTCCACCTTCGCTGCTCACCGTGCTCAATTGCCCGTGTCCTCCCTCCCCTCACCTGTCACAAGGCGACGGCCATCATTCCACCCCTCGCCTTTCCCCGTCATTAATCTGTCCCGCTGCCCACCCCCGCTGCGGCTCCTCCAGCAGCATCCCAGCCCTGCCTGTCTCATTTCTGAGCCCCGAAACCTCCCCTCCTGTTCCTGCTGCCCCAGCCCGCGTCCTCCAGAGCACCCCCCTCACCCCGAAGGAGGCTCCAAGGCTACACGGAGGCCAGACCCCCCTTGGGGCTGCCCTGCCGCCCCTGCTCTGGCCAACCAGCTTCTGTCCTGCCGGCTCCCCTCTCCAGCCACACGCAGCTTCCTGACTGTGTCCTTCCGGTCACTCACTCCCCTGCTCCAAACCCACCCAGGGCTCCCCACTGTCTGCGGGGGAAAGGCCTCCCCCCATCTTCACACACCCCTTTGCTGGCCCCAGTCTCCTGTCAGCGGCTCGTGCTGTGGCTCAGGGGTCCTGCCCTCCATCCATCACCACCCGGGCAGCAGCCCCTGAACTTGTCCCACCTCTGAGGACTCACCCTTACCCACCCCACCCCCCACCCACCCTGTACCCCGACCAGGGGTTGACTGGGAGGCTCAGGAGGAGGGGAGGACAGAGGGACTCAGACAGGCAGGGAAAGGTCCTGGAGCTGGGAAGGGAGGACAGTTAGCTGAGGCTCTGCTCTCCTTGGTGGGGATGGCTCCAGAAGTCTGAGGGGCAGGTGCTGGCCTCCAGACCCTCATTCTAAGTGGCCGCTTCCAGTGGAGGTGACCCGAGGGACCGGTGGTGGCAGGGGGTCAGGAGCCCCATTCCAGATTGGGCTCTGCAGCTGCCCCCTATGTGATATCTCCCTGAGCCTACCTTTCCCTGGCCCATGAGGTTCCCAGGGGTCCCCTCTTGGCCTCCCACTGTGGCCTCTGTCCAGCAGGGGCTCTGGCCGACCTGTCCCTCTGCCCTGCCACCCTCGGCCACAGTGAACAGTTATGGTGACTAAAACCCGAGAGTGCTTCTCGGGGTCCCAACCCGAAGTGGTAGGGGCAGAGGTGGCCCATGGTCTCATGGTCGAATGAATGAATGAATGAATGAATGTCACAGAAGCCCTTTGAAATCTGTAACAGCGGTGATGATGTCTGGGCCGATGGCCAGGGTGCAGGCAAATGCTTCTGTTGGGGGTTCCAGCTGGGGCTGGTGTAGGGGCTTTTAGACCAGATGTGACGCAGTCGGTGGGTTGAGTAGGGTTGGATCCTCGAGGCAGGCAGTGCGTGCGGGACGGGACGAAGATCGACTCTGCCAGTTTTACCAAGTACCAGTTGCGTCCCTCCCCACGACCTCCTGTCTTCTAGTGAAGGACATGGGAATAGAATCCTAGGTTGTCAGACATGTCAGGACCCTAGAGGTCATGAGGTCCAACCCCCTAACTTTGAAGATGGGGAAAAATGAGGTTCCGAGAAGGAAAGAAAAGACCCAGGATCACACAACAAATCAGAACCCATGCTCTTTGTCTAGCCTCCTGCTCCTCATTACACGGAGCCCTGAGCGATCTGACTTCCCTTTTTGCATGGCTGCCAGGAAGCTCAGTTTTCAAACTGGGTCTCATATGGCAAGCCCACCAAAACCCTTTCTGGAAGGGAACTCACAATTATTTGGGCCCACTGATGTGCCCCACATCATGCTGTGTCTGGTCACATATGAGATCTCATTTAGTCCACATGGCATGTGAGAGAGATATGAATGACTCTTTTTTACAGATGAGGACACAGGTTCAGAGACAGAATCAACTTGCCCAAAGCCACAGAGCTTGTAGGTGGGAGAGGCAAAATTCAATGCTGAGACCCTTTGCTTCTCACATGCATGCTCTCTCTGCCCTTGGCCGCTGCCCTAGCGCCATGGCTGTCCCCTCTGGCCAGCACTGCCCCTCGTCGGCCCTCACCCTCTCAGTAGGCAGCCCCCTGAGAAGACGTGGAAGGAGAGCTTGGTTTTGAAACTTCTCTCCTTTGCCATCCTTAGAACTCAGATTTACTTGTCCTTGTGGAAAGACTCCCGTGCTGGGGTTGCGTTCTGAGCCGGTCTGGCAAACAGAGCCCAGAATTCTGTTAGTCCTTCGTCGGAGCAAGCAGCCACCAGAAGAACAAGTACGACAACACAACCAAACAGACTGGACACAGATGCCGACCCCGGCATTGTGTATGGTGGAGAAGAGCCGGCGTTCATCGTGGTCCTGCAGCGGACGGGGGAGGCCAGCAGGGCTCATCAGAGGGCCGGCATCCCAGGAGGGACCGAAGCTGGGTTTAATGCTCTCTAGGCTCTGTCTTAACGTTCTTCACTTTCTCTTTGAACTTGTGTTCTGTGAGTGAAGTCCAACAGGACACAGTGGGACGCACAGGGCGCAGAGAAGGTAATCTGGAGAAAGGAAAGAGCTTTATACTGTGGGTGCCTTTAATGGCACCGTTTCCCCAACTTTGGAATAAAGGTAATTTTCGTATTTTCATATTGCCGTGGATGCCGCAGGCTAGGCAGCCAGTCCTGTGGGTACGATTGGGAAGGGCCCTGGGCTGGGGTTCAGGACAGTGAGGTTCAAGGTTACTCCCCTCTAGGCCCACCTGTGAGGGTTTGTCCTGCTGAGCTCTAGGATTTTTTTAAAGATTTTATTTATTTTTGGGGGCGCCTGAGTGGCTCAGTGGGTTGAGCCTCTGCCTTCGGATCAGGTCATGATCTCAGGGTCCTGGGATCGAGCCCCACATCGGGTTCTCTGCTCAGCGGGAAGCCTGCTTCCCCCTTCTCTCTGTCTGCCTGCCTCTCTGCCTGCTTTTGATCTCTGTCTGTCAAATAAATAAATAAATAAAGTCTAAAAAAAAAGGTTTTATTTATTTGAGAGAGAGAGTGTGTGCATGCAGGAGGAGGGGCAGAGAGGGAGAGGGACAAGCCAACTCTGTGCTGAGCGTGGAGCCCATCATGGGACTCGATCCCAGGACCCAGAGATCAAGACCTCAGCCAAAAACCAAGAGTGGGACGCTTAACTGACTGAGCCACCCAGGCACCCCCTGAGCGCTAGGATTTTATAAACAGTATATAGTCATGAAAAATGGAAAATCTGTAGACTCCATCAATACCAAGAAAGTCAGACCCCGTAAAAAACTTCGGGGAGAAAAGCCAGACGCGGGAAGAAGCCGCACTCCCATCACAGCAGGTGATCTAACTGAGCACCAGCAAGGATGAGGCTAGAGTCTGACCTGGTGAAACAGTTGAGTTACATTTGTAAGGAATAGGTTTTTCAGAAGCTGGCGGGAAGGAAACAAAGACGATCCTACAGGAATTATGCCTGAAAGGTAGGATTTGAAGTGAGATGAGGGGGAGGTTTTCAGCTTCATTAGACCACACCCTCTAACCCCCCCTGCCCCCACTTCTCTTCCTCTCTTTCTCCCACCTGATATCCCTTCCTTCCTTCCCTCCCTGCCGCCCACTACTCCCTCAGGCTGTGCCTGAAGGGGGGAAAGCTGGAGGGCCTGGCTGGGGAGGAGAGATGCGCCTGGGAAGATGGGGTGTGGCGAGGAAGGGCTAGCAGCCCCCCTTCAGCCAGCCCTGTCCCGTGACTGATACCCCAGCTTCCCTCACCCCAGATACAGTGAACCTCCCCCCCCATTTCAGCGCTGCCAGGAGCCCCAGTGCAGTGAGAGATCAGAGGAGCTGCCTGCCAGCGAGCAGTGGGGGCAGGCCGGTGGGAGGGCTCAGAAAGGGGAACAGGTGGGAGAGGGAAGGTGAGTCAGCACAGAGCAGAGCGAGCAAGGGTTTGCAAGCAGCCAGCGTGGCCTGGAAGCCTTCCTGCAGCTCTGAGCTGCCTCCCAGGCTCCCTGTGGCCCCTCCCCCGGGCCCGCCCCCAGGGCCCACGCCTGCACTCCTCTCTCTGGAACCCCGGAAAGTCCTTGCTTTTCCAGCCCTTGTCAAACTCGCCTCTCCCGTGTCCTCCAAGTCGAGCCCATTTGTTGACCTCTAAGATATGTTCTGGGTCAAAGATTCTGAGTCCGAGGGTGCCTTTCGTGACCCTCTTTCGTGATCCTCTTTCGTGACCACTAGTCACCTGGGCACCAAAGCATCCCTGGGAATGAAGTTGGCTGGGGAGGCCCTCCCGGGGGGCCTGCAGGGCTGAACAGTGGGACATCTCCGATGAGACCTGTGGGAGGTGAGACCCTGGCAGAGGGACACCAAAGGCCCCTCTGAGAGGGCTGGGCTCTTGTCTTGCTGAGTGGTCTCCCCAGGCCCTTAGGAGGGGCCCCAAAGGTCACAGGAGCGCTCAGAAATCCGGAGGGGGGCGGCCCCTGCCCCTCACTTAGCCCCTGCCTGGGAGAGGGTGAGCAAAAGGGAAGTAGGCCTCTGGCCTCTGTCCGTCCTCACCTTGGTTCGCGCCAGTCCCTTAGTTCCTGGGCCTCCACAAGGATTGAGACCACCGTCCTCGTCTGCCTGCCTCTTGGGACTCGGTCAGAGTTCAGCGAGTGACGGGCTGGGAAGGGTGTCCCGTGAAGGGAGGCATTGGGAAGGTTATTTGTTGAGGCTGGCTTCCTTCTCCAGGATGGAGGCCTCGGTTTCTTGTTACACCGTTAAAGCACCGCGGATACACCATGTTTTACCCAAATGGCAGCCATGTTGCTGGTGCTGGTGAAACGTGATCGTTCCCAATGCAGCTCACAGCAGCTCGAGGTGGATGAGCTCGCCTGCTGCTTCCTTGCGTTTCCTGAGGTAGTGGCACCTCTTACCTAGAAGACTCCCGGGAACAGCGAGGGTTCCCGCTGCTCCCTCACACCTTGACTGGTGGGTGCACAGTTGGCACGTAGACCAGACGTAGAGCTGAAAGGAGCTCTTGCACTGAAAGTCTCTGTGACAAACTGCCACGGAGGGCCTCAATGCCACCACCGTGTAGACACCTTTTGCCACGTGACTTTTACCGTGCTCCCAAAAGCTGGAGTCTGATTTCCCACCCCCTTTGAATCTGGGCTGGCCTGGTGACCTCTTTGGCCAAGAGATCGCAGTGGACATGACGTTGTCCAAGTTCAAGGCTAGGCTCAAGAGACCTTGTAGCTTCTGCCTTCACCCACTTAGGTCTGAGATGCCATGAAGGAATTTGGAGGAAGAGAGGCCCCAGCTGTTAGACAGACGGACTATCTGACATGTGGGCGAGGCCATCTTGGACCTTACAGCTGGGCCGAGCTGACATTCCCCAGCTGCTGGAGTGTGAGCCCCAAGAAACCGGGCAAGGGAGCACTCAGTCCACCCACAGAAGCTTGAGAAAGAATAAGAACACAGGAGTGTTGTCTAGGTTTTGGGGTGGTTTGTTAACAGAGCATAGATTAACCAAAGCCCAGAGAAAGGAAGGACTCACCCAAAGTCCCACCCAGAGGGACTTGGACAGAAACCAAGTCTGACTAGGACCAGGTTTCCCAGCTGCCCCCGAAAGCCCTTCCCACCAGCACCCTGAGGCCAGATTCACCTGCCCAGCCTGTGTAGATGTAAGTAGCCCCCCCAAATCCCCCCAAGCCCCCCCACCGCCGGTTACGGAGGCTTAGCTCCCACCCACACAGGGCTTTCCTGCCTATCATCTCTTGGGAGGGAGGAGTGATTCATCCCATTCTACAGATGATGAAACTGAGGCCAAGAACAGATGGGCGACTTGCTGGCAGCCGCACGTCGGTGAAGTAGCAAAGCTCTGGTTCAAGCCCAGGTTCTCTGCAGCCGGCTCAGGATCTTTCCCGTTGGCTCCCAGGAAGGAGAATGGCAGGTGGACAAGTCCCCTCCAGGGCTCAGTGTCTTGGAAAGGGACACACACACCACACACAGACACACTCACATCACGGTCTCTCTCTATCTGTTCTTCTGTGCTTTTCATCTTCAACCAGCCTACCCCTAATGGACCATATACTTTATTAAAAATATATAGTTACAAACTCCATTGTCAATCTGGGCTGGACCCCGGGGATCTGGAGGGACCACAGGGAGGGATGGTCCTCATCCTGCCCCTCGGGGACCCGCCTCTGCACCCAAACCCAACATCCAGGGGCCAAGATGGCTGGCTTTGGGGACCAGCCTGCTGGGCGGGGGGAAGGGGCTAGGCTCGCTGGGCCTGGGAGGGGGGGCGGTTCACAGAGAGGGACTGCACCTCCTTGTCCTGCAGGTACGAAGGCAGAAGGCAGATTTGGTGCCTCCATCTCTCCATTTATAGATATTTACAAAAGAAAGTCGAGAGCAACAGGTCACAGTCATGCAAAAGAAACGTCCCCCACCCTCCCTCCCCCCACACTAACCCCTGCCCACCCCAGAACCCCACGATGCCCACCCCCCCAGCAGTCCAGCCGCCTTCCCCAAGGTTCTGAGAGTAAAGGGGGCACGTCCTTGAAGTGTCAGTGGGAAAAATGTGGTGGGTCTGGGGTCCCCGAGAGGCCAGTGGGTAGGCTGACAGGTCAGGGGGTATCCTGGGCCCTTCCCAGGCCTGGGCTCTGGAGTCACTGAGAAGGGGTTCCCCAGTCTCTGAAGCCCCCAGCTCCCTGCCGCAGGCCCGCGGAGCCAGGGTCAGCTCTGTCCTGAGTGTGGAGGGGGTGTCCTGGCATCCCACCCCCGGCAGAGGCTCTTGTGGGAAGTGATGAGGGCGGGGCCCGGAGGTCAGATGGCGGACTCCCTGCGGTAGGAGATGTTGTCCAGCGGGAGGGTGGCTTGGATGCGCTCCAGATCCAGGTGGCTGCCGAACTCCAGCATTCGGATGATGCCCGCCTCCTCCTTGGAGCCCGCCTCCAGGCCCAGGCCCGCGGCCACGGCAGCAGCGGCCGCCGCCTCCTCCTCCATCTCCTCTTCCTCCTGGCTCATGAGGGCCAGCTCGTTCTCATAGCAGAAGGCACTGGGCGGGGGCGGCGGGGCGGGCAGCACGGTGATCTTGCTCTCCTGCAGCTCCCGGGCCGAGCAGCAGGGCGTGCCGGCCACCTCGTAGGTCTTGTGGAAGCGCGAGTAGTCCACCTTGTAGTGGCTCTTCTCCTCGAAGACCACAGGCTCGAAGCGGTGGCCCCACAGGATCTCGCTGGCCAGGTAGGAGCTGCGGGCCTGGGTGGTCATGGCGGTGGCCTCCACCATGCCCTCGAGGATGACCACGATCTCAAAGTCCTCCGACTCCAGCTCCTCCTTGCCCATGCCGTAGAGCGGGCTGTCCTCGTCGATCTCGTGGACGATGATGATGGGCGACACCAGGAAGATGCGGTCCAGGCCGATGTCGTAGCCCACGTTGAGGTCCCGCTGGTCCAGCGGCAGGTACTCGCCCTCCTGGGTCATGTAGGGCTTGATGAGCTGGGCCCGCACATGCGCCTCCACGATGTGGCTCTTACGCAGGTTGCCCACGCGCCACATGAGGCAGAGCTTGCCGTCGCGCACCGAGATGACCGCGTGGTGGCTGAACAGCAGCGTCTGCGCCCGCTTCTTGGGCCGAGCCATCTTGGCCATGATGGTGCCAATCATGAAGGAGTCGATGACGCAGCCCACGATGGACTGCACCACCACGGCGATGACCGCCAGCGGGCACTCCTCCGTCACGCAGCGGAACCCGTAGCCGATGGTCGTCTGCGTCTCCACCGAGAACAGGAAGGCGCCCAGGAAGCCGTTCACGTGCATGATGCAGGGCTTGGGGGCCGTTGGGGCCACCGGGGCACCCCCTCCCGCCGCCGCCGTGGCCGTGGCCGCCGCCGTGGCCGCCGCGGCCGCCGGGCCAGCCTCCAGGTCGCCGTGGAAGAAGGCGATACACCAGAAGAGGAGGCCGAAGAAGAGCCAGGAGACGAGGAAGGCCGCGGAGAAGATCATGAGCATGTAGCGCCAGCGCGTGTCCACGCAGGTGGTGAAGATGTCCGCCATGTAGCGCTGCGACTTGTTGCTCAGGTTGGCGAAGTAGACGTTGCATTGGCCGTTCTTCTTGACGAAGCGGTTGCGGCGTTTCCGCCGGGGCACGTGGGCCTGCCCGTTGCGGCTGTGCCCGTGCATGTCCTGAAGCCGGCGTGATCACCTGGGAAGACGCAGGGCCTGGGGAGAGGAGAAGCCCGACAGGTGAGATGCTGGCGCCCAGGGAACCCCACTCCCTCCCCACCTGGAGATGCTCAGAAGGGGAGGAGCCTGGCCTGGGACCCAGGACCTTCTGGAGCCCCTGCGGGCAGAAGGTGGGCAGAAGGTGGCGGGTAAGGTGCTTCTGAGGACAGGGAGGGAGTGTGGGGGCCTGAGCCAGCGCCTCCAAGCACCAGAAGATGAGGCCACCGGGACGGCCCTCGTGCTGCTCCCTCCAACCCTTCCAGCCCCCCTGCCCCGTCTGGGGAGCTTTCTTCTTGGCTCCACCATCGGGCCCACTACCCTGAGCAGAGGGAGCTGTGAACGCTCCAGCCCCTGGTCACCTCCTGGGCTCAGCCCCTGCCTGCTTGGCCCTCTCTGGGGCAGGACATCCTCCCGGGCTGACCCGTAGAGCAGCCAATGGCCACCTGTGGCTTTGTACATTGACTCAAGATGAAATACAATTTTAACTTCAGTTCCCCACATTTCAAGGGCTCAGTAGCCACCTGTGGCTAACGGCTGCCGCGACCAGACGGAGTTGACAGAGAACATCTGCCTCATGACAGGAAGTCCCACTAGGCTGTGCTGGGACCCGTGGCCCCATGTCAGTTCCCGTCCCGTCCCCAGACCTGCTGGGAACAGAAGTGGTGAAGACAGCAATGGTCGTGGTCAAGACGGAGGAAGGGGGAGCCCCAAGCTTTGGCTCCCAGGTAGGCATTGCAATTCCCATGTCACCAGTGAGGGAGCAGGGCTCAGAGAGGGGAAGCGACTGGCCCAAGGTCACACAGCTAGTGAGTAAATCCAAGCTCAGGTGTGTCTAACCTTACTTAGCCCGTAGGTGCTGTCAACACCTAAGGGCTCACGGGTCCGGAGGCAGAGGCAGACACACCCACTGCCTCGTGGAGACACCTCAGAAAACTCATCTCCCCTCACCTGTAAAATGGGGATCAAAAGCCTGCCTCACAGGACCCAAGGAGACACTGGGTGCTCGGTTAGAGACAGCCACCCTCCTGCCCTCCTTCCCGCCTCTCCAGAGCAGGAGGAAGCTGGCGAGAGGCAGGCTTTGCCTGTCAGCCTCCTCAGCTGTGTTTCGGTGGAGGCGGCCCTTACCCCTCAGGGGTGGCAGGAGCACCAGCTGGGCCCACGGAGGGCAGACCCTCCCTCCACCCCTCCCCTCCACGGGGCGCAGGGAGAGAGAGGGAGAGAGGGTGCTGCCCGGGGCCCCAGCCACTGGCAGGGCTGGGCCTGGGCCTGGGCTCCCGGTAACGTTTTGGCCCAAAATTATATAAGGCTGGAAGTTTCTATTTTCTGTTCTATTCTTCTTCCTGATCTAATTGTGCATCTGTGGCAATGTTTATACACTTCCCCGCTCAGGACAACTCGGTTGCCGCAGCAACGGGTCCGCACCAACGCTGAAATTTAGAGATCAACAGCCTGGTGCCTGCCTGTGCCTCTTCCCAGGAGAAACTCCCTCCCTCCGCCAGGCCTGGGGAGAGTCAGCCCTGCCCCCCCCCCCCGCCTCCCCCGCCATCACCCCCTCCTCTGGGTCTTCTCCCTTCCCCGCCTTTGCTACCCGGGGCCCGCAGCCCTGTGCTGAAGTCCTTCATCCACCGCATGACATGGGGGCAAGTCACTTGGCGGCTGTGAGCCTCAGTTTCTTCATCTGGAAAATAGGACCAGTGAGACCCACGGGTCTGAAGATCTAACAGACAATGTGGGTGGGCAGTGCTGGCCCTTAGGAGGCCATAACTTTGGCTGGGAGCACCAGACCCTGTCTGCCACCTCCCCCAGAGGCCTAACAGCCTGGGCTCCAGGTGGGAGCCCTGAAGAAAGTGGGGACCAGGGGCACCTTCTAGTTTTCTAGAAGGAGGTCTTCCTTCACTAAACATCTCCCTCTCTGCTCTGTCCCGCTGTCCTGATTGACTCCAGTAGCACCAAAGAAGGAACCAGAAAGCGCTTACTTCGAGACCCTTCTTTTATAGCTGAGGCCAGGAAGTGCAGACCTGGGATGGATTTGCTCAGGGTCCCAGGGTGAGGCCGAGGGGACCAGCCCGATCAGGGGCTCCTCATTCCCGCTCCAGGGCTCCTGGGCGGGAAAGGTGCTCCTGGAAAGAGAAGCCTCCTCCCCGGAGGGGTGGGGGTAGAGTTTGTTGCAGCAGAAGGCTCTTTATGGGGCTCCCACTCTCTAGGAGGGCCCAGGGCTGAGGGCAAGGGAGATGGTCCCCACATGTTCTAGGCTGCTGGCCTCACTCACCAACACTATCCACTTTCCCCGGGTCCTGGGCGGAGTGGCAGGATCAGTCTGGCCCCAGGCTCCAGGTTCAGCCCTCACCCCCAGCCCCTGCCCATCCCCACAAGCCTCACATCTCAGCCCAGTGGGGGCACAGCTGGCCCTGCACCCCTGCATCTCCTCTGCTGGTCACAACAGTGTTCTCAATCAAGCCCCTGCGACATTCCAGGCCCCGGGCCCGCAGCTCTGCTCCGCCATGCCCACTCGTGCTCAGAAATGTCCGCTCTGGGGCCAACGGGAAAGCTGCCCCCCAGACCCATCGCCCTCCGCCACAGAGGAGCCTGTGTGCCGCCTCTGCAGGGACCCGTTCAAGTTAGCGAGCGCTCCTGTCCCTGCTGACTCCTGCGGCAGGAACGACAGGCTCACCTGGCAGGGCGTGAGCTGACCCACACTGCGCCCGACCGAAACCTGAAAAGTACGAAGCTTGGCATCGTGCTTTCATGTGAAAGCCCTGGGAGACGGCCAGGTTTTTTGTCCCTTGTTTGTCACAAGGGGCTTCCTGGCGAAGGCCCAAGGGCAAAGTGCCCAAGAGAAGGGGCACAGTTGGTCCCAGAAGGGCAAGACGCATTGACCACCGGGGATCGCCCTGGATACAGGTGTTCTCGTGGGAAGACCGCGTCCCCAGGATCGTGTCTACAGTGAAACCGTACTTTTCCGGAAGGCAAAGAGCTGGTCTTCATTCTCTTCCAACAAGTGTGCCAGAAAATGAACACACCAGGGAGAACTCGGTTTCAGCCCATTTCCCACGGTGGAGGCTCCGGGAGGCCGGGCCCCCCTCATTGCCTCGTGGTGTGACCTTGGACAAGTCCTTCCCCTTCCGGGCCAGCTTCCTCGGCCGGTCGCTACCCTTGATCCTGAGTGTATCCTGCGACTCCTTTCATGGTCATCTTGGGGAAAGGATAGGGATAGGAGATGCCAGCTTCACTCAACGTCCTTTCTTGGCAAAGTGAAGGAGAGAGGTGCTGGGCCATTTACCAAACTTTTTTCTTTTCTTTTAATTTTACGGTGCTATCAATGTCCCAGATCTGAAGCCCCTAGTCCAGACCTCACTAGACGACTAGAGAAACTGAGGCCAAGAGCAGGGTGGTGGCACAGGGAGGCAGTGGCTAGCCAAGGACCTTCCAGCCCAGGGAGATGGTAAAGGTGACCGGCAGGGATGTCAACTCGCTGTCACCATTGCGAGCCTACTCCTTCCAGGGGAGGGCTGGACGCCCTGCCTGCCACGGGTCCAGAGCAGGCAAGATAAAGACCCCACACCTGTCATTAGGTTTTCCTCTGATTTTGTAACACTGAATGCCCCCTCCTTGCCCACAACTCCCTTTGCCAAAGGAAAGCTGATAAAGTGACAGCAGCCCCAGGGGGACTCCGGCAACCCCGGCTGACTGTGAGGACACATCTCCCCGTGTGTACCCACCCCATGCCCCGGAGAATTGCTGGTGGCTCAGGGGCATGTCACCCTGGCCCCCAGCCCAAAAGGCAGCACTTCCTGAGTCTGGGCCAGCCAGGCAGGAGGAAGGGGACACTTAGCCAGCCTGCAGGGCCTTAATGCTTGTCGTTGTTACTAGATGGGACAATAGGGGAGGTGAAGTGACTTGCTCAAGGTCATACTGCTCAGCCCTGGGACCCAGCTGAACCTATCGCCCTTCTCTTTTCGGAGGCTGCTCTCAGGGAAGGAACCTTCTGGAAGTGTCAGCTCCCTGCCTGGTCTATCTCCCTGAAGCGTCACTGCAAACCTCTGTTTACTTAACAAGTATTTATTAAGCACCAACTGCAGCAACAAGCATCGTTATTATTTCTCTCCCCAGCTGAAAAATCACAGGCCGGGGGTGCGGGGAGTAGGAATGAGGATGGAGGTGGCCCAGCAGAGGTGGCAAAGCTGGGATTCCCACTCCGGTCTGGCTGGCTCCCGCTCCCGCTCCCTGGCTCACCCTGGCCCCCAGTCTCCGGCTTTGGGCTTCCTTCGCCTCCCGCAATGCCCCGCTCAATACGGATCCCTCAGGTCTCTCCGCAGCCCCCACCCAGCCCCAACCCCAGCTGCTCTGGTTTCTGATCTTCCCTGACTGCCCCACCAGCTGCAACCCTGCCTCCTCTGAGCCCCTTGGCTCTCCCTGCCTGTCTGCTCCACTCCGCTCCTTGTCTGCTGTAGGAGAAGAACATGCTGGCTAAGCCCCTGTGTTCAGGTGGCAAGACCTGGCCCTCAGTCTCAGCTCTGTCAGGTCCTAGCGTGTCCTCTTTGGACCTCAGTTTCCTCATCTGCAAAGTGGACACGATGGCACTAGTACCTACGTCCCCAGACCCCCATTGAGTCAAGGGTGATAACCACCAGGGATAGAAACGCGGGCTGGGGGCTCCACAGGGCTTTGCAGGTGGAATGCATGGAATGTGCAGACGCTGGTGGTGGTGATGACGGTGATGAGATGATGACGGTGAAGGTGACACGGGACTGGGGACTGGAGGTGGGAAGCCCCACGTCAGGTCCTGGCTTCACTAACTGCTCCAGCCAGGCGCTCCATCTGCGAAATGGGAGACCATGTTTGCTCTCTGGCAGGAGAGTGGGAAGATGGAATGAAACATGGCGCCTGGCACAGAGTCTGAAATAAGGCGGGGGAGCTGGTGGGTGTTCCTGAGTTCCATCAGCCCCATTCATCCCTGAACGCCTCTCGGGCTTTGACGGGGAGGCTGACTCTTCTTCTAAGAGAGGGAGCAGGCCCAGGGCCATAGAGGTGAGGCACAGTGAGGCGGGGTGTGGGGCTAACTCAGTGCACCCAGATCAGATTCTAGAAGGTGGGAAGATTTCCCTGGGGGACATGGAAGGAATTCGCACCATTGTCCCGTTTCCCAGCCTCCTGAGGAGCCCAGGGCCTGCCTGTCCTCCGGCTCTGACTGAGGCCTTTTAGGCCCAAGCAGCCTGGTTTGGGTGAGGGTTCACTCAGCTCGGATACACAGGGCTTTGCATGGGGGTGGAAAAGGGCTTGAGGCCTGGCAGCTGAGCTGTGCTCCTCAACGAGTAAAAGGGAGCCAGAGATGGATCTAGCCACGGGGGAAATTGGGGCAGCGAGTCCCCTCCCCACAGCCCTCTGAGGGCCCCTGTCCTGCTCCTCAGACTCCAGGAGGTCTGACTACCTCGTCTTCATGAGTCTCAAGAGCCCACACCTTCCCCCTGCCCTGGCTTTGACCCAAGTCCAAAGTGGACTCTGTACCACTTTCTGCCTGTGTGACCTTGGGCCAATTACCGAGCCTCTCTGGTCCCCGCACTCATCATCTCTCTCTAGGTGAGGCTAACAATAGCCCTTACCTCATACAACTGTAACGAGGAATAAATGGGACGGTACACGTCACGTGCCCAGCATAGCATACGTGGTTGCTAAGTGGCACGAGTCACCCCCGGGTCTGACCAGTCCTTCCCTTGTCCGCCTCCCCCTGAATCTGAACCACAGCGCCCTGCACCCATCACGTGGCCCTGCCCTGGTTGTTTTCCCACAGCAGCCCAGGGAGCAGCCGCACAAGGACAGTGGCCACCTTCTCCCGGGGTGGGGGCTGGGCTGGAAGTGGGAGCAGTCCCGCCCCCTCCGGCAGATCCCCTTGACCTCTGCAAGCCCTGAGTGTCTTCACTCACGAAGGAACGCAGTCATGCCTACCTCCCTCGGCCGTCGTGAGGGTCAGATGCGGATTGCCAGGGGCCACAGGGGTGCGGGCCAGAGTGGGTGCTCACGAGCGCCACTCCTCCCTCACACTTTCCGTACCCTGGCCGCCGGAGTGACATTGCAAACCCCACGCGGAGCCCTGAGCATGCACTTCCTCTGTGGCGGCCCTCGTCTGAGTGCTTTACGCTGATGAATTCCTGCCCTGCTCACCGTGACCTCAGAGGAAGTTACCGTTATGATCCCTACTTTAGAAGGAAGAAAACAAAGGCAGAGAGAGGTCCAGCAACTTGTCCAAGGTCACACAGCCCATTAGGGGTGGAGCCAGGATTTGGACACAGGCAGCTGAGGCCAGAGCATGTTCATTAGATGCCTGACTCCCCTGGCCCAAGGACACACGGCCACGTTGCACGTTTCTTCCACTTAGGAAACGTTTATGAAGCCCTACTATGTGCTGGGCTCTGTAAGTCAGTCCTTCTGGGAGAGGAGAAGCTGGGTCATAGGGCCAGACACACAGGAGACTCTGGGCTCCCAGGGGGGCTCTGAGCACTGTGGGGTGAACTGACTCATTCTTCCAGCTCCACACCCCAACCCCCAACTTTCCCGCCCAGCCACTAAGCCAGCAGGTGAACAGGCTCAGAAAGTAAGTTCCCGGGAATGTCCAGAGAGGCCTTCTGGTCACAGCCAAGTGGCAGGAGCTCGTGGCCGCAGGACCCAAGGGTCACTGGTTCAACTTGCAGCCGTGCCCCTTCTTGCCCAGCCAGTGCCTGGTTCCTGCCCCCACAGACAGCTTACCAGCCCCACAGGAGCCACCTCGATTGGCCTGACAGTCCCACCAAAGGGACTGTCCCCAAACACCTGTGCCCTTCTCCTATACAGGGATTGGAAGGTGAGAGCAGATCCCTGGAGGCTCCTATTTTCCAGAACAATCTCAGCTCTCCTTGGTGGTAGGAATCAACCTCCTGTGCCCCACCCCCCACGGCCTCACTGTGGCTTCTCGGAGTCTGGTCTGCTGGGCGCATTCTTTCTCCAAAGTTACTCGGTCAATAACTACTTAATCACACCCTTGCTGTGGGTCAGACCCAGGCGTGGACTCACCCAGCTTATGGGTCAGCCCGGGAGAGACGCTGCGCACATTCTAGCATCTGCACAGCTGGGTGGTCAGAAATGGTGGTAAGCTGCTTGAAGGAAACGTGCTGCGATTGTGGCAGAGAGGACAAGGGGCTCTGGTTTGGTGGGGATCCCCTAAGGCCTCTTTGAGAAAGTGACATGGGAATTAAGGCCTAAGTAGTGACTGGGAGTCAAGTCAGGGAGGAAAATTGTGTGTCTGTGTGAAAGGTGGGGTGTAGAACATTCCAGAAGGCGGTTGGCGTGTCGAGAATCTGCAGCAAGTCCACTTAGTGGGAGTGAGGTGAGCAAGAGGAGGGAGAGCAAACTTGCCCAGGACGAGGCGCCAGAGGTAGGGGGGGGAAGAGTTACGAATGTCACCCTCACAGCCAGAGGACACAGGCGGGCAGACACTGGGGTTTTGCCTGGTTAGATTTTTCCAATTTTCATATGAAATTTTTTAAGACAAATAGGAATAAAGTATAATACAATAAACCCTTGTGTATTCTCCACCAGGCTTAAGAAATAAAACCTCCTCAGGGTGCCCGGCGGCCTCAGTTGGTGAAGCGTCTGATTCTTTACATCAGCTCAAGTCTTGATCTCAGAGGGGTGCCTGGGTGGCTCAGTGGGTTAAGCCACTGCCTTTGGCTCAGGTCATGATCTCAGGGTCCTGGGATCGAGCCCCGCATCAGGCTCTCTGCTCAGCAGGGAGTCTGCTTCCCACCACCCCTCTCTGCCTGCATGTGATCTCTGTCTGTCAAATAAATAAAATCTTAAAAAAAAAGAAAAAAGTCTTGATCTCAGGGGCGTGAGTTCAAGCCCCGCACTGGGCCCCATATTGAGCGGAGAGTCTACTTAAAAAAAGAAAAAAAATATACCCAACCCTCCTCGTGTGGCTCCCATGGCTCCCCCACCCTGGTCTGGCCTCAGAGGCCTCCACTGTCTGGGCCTGAGGCACCCACGGGGGTAGAGGTGCTGGGGCCCCGCGCGGGGTCCGTGCACACAAGGCCCAGACGGTGGCCTGTAGGGTACAGAGGTGGGTTGCACAGGCGGCTGGGAAGAAGGGTGCTGGGAACAGGTGCCAACGGGACGCTGAAGAAGGACCCAGTTTAAGGAGTGATGGTTTCTCCATGTGTGGTGGCCACGGGATGTGCAGGTGGAGAGGCCGCAGGTCGTTGCACCCTGAGGTTGGGATGGAGACGGCTGATGCTGACCACCTGTGGCCGTGTGGGAAGTTGTGCAAGCGGCTGCAGCTGCCTGGGGCAGGAATGCTGGGGAGAAGAGCAGAGGGCCCCCAAACCGCTGGGCATCCCCAGCACACAGCCCAGGACCAGGCACAGCAGCGCCCGGACAGCAGGGCCCCGAAAGCCAGAGAAGAGGGGTTCCAGCAGAGCTGCCTGGTGAGCCCCGACCAGCCCAGACCATGTGAGGCCGGCGGCCCCACAGCCCTTTTCCACTCGGATGCTGTCCGTCCCCAGCCACCAAGGACGAAGTGAGGACACGGGCGCCAAAGAAGGCAAGGGGTTCGGGATGGTCGCTGCAGTGGGCCAGGGACAGGAGCAGAAGTGGCCTCGGGAGAGCCCATGTCCAGGACATGTGCCCCAGCTGGGGAAGGGGTCGGGCATGGAGACCACCACCCCAACCTCGCTCCCTCAGCAAACAAACCCTCAGGAGCCGGGGCTGACAGTGGGGGAGAGGGTCTCCCAGAGCCATGGTGGGGGGCAGGGAATGGGGGCTGACACCTGTTACCCACACCGGCGCAGGGTTCCCTGGATTCTCCGATGGGCCTCATAAGAGATGTGGGAAGACCGGGGGAGTGGGGAAGGTGAGTCTGAGCCAAACCCCAGGCTGACTTCCCGCCTCACCCGGCATGGCCCTGGGTGGCTTCAGAGAGCCATGGGACTGCCTGGTGCTCTCCTGGGACTCTAGCCCGCAGACAGGCAGGAGGGGAGCCAGGCCCCTTGTCTGCCCAGCCTGGCCCGGAGGCAGCCCGATGCCATTGGAGAATGGCACACCCCACAGCCGGCGAAAAAGAGGAGGGAGCCCTGGAAGGAGCCATGTGGGTCTTCAAGATGTGTCTTTTAGCAAAAAAAAAAAAAAAAGGAAAAAAAAAAAAAGAAAAGAAAAAAAGAAAGAAAAAAAAGGCAACAGTGATGAACATTGAGTATAGTATCTACCATTTGTGGAAAAAAAGGAGAGAACGAAATTTATAGACACACATATTTGCTTGTCTGGGCTTGTCTGTGGATGGAGCCCCAGGAAGCTGGTGACAGGGGCTGCCTCCGGGGAGGGAAGCAGGTGGCTGGGGATGGGTGGGAGGAAGAATTCTCACTGTATTCCTGTTTGTGTCTTTTTAATTTTAGAGCCGTATGAATGTATTACCTACAGAAAAAAAAGACACATAGAAGGCTTTAAAATTAGTGCGTACATATGTGTATTTTTCTGAAAAGGCTTAGAGCATTCATAAGGTCCTCAGAAGGGCCTGTGATCCCAGGAAGCCTGAGAACGCTTTACTTCGGTGCTGTGCGGCCACGGGAAAATGCCTTGACTTCTCTGAGTCACATCCATAAGATGGTGAGGAATAACGCCCACTTCGTAGGCATGCTGTGAAGACGAACCACGGGGGTGGACGGTAAGAGTTTATAAACCGTAAAGTGCAGGAGCCCTTCTTGAAGGGGCTGAGTGAGGGTCACCTCCTATCCTCTCCCCGGCCAATCGCCATAATAATGGTAGAACGATTAACGCTGAGTTTCCACTGTGAGCCAAGCCCGGTCACAACTTTGATCCTCACCCCGGCGGTGGCTGCTGTCACTTTCATCCTCACTGGGGTTCAGGAGCTTCCCCAAGAAGGTGAACTGGGGGGCTGGGGCCTGGACGCCGGCTCCACACTCTGTCCACCCAGCCCGCAGCACTCCTCCTGCTCCAGGCCACGCCACACCACACAACTCTTCCCCCAGCCGCCCCCGCCACCTCTCCCCCTGCAGTCCCATGTCCACACGGGCTGAAGACCCCCGTGGCCCCTCCACTTAGAGCTCTTGGGACTTCCTACCACACGGCCCTGGCCCGTTCCCCACCCCCCCCCACCCCTCCGCCGCTCGGGCCTTTCTTCTTGTGCCTTGAACACAGCAAATTTATTCCTCTCTCTGGTCTTTACACCGGCTGTTCCTTCTGGTTGAAACCCTCCCAGATGCCACTGCTCACACCTTGCTACTGTTCAGGTCTGAGTCAGAGGCTGCCTCCTCCAGGAGGCCCCGGGCCCTCTCTGTCTGCAGCATTTCTCCGAGCCAAACCCATCTCACGTACAATTACCGTTAAGTGCTGGGATCTCGAACCTCTGCTTCACCCCAGAACCCTGGCGCCCGGCACGTAGTAGGCACTGATCAAACACCCGATGACCGACGAAGAAACATGATAATTTCCGTTGTCATCATTCCCTTGGGGGACCTAAGCAGGGGCTATGACAGCGTGTGATCAGGGAGGCGCTATTTTTGTCGTCGTAGTCAGGGAGAACTTCCCCGCCGCGGAGGTGGTCTCTGAGTGGAGGCCAGAAGGAGAGCCTCAGTGGCACTGGAGCGAGTGCCTGATGGCAGAGGCCTGGGGCCTTTGCCTCCACCTCCCACAGAGCCCCGGCTTCTCCAGTTTCTCTCCGAAGGGGTCCCCCGGGTGGAGGGGGAGTAGGGGCTCCCTGGTTCACACCCAGGACTCTAGGCCTATAAGAGAAGCTCCAAGGACTGGAGGGGGAGGAGGGGGAGGCAAAGGCAGGCAGACAGGTCTCTGAAGGCCCAGGGACAGGGGTAGTAGGAACACTCAGCCCCTGCTCCTGCCCCAGCCTTCCTGCTCAGCCCCAGACCAGAGTGACTGTCCCTGTGGGGAGCCGGCTACACCAGGAGGAGTGCAGTGTGCTTACTGTCCTGGCCATCTGTCCCACTGGTTCCTAAGGCCAGAGACTCTCAGACTCCATTCATTCATTCACCACCCTACACCTGTGCTGAGCTGGAGTGGCCTCTGTCCCCCTGCCTAGTGTGTCCGCAGCACAGCGTGGCGCCTTCCCCAGGGGAAGCTCTGTACCTCCCCGTGGAATGAAGGACCATTTATTGAGCACCTACCATATGCTGCGGGGAGAGAAGGGAGTAAGACAAGACACAAGCCTGCTTGGCTGAGCTCCGTGTGTTAACATGTGAGGACAGAAGGTGGGGTTCCCAAGGCCAGAGGGTTTAGAGAGAGGTCCCCAGGAAAATGTGGGGAGAGCAGGAAACGCAAAGAGGAAGCAGGCCTGGGCCCCCGACTGGGCTGATGTGGGCTGGTCAGAGAGTGGGCCCCAGGCCATGGGGTGGGGTGGCTGACTGGGGGGCTTGACAGCCCCGAGCAAAGTGGGCTGCTGGGCCAGGGAAAGGAGATCTGAGGACAGGAGAGTGGCATTCTTGGAATTCTGGGTACTTATATTCTAGCATCCTAGAAAAAGGGGGATCTGCACACCTCAGCCTCTGTGAGCGCTGACTCCAGGATTTCTAGACAGGGCGGGAGCTTTGAAACTTTCTGACCAAGACTCAGATTAAAAACAAACACATTGTACATCGTTACTCATTATACAACGTATATATTTTTAAAACGGTAACGAGAGCATTGCAAAATAATGCCCTCATTACATACCAAGGATTTCACATTTTCTTTTTTATTTTATTAAAAAAATAAGTAGTGAGCTCACTCAGTTCATTTCACAGCCACTAATGGATCAGGACCTGCTCATACCCTGAAGAACACTGGCCTGTCCGGTGCTCAGGAGCCCTGAGCTGGCTGAGACGGGGATCTAGGTTTTGTCTATTTTCTTTTCCGGTGTCCCCTGGGGCTCGGGCGGGGCGTGGGGGTGCCCACAAGCCTCTAGGGCCGGTCTTGAAGCTGCGACTGCCCATGCTAGGACCATGAGCTTTTGGAGGGCATAGCTGTTGGGAAAGCTGTTGGAGGTCATGATGGAATGCTTGGCACAGTGTTAGACCCTTAGGGTCACGGGACCTCCATACTGTGGCGCAGACAATAAGGACTCTGGGTTCTGGGTCTGATCCCTTTCTCTGGCCCTGTGTTAGAACCTGCCGCCGTCCCCCTAACAGATGTCATTCAGCAGCTGCTTGCACACCTCCCATGACAGGGAGCTCACTCGCTCCTCAGGCAGCCCACTAGAGTGTGGGGAGTGAGGCTCTGCCATGCTATTCAGGCAGCTAATATCTAGAACTCCCTTCCATGACTGGCTGTCCATCCGTTCTCCTCTCTCCTGGCCTGTCAGCCCAGGGACCCGAGCCAGCTCCAGCATGAGGCCATGCCCGCGCTCTGCCCCACCTGGCTTCTTCTCCTCCCTGTTGCCCAGTGTCTGGGGGATGGCTCTGAAACCCAGCCAGAGAGGCTCTTTCCAAGGTCAGGTGGCCTGAGGATTTGCAGCTGCACAGCCTGGTGCTGGGGCTCAGCCAGCCCTGCCCCCACCCAAGCAGGTCTGGAGGGTTCGGCAGAGAGTTCGGACGCTGACACCCAGGACAACTAGAGAGGCAGCGTCTGAAGGGGGTGGCCGGTGTGCGCAGGGGCTGGAACCTGGCAATCAGCAGGAGTCGCCCCTGACTGGTCGGGCCACACAGCGGCTCCTGTCACCGATGGGCTGTGTTACACTCAAAGCTCATGGATCTTCCCAGCAACCCACAGATGTAGGGGCACAAGCCCACCCCATAGGTCACGGGATGGAGGCTCAGAGAGGTAAATCTGCTGCCCAAGGCCACACAGCCTCTCAGGGGTAGAGATGGACTTGAACCCAGAGCTGTTTCCCCTCCACAGGGCTCAGCTGGGACTATGGAGGCCAGAGGAGAGAAGTGTTTGGGGAGCAGGGGGAAGCTAGCTGCCCCTCTGGGAGGGAATGGGCTGTTTCCCTGAGAGCAAAAGCCAATTAGAAGAAACATCTACTAATGTTCTACATTAGTAGAACCAATAGGTATCCATTAGTAGAACCTTCCAGACATAGTGGGATGCCCCAGGAGATGGTGAGCTCCCTACCAAGAGGGGTGTTGGGGGCTCTGATACCCTTGTGTCAGAGTGACTGGGCCCCCTCTGCCCTCTCCCACCTCGTTGCCCATGACCGTGCCACCTGCAGCTCTGTGCCTGTCGCCTCCCCTAGAGCGTCCCATGGAGTTTCCCAATCACTGGCCCCCGCAGCTGTCCCCTGGGCTGAGTGGCCCCTTTACTGTCACAGGGCAGAGGGCTTGGACTTCTCAGGCCTACAGTGAGAGTATGGGGTAGAGGCTGAGATTGGGAGAGGAGCTGTAGGGGCGGGTAGGGGAGAGACTTCGCTGGTGTGGAGGAGGGAGTCTCAGAGGCCAGACGGTAAAAGCTGGTGCCGATTCTGCCACCAAATCAAGGCTGGGCAAACTCCCTCCTCAAGGCCTCAGTCTCCGCAACAGTAAAATGGGATTAGTCCCTCAGTCATGTACGCCCTCCTCCCTGGCCCAGCTCAGGTCCCCTCCCATCTTGCAGCCCAGGTAGAGCTGGGGCGCACTCTGACAGCAGACAGGGCAATAAAAGGGAAAAGCCAAGCACATCCCATTGGAGAGGTTCCCAGGGGTATAGTGACCCAGTCAAGGTCACGAGGCGTAAAGGGGGGTGGAGCTGGGATTCAATCCCAGGCCTGCCTGACTTCCTTGTTCAGCTGCCCCAGCTGTGACCCAGGGAGGGGGCTGTCTGTTGCCCCTTCTCTCCCTCCAGTCTGGGGGTTTCCCAGAGAGGGGCTTGAAGAGAACTGGCTCTTCCCTCCCTCCTCTAACCACCCCCCCAAGATAGGGAGTGTCTGAGAGAGGGGGCAGGTGCTGGCAGTCCCAGGGATGGAAGGCAGAGGAGTCAGGAAGCAGCCCTGGGTCAGTCCAGCCCCAGCTCTGGCACCGTTGCTGTGTGACCTTAGGTGATTCACTGTGGGTCTCTGGGCTCAGTTGCTCCATGTCCCAGCAGAGTCTGGGAGAAAAAGCAGTTACAGGAGCAGATGGGGTCACCAGAAAACACTGGGGAGAGTTTCCCCATCTTTCCAGGCCCAGCGGTGCCTCTGCTCAACTTACACTCCCCATGTCCAGCCCCATCTCCCCTCTGCCCTTCCAGAGGCCCCTGCTGGGCCCACCTGAGCCGGTCTAGCCCAAAGCTCCCAGCTGATAGGGCCATGACCACGACCACACCTTCTTCCTACACCACTCCAGCTGGGGTCCAAACACCAAGGACCACCTGTCTTGGTAGCCTCTCTCCCTGACCTGCCAATGCCCCCCCAAGGACACTTTGCCCCCCATCGGCCCACTGAGACTGGGTACTCCAGCTGCCGGCACGAGAGTTAGTCAATCACTGGCTAGGGGGTCACAGGGAGGAATGGGGGAACTGGTGCAGGGAGATTCAGGGGATCCCCAGGCTGGAAGAGATGCATGTTTCCTCCTTCCCCAAGCCGAATGGATGGTCCCAGAATGGCTGGAACTGGGAGCATTCCAGCAGGACAATGGTATAGGGCTGTCTCTACCTGCTGGACCTTGGGCAAACTCGGGCTTCTAGCCGAACCTCAGTTTCCCCAACTGAAAAGTGGGAGTAATGGCCCTTGCAGGGTGGCAAGGAGGACTCAGTGAAACAAAGCCTAGCCTAGAGCCTGGCACATGGGGGCTTGTCCCCCTTCCAGCCACAGGACCCCCAAGAAAACCTCCCTGTCCACCCAGCCATGGAGCGTCAGCACCACCTCCCTGAGCAGCAGGGCCTCTGAGTGTGCGTGTGAGAAAGTGTGTGAGAGAGCTGTGTGACTGTGTGCCAGAGGGCAAGAGAGTGTGTGAGCGTGTGTGCTGGGAGGACTGAGGCGGGGGCGGGGGGGGGGGGCGGGCAAAGGGCGGGGGGCAGTGCCTCATCCCAGCACTCCCCTCCCCCATTTGCCTACCTGCGTGTCCTGAAACAGAACAGTGGTCTTAGAATCAAGCAAAACCCACCAGCTCAAACCTCATCTCAGCCACTTTCTATTTGTGTCCCACCAGCCACTCCCCCTTGCTGGACCTCAGTGTCCCCTTCTGTAAACAGAGAGGACCTCGGAGGTCCCGAGGTGCCCGGCTTCACCCTAGGGACCAGAGAGTGGGTGGCAGGCGCAGGAGGGTCCCAGGCCTTTGAGAGCAGGGGGAGTGGGGGGCTGAGACCCAGAACCAGCTGGAGCGCGAGCCCACCCTGCCCCCCACGCTGCATCCCACCCACCACCCCAGGAGCCCCGTGTGTGTGTGCGCGCCGGCAGGAGCGCGCGTGTGTGACTCAAGGTCTATTCATAGCTGAGCTGCACCAGCTGCGGCGTCACAAGCAGAGGGGCCTCAGCCCGTATTATTATTTCAATTACCATCTGAATTAAAAGTTTGAGCAGCGATCAGCCCACGTAGCAAAGGGAAGAGGGAGCAGGAGAAAAATAAAGATGAAAAGGAGAAGAAGGGCTGCGCCGAGATTCCCCCCCACACCCCAAGGAGGGCTGAGTCGCCCCGGAGGCTTAAAGGTTATGCCAACCTCCAGGATTCCTGCCTGCCCCTTGCCTTGGGGCCCCGGGTCCTTGTGGGGATGGGAGGAGCACTTTGAGATGGCCGCGCTCCGGCAGCTACGCTGCGGAAATAGATCACCCGGTCCAGATTCTCCCTCACGCGGGCCAGCACAGCACAGCAAGCTCCGAGAGGGTGGGGAACGGACCTAAGGTCGCATCTGAGCCACACCCCAGGCTGCAGGCGCCAAGCTCCTCCTCTCCTGCCAGGCAGGTCCCACCCACAAGTTCCCTGTGACCTCACAGGGCAGGCGACACTGACATCTGTGGGTGGCTCTGGGGCAGGACCAGGGAGGACAGAGGCGGACCTGCGTCCCTGCTGGTTTCTCTTCCTGCGCCCTTCTCTGCATTCCCGAGGCCGAGTCCCATGCCTGCAGCCAGCACTCTCAGCCCTCTGCCCGACCACAAAGCAGTCGGCCCCTCGGGTCCCAGACCTCACACCATCGAGGGCCCAAAGGACCCTCCCGACCCACCAGGGCGGGGAACAGACCCCCAGCCCCCCGGCCCAAATCTGACTCTCTGGGCACCTTTGAACAGGTCCCTCTTTGTCCCTCTGCTTTAGTCTTCCCCTTGAAAGTGAGTTCTTACTTGGGTGCTTGTCTGTATTCATGTCTTCAGAACGGAGCCCCCCCCCCAGGGATCATTGAGGGGGCGTCGTGCTGTGGGGGCAACACATTACCTCCTGCCAAACCCCAGCCCAGGGGAGGGACTTTTTCCATTCTTTTCTCAAGGAAGTCCTAGGGACAGCCCCCACCCCCACCCCCACCATCAGACTGGCCGGATGCAAATCCAGACTCATCCACTCACTTCCCTGCTGTGTGACCTTGGGCAAATCACAGACTCTCTGAGCCATGGCTCCCCCGTCTGTGACACAGGGACACCATATCGACATTGCGGGGCTGTTGGGAGGATTACAAGGGAAACCCTTTGCGAAAAGCTCCTGCCCCAATGCCTGGCGTAAGGATGTGAGTTCCCTTGTTGGAAAGCGGGTAAGTGACTGGTGCTGCCCCCCCAGCCTCTCCTGGGATATGAAAGACTCCTGGGATTTTGGAGGTGGAGATGTCATGCACCCTCACCCATAAAGCACGACTCACCAGGACAGAATTATTGGCAGGTACTTATCTGGTTCTACTTAAATAGCTCTAGGAATGAGGAGCTCACTATCTCACAAGACATCCACAGAGGCTCCCCGTCTTTCTCTACCTCCAGCTCTGGGAATCTTCTAGAAAGGGCCATAATCTTCTAGCTTAACCCCAAATCTAGCCTGTCCCTCCACCTCCAGCTCTGGAAATCTTCTAGAAGGGGCCATAATTTTCTACCTTAACCCCAAATCTAGCCTGTCCCAGCCTGGGACTGCTTGGGACTCGCTTTAAAATGAGCCCAAAAGGGAGCTCTTCAAGTTTACTGAACGACAGATGGGATTAATGCTCAGGGATGGTGGAGATGAGGGGAGCCAGGGAGGAGTAAGGGAGAACAGAGGAGGCCAAAGTGGGAACTGGGCCCTCCAAGCTCCTGGGTCCTGCCCTGGTCCACAGGGTGTGTATCTGCCAGCTTGCCCACCTACTTCCAAGGAGGGCTGGGAACCAGGGCCCCGGGTTCAGGCCCCAGCTCTACTCCCTCTACCCCCAAACCACTACTGTGACTTTGGGTGGGGGTCTACATCTCTCTTTGGGCCTCAGTTTCCACTTTTGTGAAATGAGCACATCCGACCAGTGAGTTAAGCTCCAAGCCTTCTGTCCCTATTGGGCTACTGTCCCCGCCCCCTTACACCCCCGCCCCGCCCCCCCAGCATGCAGGGAGCCACCAGGCCCCTGAGGGTCTGGGGGTTCAGGGCCAGAGACCCCATCTCTTCCCCTGTCTCTCACCTTCACGTCCACTATCTCTTCCCCATCTTGTGCCTTTGAGGGTTCTCTCGTCCCCATTTGACAGGTGAGGAGATGGAAGCATAAGGAGGTAGAGTTACTTGCTGAAAGTCACAGAGAACCATTCAAAATTCCGGACTCCTCCTCTGTGCCCAGGAGAGCAGCAGGGCTCAAGGGCGTCTTTTCCAGGAGACTCACCAGGATCTCAAGTGGCCAACTGTTCTCCACACAGATGTAGACACTGTACAGGGCATGGGGTGGGGGGGACCTGCCCAAGGTCACCCAGCGAGGAAACAACAGATCATCCTGAACTTAGGCTCCCTGCCTCCCAGGTGCCACCTATCCCCGGGGGACAGCAACGTGGTCTGACCTCCCAGCCCTGGCCCTGGGATCTTTCCAAGATTGGAGCCCTCTCCTGCCTCAAGGCCCTGCTTGGCTGCTCCTGGAAGCCCCCACCACCTGGGACTGAGGCGGCAAGAGTGAGCAGGAAGATGGGAATGAAAGTTGAGGGTTGGCCGCTTGCCCCCACCCCCACCCCGGCCCTCCGTCCCTCCCTCTCCTCGTGCAGGGGGAGCGGCAGTGATGTAATGCATGTAAGCCGCTCGGCTTTGGTCCCGGTGCCAATCTCAGAAGAGAGACGACAGATTGCGTGAGCCAAATTTGGCATCCTAGGGGGGAGAGGCATGAAAAGTGGAGATGTGGAGGAGAGGAGCGAGGAGCCTGGGGAGGTGCGGGAGAAGCCCCCCTGCCCGGCAGACCCCGGACTCACCACCTCTCCTTCCACCCTGGCCCCCTGTCCACCCCAGCCCACCTGACCTCGGGGTCCCTTCTTCACTCTGAAAGACCAGCCTGGCTCCTCCCTGGACCCTCTAGCCCCAGGACTGCCAGTCCTGCCCGCCCCCCAACACACCGCTCCAGCTCCATTTCCCACCGCCACTAGTCTCCTGGTTACCGTGTTGCTGGCTGTCATGTCGCTTACATGTCCTCGTGACTCAGTGGTCCCCGCAGAGGGGCCCCCTCCTCCTCACACCCCCCTCAGCACTCACCCCCGCCTCCCCCAGATCCACATTAAGAACCAACCCGCCCTGTAAGCCTACACTGTTCCTCCTTCCCTTCCCTCTTATCCTAAGCTAAGAAATCTTTCCACAGCATCTCCTGGAGCTACTTCATTCTGGGTTCTGCAAATGTCTAAGAACCTACTATGCTCCAGGCTTTTGCAAGCTGCTTTCAGAGACCTGACATGGTCTGTAAATCACCTGGCAAACCAGTGAAGTCAGTACCAACATCCCCATTCTCCAGTTGAAGACACTGAGGCCCAGAGGGGTCAAACCAGCTGCCCAAGGTCACCCAGCAGATATTCAAGGCCAGCTCCTTCCGTTCCCAGTCACCCCAGAGGCTTTTTTTTTTCTTCTGGGAGAGGAGCTTCCTTTTCAGGGGTAACCACAGGTTCCCGAGGAATAGCTCCCAAGGCCCAGATCCTCCTCTAATTTCTGGACACTCCCCTTCTTGGTCAATCCTCTATTTGAGGCGATCCTCTCTCCCCATTAGCTGTCTACCTTCCCAAAGGTAAAAATGAGTCCTTACTGCCGCCTGCCCAGCACTTTCCCCAGCCCGTGAACAGTCCTCAGCTCATTTGAGCTCTTGGAGGTCAGTGGGGCAAAGAGCTGTATCCTCATTCCATAGATATGGAAATGGAGGGTCAGGGAGGAGAGGGACTTGCTCAAGGTGCTGGTCCCCCAGCTAGGGAGCCGAGTTCCAGAAGCCTGAATGTAGGGTATGTGAAGCCCACTTCCCAGTGTGGAAAACCCCAGAAAGAGCCCTCCTCCCTGTGGAGAATGGTCGAACGTTCTAGGCTCAGCCCTCCAGACTCCAACTTGGATATGGGTCAGCTCAATGGCCAACAGCCTTTGCTCCTGCCATGTTGCAACCCAGACCTTATCCCACCACCCTCTTCTGTCTCCTGTTCCTCTCATCCCAGGCCAAGGCAGGGCCACACTGTGGCTCTCAGGCCCCCAAAAGTCCTGCCCATAGCTCCCCAAACTCTGGAAGCCTGGGAGGTCACAGGACTGTATGTGGGGAGAAACAGAACAGGCATTTCTCTCTCTCTCTCTCTCTCTCTCTCTCTCTCTCACACACACACACACACACACACACACACACACACACACACACACACGGGCCTGACTCCTCTCTGGGTCTTGCACACGTGGCCCTGGGACCTCCATCCCTCAGCTCCCCGTTCCCTCAACCTGCTGCTCAGCACCCAACTGGTCTCGAGGCCCTGGCTTGCCAACTTCACCAGCCTGCCCTGCCTTTAGTCCCTCCGCCACACTCCCACCTGCCATCTCCCCGCATTCTCTCCCCCTCTTAGAGCCTAAGCACTGGAGGCCAAAGTGGGATGTTGACACCACCGGGAGGCAGGCAAGTTTCCCTGCTCAGGGGCTCATTCAGACCTCTCTTTCCTTGGGGCTCTCCTGTAGGGACAGAAGAGCAGTCTTTGCCTCTCTCCACAGCCTCGGTCTCTTGCTCTGACATGTGAACCCCCTCGTGGATGATTCCCTGTCCACCCACCCTGGGGTCACCTGGCCCAAAGTAGGCGCTCAAAGCAGGAGAGGTGGGATGTTTTCCGACAGATCAGAGGGCCATTTGCAAACAGGTTGCAGCTGGGGAAGTGGAAAGGGGACCCCCCCCACACCCTTTGCCACGAGTCACCTGCCTTGAAGCTCCTCAGAACCGGCTGACAACTGGGGGTGGGTGGAGGCAGGGAAAGGTCGCGGCCGGGGCAGGAGGTCAAGGCCTCTTCTACCCACCCGTCTCCGCCTTTCCGGTCACAACCGAGACCTTCACGCTCCCGACGGACCGACGGACGGAGAGACAGAGCTCGCCAGCTCCCAGGGAGTCGCTGGACCGCGCGGAACGCGCCTGGCGGCGGAGACCCGCGGGATAAGGCGCGGAGCGGGCGGGGCCGACGGCTCCCATCGCCCCCCGCCCACGACGGGACACACAGACACGCACGCGCCCGGACAGACAGACGGACAGCGCCAGCGGTGTTCGCGGGCCCGGCTTACCGCGGGGCGGAGGGTCCGACGAAGGTCCAGGAGGCGGCGAGCGGGCTCTACATCCCACGGCGCGGTCGGGCGGGCGGCGTCCCGGGCGGGGAGAGGGGACTCCCGGGACCCCCTCCCCGCGAACTCGGCGGGCCGGCGCCGCCCACCCTCCCCGGCTGCCGATGGGTCTGTCCGTCCGTCTCCGGGTCTCCGCGCCTCGGGGCCGTCCCGCGCCGCTCCCCGCGGGCCGCCCAACTTTCAGCGCTGCCCCGCGCCGCGCCCCCGGCGCCGCCTGGGCGTCAGCATCGTCGGGCCGGGCCCCGGCTCAGAGCGCGGGGGTCCGGGGGCCCATGGCTCTCGACCGCCCGCGCTCGCGCCCCCCGCCCCCGCTGCAGCCGCCCGCCCTCCGCCGCCCCGCGCTGTTCTCGCGCTGTCACTCCGCGCTGTCCCCGCGCCCTGGGCTCCGCTCCCTGCCCCGCGGCGCTCGCCTCCGGCCCCGGCCCCGAGAACCCCGCGGCCGGCCGGACCGCGATCCGCAGCCTCCCACCCCGGCTGCCCTCCACCCCCGGGTCTCCGTCCCCCTGTCCCTCTGCCTGTCTCCTCTGTCCCCGTGCGGGTCTCTCCGTCTCTCCCTGCGGGGTCTCTTGTCTTCTGCCGGCCGCCCTCCCAGTGTCTCCCCTGCCTCCCTCCGCCTCTGCCCTGGCTCTCTCCTCTGCGCGTCTCTATCTGTCCTCCTCCCGGTCTCCGTCTGTCCTTCTCTGTCTCTCTCTCCCTCCCACTCTCGGTGCGGCCCCCGCTGTCTCGGACCCAGGCCCGCGCCTCCGCCGCGTCCCCGGCTCGCCCGGGAGCCCGAGCTCCCGCCGCCCGCGGCGCGCCGAGAACTCCCAACTCGCGGCACGCCGCCCCGCTTTGCGAGACTTTCGCCCCTCCTCACACGTGACCCGCGCCCCAGTGCGGAGGCCGCGTGCCCCCCCCCCCCGCCCCGGGGCCCCGGACGGCCCACGTGGCCCCTCCTAGCCCCTTCCCCGCGGCCCAGCGGGTCTTCAAACCCCCTTCGGTCGGCGGGCCGCGCGGGGCAGGGCCGGGGGCTGGGGGCTGCGGGGCCCCGCTCCTACCGCGAATCCTGCCCGGGTTTTCCTCCTCCCTCCAGGAGCGCTCCTCCCAGAACCCATTCCGAAAATCCGCTCCCGGGTTTTCTAGCCCCCAGGGGCAAGTCGGTAGGGTTCCTCCCGACCGGGAAGGGGTGGGTGGGACAGGGTCTGTCCTGGGTCTGGAGGCTCCTGGCCACTTTGCTCAGCGATCCCCTTCCGCTCCTGAAGTACCGGCACTTAAGGACCCTACGCACTGCGCTCCGGAAGACAGAGGTGGCGTTGCTGTAGGGACCCTCACAGTCACCTAGACAGCAACGCCTCATTTTCCAGACTGGGGGACTGAGTGCCAAAGAGGGTCATGAGCTTGTCCAAGGTCACCCACAGGTGGCAGAGCCGGACCAAACCCCAGTGTCTTATTCTCTGCGTCCCCATTACTTCACATTGTCGTTACAGGGGAGGATCCTGTTCTGAGTGTGCCCCAGGCTGGGCCCCACGCTCTGGGCCATGGGGAGGAGTCTCCAGCATCTCACAGCCCCCCCCCCCTCCCCCCCCTTCAGCCAGCCACTTCCCTGGGCATCCTGCCTCCCCCCCCCACACCCTTTGAGGAAGGAAAGTACTCCTTTGCTAGGGTGGAGGTCGAGAGAACACCTAAGTTAGACAGCCAGAAGAACTTCCCTGGGAGCCTGGCCATCTGTGGCTAGTCTCATTTGAGAGGTGGAGAGACTTAGGCACCCCAAAGCGGGATTGAGAATTTTTTGAAGATGAAATCTCCTTCAGCATCTTCTCCAGGCTGATCCCTGAGCATGAGTCCAGCACACTAACCACCATGACTGTCTCTCTTCCCCATGGATCCTCCCCACCTCCAGTTGGGATCCAGTCCCAACTCCCCATTATGATGTACAGTCAGGCCCCACCTTATCCAGCACTCTATATAACCACACATACACCCTGATTCCCACAGATTCCAGAACATACCAGATGCTTCCACACCTCTCTGCCTTTGCCCGTGCTGTTCTTCCTGCCTAAAGTGCCCTTCCTCCTTCTCTGCCCAGAGAATTCCTGCTGCTCTCCCAGCTCAGTCTCCCCACCACTTCCCCTGGGAGGGCTTCCTGATGCCCCCAGCAGAAGTCATTCATTACCCACTAACTCATTCATCTGGCCCTGGTACTCCAATTTTTTACTGAACCTGTTTGTAAAAGGGGGTCCCTAGCAGCGTACCCCCACCTCACAGAGGCAGATTAGGGGAGGTAGATGCACAAGAAATTCACAGTTCATAGTAGGTGTTCAATAAACATGACCATTCTTTCTCAGTCCTCCCTCCAATACTGTGTGGAGTCCCATACCGGATGACCTGTTCCATGCCCGTCTCCTTCATTACTCTGCGGTGTCCTCGCAGGCAGGCAGCCAGACTGGAGTTCCTTCCCAGGAATCTTTGGTGTGAATGGATGATGAACTTCAGAATCTGAATCCTGGGTTAGTGGCAGGTAAGTGCCTGGTCACTATCACACCTTTCCATGGAAATTAAGAGGATGCGGGTGAAGCAAAGACCTGTGGTCTCTTGACCTAGCCAGAGGCCTGGCCTGGTGGCTGCCCTGGAAAAGTGGGGTGTGGGGGGAAGGAGGGAGGGGCAGAGGAGATGGGGCAGAGATTTCCAGATCCAGAGCCTCTGTTCCTGTGGTATCAGTCCTGAGGCTGTCACTGGGCACAAGTTTAAGGAAAACGTAGGGGCCTGGGGATAGTGACTTCTAGGGGATGGGACGGGGAGGCCTGGTGGCATGTGACATCATAGGGTTTTGAGGAAACCTTTGGTAATGGTCACCTTGCTAGTCGTGGGGCTGCAGCCTGGAACCCCCCTCGACTCCCACCCCTTGCTCATCTCCTGTAAGGAGGGTCTGGTGGAGGCTAGGGTGGATTGGGAGGAGGTGGGGAGCAGCAGAAAGGGCAGCTTCAGTCAGAGAGAGGTTCAGGGACCCCAGGATAAAGAATCCCCATCCCCCAAGCCTTGTGTGACTCTGGGCAGCTCACTTCTCTCTGGGCTTCAGTGTCCTCCTCTGTGTGACATCCTATCATGTCATAGGGTGATAGCCCGATTGCTGCGATGACAGAGACTGGGGGAGAATTCACGGTTGTTCAGCCCATATTTGAGAAGGGTGGGGGTAGGAGGTGAAGGTGGGGAGGGGTATGAGTAGCCGGGGCAAGGGAGAGAGACTTGGACGTTCAGGCCCTGGGCAAATTGCTTATCCTCTCTGGACCTCAGAAGCCTCGTCTGTAATGGGAACAGTCTGGACTGGGTCCCCAGTGGGCAAGTAGACTTTGTCATCGGCTAACACAGAAGCGCCCCCTGGAAGGAGTGAGGAGAACAGGGCCCCCTGGGGTGATACCATTGGCCCAGCACCATTCTAGGCCTTCACAAGCTACTATCTCATTTAATCCTTACAAGAACTCTATGATGCAGGCACTTGTTACCCATGGGGAAACTGAGGCACGGGTCATATTATGTGGCCAGGGCCGGCTCTCTGGAAGGGTGATACTTGCTCTGAAGTTTGATGGATAATGATGGTAAATAAAACATTTGTCTGACTGGACATTTTGCCAGAGCTTCCAGCCCATTTTCCATTCTCAGATATGATTCTCACAACGTCTTCAGGAGGGAGACTCTAGGACATCCCCCCCCCCCCCGTTCCCAGGTGAGAAAACCAACCAAGACACAGAGAGAGGAAGGGCCTTGCCCAGGGTCACTCAGGGAGTAAGTCAGAGTCTGAGCCGGAATTGAAATTGGATCCTAGTTTCTGGGGAAAGGTCGTTTCAGGCCAGCAGAGCCCTCACGCTCATGAGCTGGCTAACCCCGGGAGCCCAGTCAGGCCTCCTTGGTCCCATAGAGGCCTTGACAGCCTGTACAGAGGGCCCTGAGGACTGCAGGGTGAGAAGGATTAGGCCAAGCAGGGAGAGGAGTAGGGGAGGCATCCCAGATGGATCCCTTCAAAACGCCAAAGTCACAGAGTCTAGGGGTTTGGGATTTAGAGAGTTCCTTAAAGTCTGGCTAGCCCATTCTATAGATGGGACAAACAGAGGCAGCCCAGCTGCTGAGATGAGAAGTCAGCCTGGGACACAACTGGCCTGCCTCTGAACTCCAAAATGCCAGCAGACCTGAGGGGCGAGGACGGAAGGAGCAGGGGGGGAAGGGGTGAGGGGAGTCCAGAGGGCCAAGACCCATCGCAACAGGCTCTGGCCTGGGGATGGAAGATTGCAGGGGTCTCTCCCGCCCTCCACTCCCACCCTCACCCACCCCCCCAGCACTCAGTAGTCACCAGGGTGGAATATTTTAGCACCTATAGAAAAACCGCCGCAGACGGCCCGCGGCAGCTGTTGCTAAGGAGACGCTCCCAAAATAGGCCCCCTCCGCCAACCTTTCCCGCTGCTGCTCCTGCTGTGGGGAGGGGAGGACTCCAGTGGGGGGGGGGGTGGCACACGAGCCCTGGCCCCAGGTTCATCCACCAGCCCTCGCTGCCACTGCCCCCACGCCCCTGGAGACGAGGGGCAAGCCAGTGACCTGGGCAGCTCCAGGTGGGCAGAGGGGTCAAGGGCGAACCCAGTATGCCTGTGGCCTGAGCCACAGTCCTCAGCTGGAGGAAGGTCACCCAGATGAGGGGAGATCGGGCAGAAAAGAGCCCCCACACCCAAACCCCCTGCGCACTCCCACACGTGCACGATTACAGACCTCACGGTTTTACACACCCGCTTGCACACACCACAAGTACAAACCCACAGATGCCCCCGGATGTTCATGTTCACCACCAAAGACACAAATAGATGCACAGATAAATACATATGCCTCAGACACACAACACACACCTGCAGGCACACAGCACGCAGCCATAAATACGCACATTTACATACACGCGCTCCAATATGAATCCCAAGTACACACAAACACCAGTGCATGCGTGCGTGCCTGGCCCAGGTACACACACACGCAGCGCGATGTGTATACGGTCTCACAGCACATGGATACACAACTTGTACAACCACATGCCCAGCATGTGGCATTCAAAGAGCATTAAGGGGTGTTACTATCGGGTTCTGGGCAGGAACCACATCCTGGGCTTTCCAGACATCCTCACTTGGTGGGGAACTTCTACGATCCAGCCACAGGGTAGAAGATTAAGAGGAGGTGTACGGGAGGGTGAATGGAGGCTGCTGTCTCTGTGAATCCGTCTAGTAGGCAGTCTGGGGACCAAAGGATCCCTTGATGCCTGGGAGAGCTACCCTGTTTCCATTCCCTGGGAAGGAGGGAATTCCGGGAGGGGAACTCTCACCCCGATACTGCAAACCTCTGGGCATAGAGAGTGGGGAGCCTCAGGTTTACCAGGCATCTGGCTGTCACTGAGCCCACAGATGGGGCCGGACTGATGAGGACAAGACAACAGAGTGACGGTAGTGATGGTCCTTAACAGGTGCATGACACTTTACAGTTTATAAGCCACTTTTACACTCATTCTTTCACACACTTGGTAACAGTACTCTGAGCTATGGGTGGTGCTGTCCCATCTCTCCCACCAGGCAGGAAAGGGGACTTGAAGACCACATGGCAGGCAAGTTACTGGCTGAGCTGGAACCAGAGCCCAAGGAGGTGCCAGCACCCAGCTCTACCTACCAGCCTTCCACCTGGCCGGGCTGCCCAAGCTGGAAAGCAGGCCACGGGGGTGCAGGGCTTGCCTTGACCCCTGACTCACTCCGTGGTATCGGGGAGTAGCCAAGCGGTCCAGCTTCCCACCTGGAAAGCTGAGAGTGAATCCCAGGGGTGTATTCACCCAGCAGTTTGTGGCCTCAGGGCTAGGGAATGGTGGTTGCCAGGTGCCCACAAGAATGCCAGCGCAAGGACGAAGGGCACCAGTCGCTCCCCTCCGCCCTTGCCCGCCACCATCTCTCCCCAGCCGCCACCCCCACCCCACGCCGCGAGCCGGTCGCTCCGTGGCTCCGGTTCCGTGATCCGGGCTCCGGGTCTTCGCTGACGCCTCGTCACTCGGGAGACGAGGTGAGCGGCTTGCGGTTGCCTTGGGAACCTCCCGGCGGCCCAGGCGTGCGGCGCACGACTCGGAGCTCAGGGCGCTGGGCCTGCCCCGCGCTCCAGAGAGTGGTCTTGGGTGTCTCAGGAATACACCTGTCGCCTGCGGCGAAGGGGGCCGCGTCGCAAGATCTGTTATGTTTTTCTTTTAATTGAGGTGTAACTTACAAACTGTCATACATCAGAGTACAGCCCGCTGGATTTTTACATATGCATAAAACCCGGGTAATCACCACTGGAGCAAGACACAGAACACTTCTAACGAACACTCCAGAAGGCATCCTCGGGCTCAGACGTTATTTTTAATTGTCTTTTTTTGCACTTCTGGAATAAACCGGAGAGGGAGTGATCGCCTTCTGAGAACACAGAATTTTGTTTTCTCTTGGCTCTGCTTTGGGGACCCTCTCTGGGCCTTGTTGTCCCTTAAAAGGGAGCAAGGGACTGGCGTTTGCCGAGTGGTTTACTTCTTGCAAACCGTTTTAGGTACCTAGCTAACTTCGACTCTGATAACTAACCTATGAAATCAGTACTTGGTTTATACACAGGTTACCCACGAGAACAGTATGACTTGAAAAGGTGAAACGAATTGCCCGAATTCTGACAGCTCCTCAGTAAGTAGTGAAACTTGAGACTTGGACAAAGATCTGTCTAACCTTGACGTTCATCCTTCCCCGCTCCCCTCTCTTCTTCCTGTTTATTGGTCCCTTTTATTTTATTTTTTTTATGATTTTATTTATTTATTTGACAGACAGAGATCACAAGTAGGCAGAGAGGCAGGCAGAGAGAGAGGAAGACGCAGGCTTCCCGCTGAGCAGAGAGCCCAGGGCTCATCCCAGGACCCTGGGATCATGACCCAAGCTGAATGCAGAGGCTTTAACCTACTGAGCCACCCAAGCGCCCCTATTGGCCCCTTTTAAAGAGCTGTACAAATAATATGTGCTGGGACAGTGGGTTGTATCATATTTCTGTGCCTTAGTACACATAGTTGCTCCTATTTGGGACTCCTACTCTCCTCTCCCAGGTTTTGTCCTTCAGGCAAGCTCCTACTCATTCTGCAAAACCCACTGGGGCATTGTTTGAAGCCTTCCTAACTGCAGTCCTCTTCTCGACTCTCTGCCAACCAAGGGTAATTACTCTCCATCTGTGCCATATTTAACGCAGGCACAGACACCACCTTCCTCCTCCCACAGTGCCCTAAGGGCTCCTTGAAGCTTCCTCTAGGTTCAGCCTGTAAGGCAGCAGCACACAGCTGGTCTTCTGCAAATGTGGTCGGAACTAAAAGTGGAGTAGAGGTTTTGGAACGTTGGTTCCCAGCTGTGCAAAAATTGGACTGCCCTTGCCCTGCAACATGTCACTCAAAAGATATTGGGGACTGGGGTGCTTCCCAAACACCTGGGGCAGAAGCACATGAAGAGAAAGGCTGCCCTCAGGCTAGATTAGGGAATGGACTTGACCGAACCTCGGGAGTGGGACATCCTGGGGCTGCCTGGGAAGAGTTCTTTCTTTCCACAGGCGAGCATCCACTCGCGTGTGCTGGAGGAAGCCACAGCGGCCCCTAGTGACCTGCAGGGAGTCCCAGGAGCTGGGGCCCAGAGCTCCCCATTTTTTCCACAGCCCTGCCCAGTGAAAGGCAGCCAGTGAGGTGGGGGAGTATTCTCAGGATAGTGGTTTTCACTCTACATCCACATCCTCCTTCCACACAGAATCTGAGACAGCTGGCAGGCTATTCGGTAGGGCGGTGAAGTATAACAAAGGGGTAGGACCAGGAAGGAGAAGAGATTATTACACACATTTCCCCCTATAATTGAGTTACTCCCCCATTCTCTCTCCTTTGACTTAGAATTTACAATTCACTTTGTTAATGAGGAAAAAAGAACCTTTGCCCTCTTTGAGCTGAAGGAAATTTCCCTCTTGGCTTCCCCCCCAACTACATTCCTACAGCAGACACATTTGGGGTGTCAGGAAAGTAAGGCATGCGGGAATGAGGAATGCGCCCAGAACCACCCAGCATCAGGGACAGATAGTGTCTGATGGTGCCAGTGGCCAAAGTGCTGGCATGGGTGAGGGCCGAGCATTTTAAATGAACTCATGGTTTTCCTTCTTCTCCATAGGCAGGGCTCATTACTAAGAACAGAGTGGTAGAACTTTCGGGAGAGGGGTCTATGTGACCTGGGGGAGCAAGAGACAAGTTTGAGCCTCAGTTTCCTCATCTGTAAAATTGGTGTGATGATGGGGTGCCCAGGTGGTTCAGTCGGTTAAGTGGCCAACTCTTGATTTTGCCTCAGGTCATGGTCTCAGGATTATGAGATCGAGTTCCAAGTCGGGGTCTGTGTTCAGTGTGGGGTCTGCTTAAGATTTTCTCTCCCTCTTCCTCTGCCACCCCCCGCCACGACTGCTTGTGGGCTGTCTCTCTCTAAAATAAATAAATAAATAAATAAATAAATAAAAAATCTTTTAAATGGGGGTGATGAGCTCCCTGTCTTGAGGCATAGGGAATATTGGTTTCCTGGAGAGACTGGAAAGACTAGATGCAAAGAGGACCGGTCACCAGTTGGCAATACTTTCCCCTTCCTTATCCCCATTCACAGATGGGAAAGCTGAGGCCAAAGGAGAGAGAGGACATGGCAGGCTCAAGTACACTATGGCAGGCCCAGGACAAGACCTTCTTGGCCCTGGGGCCACACAGCCTGGGCTCTGTCCCCTCCACCACCATGGTTCTCAGACCTTCCCTGGCTTCGGTCAGTTCTCCTGGGGGATGGTGGGGGGGAGGGGGCAGCAGGTGGCGGTGGCTGGAGAGAGAGAGGGAAGAGGAGAATTCTAGCCTTGCTCCAGCCCCCAAGGCAGTTGGGATTGCTTCTAAGGAGGACAGATGTTTCACCAAATGGCAAATGCACGTGCTTTTCCCTGGCTTGGGGAGGAGGTAGGCGCTGAGCAGGAGATGCCAGCTGGGAGGGCCGAGAACCATAGCCGCACCTGAGGGGTTTAAATAGCCACCGCCTTCTCTGGGCGACGCTGGAAGAGAGGCATCTGGGCAGGATGGCGGGGGGTGGGGGGGTGGGATGGGGGGGAAACAGGGATCAGAGCAGCCCATTCAGAATCTGTCACAGCCCCGAGATGAGTGCCAAGATGAGTGCTTCTCCTCCCAGAGAAACTTGGCCCATGCCTCTCCCCTCCCTGGACCTCCACAGCTGTCACCTGCGAGATGAGGACTTAAAGCGTCCTGGAGAGAACTACTTGATGGCTGTTGTCATCCCAATGTCCCTGCCGGGGCAGGAGTCCCCACTGCGACATCTTTGACAAATGGGGACCCACCCCCTGCTCACCTACCTCTGGTGGCAGAGACCTCATCATCTCCCATGATGACCCACAGTGTAATGTATTAATTTATTTGCATAAACCCTGGGGGTGCCTGGCTGGTTCAGAGGAACAGGAGCTCTTAATCTTGGGGTCATGAGTTCGAGTCCACTTTAAAATAAAATCTTTTTTTTTTTTTTTTAAGATTTTATTTATTTACTTGACAGAGAGAGACACAGCGAGAGAGGGAACACAAGCAGGGGCAGAGGGAGAGGGAGAAGCAGGCTTCCGGCTGAGCAGGGAGCCCAACGAGGGGCTTGATCCCAGGACCCTGGGATCATGACCTGAGCTGAAGGCAGACCCTTAAGGACTGAGCCACCTAGGTGCCCCTAAAATAAAGTCTTAAACACACACACACACACACAAAACAACGCACAAATTGCATAAACCCTGGAGTCAGACTGTGTGTTGGAATCTAGGCTCCACTACTTAAAGTTTGCATGACTTAACCTCTCATGCCTCAGTTTCCCCAGTGTCAGATGGGAATAGTAGCGTCTCCTCCCTCACAGCATTGTTGAGATCAGTGCCTCTCGGACTTCCATGTGCCCATGAAGCGCCGGTGATCTGTTCACCTGCAGATTCAGAGTCAGTGAGGCTGAGCTGGGGCTGGAGACCGCATTCCTAGCCCGGGATGCAGGTGCTGCGGGGCCCTCAGACCACACTCTGAGTCTCAGAGGACCTCGGAGGAGTCGGGGAGTGGCAGATCCCATCACAGCAAAGCCTCTCTGGCTGTGGTGGGGATGGGGGTGGAAGGAGGCCAGTGTTTAGGGAGAGATGAAGGGCCTGGGTGGGACAAGGGCCTAGTGGGGTCGAAAGGAGGGTGGTAATAAGGGCCCGTAGCTTAGGCGGTCCGCCCTCACAGATGCAGAGACCAAGGCCCAGAGAGGGTGGGCAGACCTGCTCAGGCCACACAGCACTGGGAGGACTCCTGTCTGCCGGTGGTCCTTTGCCCTTCCCCTTTCCTGCTTCCCACCTTGGTGGCCAACAGCCCACAGCCCTCTGGAGTCTCCTGGTCTGTGCTCCTGTGTATCATCTTGTAGCAAGGAAAGGAAAACACTAGGGGGGCCCTGGATCTCCCTGACAGACATCTTCCGTACAGTAACCTCATTCTACAGATGAATCAACTGTGGCCAAGAAGGGAAGGCGCACAGCGGGGAGGCTGTACTTGACGACCATGCCTTCACTCCTGCTGGTCAGGGCAGAACACGGTGGGCCTCCCAGTGAACAGGTGAGAGAGCTGCGAATCCGCCTCTCAGCAAGGAGGAGTTGAACCCCAAGTTGATGGTCACATTTAGGGGTACTTCCAGCACCCTAGGCGTCTGCCAGGCGCCAGCCCGCTGAACACCCCCGCTCCATCCTGGCCCACGCCTTATTAACCCGGGGTGCAGATGAGGGGACTGAGGGGCGACAAGGGCGTGGCGCGCGGGAGACTGCGGGGGCCGCGGGAGGATGGGGGTGGCAGAGGCCGCGGCCGGAAGCCCCCCGGTTCGCCCCGGCCGCCCCGCCCCGGGCCCGAGGCGCTGGGCCGGCGGGAGGCGGGATCTTGGGCGGCGGCGCTTCCTGGCTCGCCTGGCACGGTGGCCGGTGGGCCACGTCACCGCCCGGCCGGGAGTGTGCGCTGGCCGAGGGGGCGTCGGGCAGGGAGCGCGGGGCTCGGAGTGCGGGCAGCGGCACGCGGGACCCAGAGCCGGGCCGGGGACGTGGCAGCCGCCTTGCCCGCCAGAAAGTTTCCCGGGAGGTGGCGGCGCGCGCTGCGGGAACGCCTGGGGCACCATGAACGTGTTCCGGATCCTCGGCGACCTGAGCCACCTCCTGGCCATGATCTTGCTCCTGGGGAAGATCTGGAGGTCCAAGAGCTGCGCGGGTGAGGGTCGCCCCCGGCGGCGGTGGGAGGGCCGGAGGTGGGCCTGGGTCGGGCAGCCCATGCAAGGCTGGGATGGCGCGGGGCCCGGGGGGGCTCCCGAATTTCCCTTCTGCGCTAGGGCTTCGGCTTGGCGGTGCGAGAAACTTGTTTTTGCACAGCTCAGCTTCCAAAGAAAATTTAAAGTTGTGCCTTATCAAAGAAGAAGGGCTGGCGGAGAATAGGGACGGTGGCTGGGCTTGTGCCTCCGCTCACCCCCACCTTCCCTGCCTTGGCATTGCCACTGCTGGTGAGAAGAGGAGGGAGATTAGGAGGAGGTGAGACACTCTCGCCCAGCCAGTGGCTCCCTTTACTCTGGAAGAGCTGGAGGTCTTAGGCCCAGGGTGGGATCGGGAGGTGGGGGAGGTAATGCACACAGGAAGTGGCCTCCAATTCCCGGGGCCTGCTCCTTCCTTTCCCCACCACTCTCCCCTGCCCCCTCCTGGGGCCCTCTTCCCTTCCCGCGGGAGGCTGTGATGTGGCAGGAGGGACACCTGGCCTGGCCCTGGTGAGCAGGGAGCTGCCCATGAGCAGAAGCCCAGGGATGGCAGGAGAGGTCCCCCTCTGGCCCAGCAGTCTGGAAGCCCCGCTGGGGGTTTGGAGAAGTTTCGAGATGGGGCTGGTGGTGACCCCACAGACTCAGTGTATTAAGAGGCTGCTGCAGCCATCTTTGTCCCCTGCGGTCCTGAGGCGCCCACCCTGTGCTTGGCATGGGGGCAAGGGGGTACAGAGGACTGTGCAGGCTAGGAGGGGGCCAAGGAGGCAGAGAGCAGAAGCGCCCAAAGGCTTCGTGGAGGGAGCAGATCCGTTGGGTCCCGGAGGACGGGCAGGGTGTCGCCCAGGAAGGGTGCGCTGCGCGGAGGGCACTGGAGGCACAAAAGCCTACAGGTCGCAGAAGGCAGGGCATGTCCCAGGGAGAGTGAGCAGCCTGATTTGGGGGTCGTCTGTAAGGGAGATGAGGGGCAGGGGGGCCTTGACTTTCAGGGTAGGGAGTTGGGACTGGGGAGTGATGGAAGTTTGGGAAGCAGGGGAGGGGGCCCAGAAGGGACCTGAAGCAGGTCCCTCTGGAAGCTGTGTGGCCCCTCCAGACAGGAGGCAGAGAGAGCAGTGGGGAGTCAGCCAGCCCGGGAGGCTTGTGGAGGGTGAGGGGTGGGTGCTGGCGTGGGAGGCATTGCAGACGGAGTGGTTCTGGACCTGCAGGCCATTCCAGTTTTCGGCCTCTGGAGAGACAGGCCCTCACGGCCCCTCAGATTCCCACTCGGGGGAGTGAGGCAGCTCCGGTGAGGGGAGGACTCTAGCTGGGCCTGTCCCGGCGCTTCCGCAGAGGGCCCTGGCTGGGATGAGCAACCATGACCAGGAGGGGGCGCTGTTCCCCACCCCGGTCTACCAGCACGGCCCTAGGCCCCCTGGACAGAACTGGGACCACAGGGGCAGGGCCCCAGGCCCCAGGGGGCGGGCTTTCCAGCGGTGGGAGACTGCCAACAGCAGCGGTCAGAGCAGCCAAGTAAATGATACGGTGTGTTAGACGTGCTAAGTGCTACAGGGAAAGGCGAAGGGTAGCCGGGCGGTGCGTGCCGAGCGTGTGGAGAGGGGTGGGCATAGGCCTGGTTGGGATCTGAGGTGAGGTGCCTGGTGCTAGCCCTGCCCACCCCGAGATGCGGGCCTGGTGAGACCCTCACTGACCACCCCTTCCATCCCCCACAGAGGTGGGACACTGGGACTTAGTTCTCATTCAGCCACTGACGCACCGTGTGACCTCAGACCTCAGTTTCCCATGTGTGAAGTGGAGGGAGGGCTCCATGGGTCCCATATGTGCTCACATGCTCCCCCCTCCCCAGGGACTCTGTCCAGGGACCAGCTCCTGTTCGCTCCCACATCCTGGGTCTGTGTGTGTGGCTAGCGCTGGTGGAAATTTTTCACTGCGTTCCAGGGAGTGGGAAAACCTTGGTGCTCAAGATTGCCAGGACTCCCAAGCACTGAGGAAAATGTGAGCAAAGCCCGGGAACCTGGCAGGCCAAGGGCGCAGAGAGGGGAGGGGTGGGGGAAGGCCGTGGGGGCAGGTAGCAAATTGTCCCCTACTAGTCGCCCCTCCTGGACCCTCCTAAATGGTGCTGAGGACCTCTCTGCAAGGCCTCTGTGGGATGGGGCAGCAGCAGCATAGCCCAGAGCTGGCCTCAGGTTAGCGTTGCCCCCTGGATTGGACTCCACGCCCCATGCCTAGGGGTGGGCTCCCTACCCCCGAGCCAGCCCCACTGCCACAAGTCCAAGGCCCAGACCCCCAGGGAGGCACTCTCGTTCTGGCCAAGTCCTGTTCCACCTGTGTGAGTCTGCTCGTTTCACAGTGAGGACGGTGGGGCTCAGGCCTGCCATGCTGGTAGAAAGGCTGACATGGGCCCCCCGCGCCCTCCAGAACCTGAGGCCTTTGGCGGTATCCATCCTCAGTCTTTAAAGTTGTCCCCCTTGGGGCGCCTGGGTGGCTTAGTGGGTTAAGCCTCTGCCTTCAGCTCGGGTCATGATCTCAGGGTCCTGGGATGGAGCCCCACTTCGGGCTCTCTGCTCAGTGGGCAGCCTGTTTCTCCCTCTCCCTAATAAATAAAAATCTTTAAAAATAAAGAGAAATAAAACTGTCCCCTCTCCCCAAAATGTCCCAGCCCCAGGGAACTAGATAGCGCACCACTGAGGCCAATAAAGGAACCAGACCCTTAATCAAGTAATGTCACTTCTCGGTGCCAAAGTCCCCAGTCGTTTTCCTTACCTATAGGCCATTGGTCGGTAAGTGGAATGGAGTGGGGTTTGGCAGCAAGGACGGACTTGGGGAGACCAGGGAGACCACCAGGTAGGGTGCTGGGTGGGCAGGGGGCATGGAAGTGGGGGTAGTGGAGCTGGGGAAGACGGAGGGGGAGGAACACAGGGGAGGGACCCTAGGATGGCTCTTGGTTTCCTGGCTTGAGCATGGAGGGGACAATGGTGGCATTCTCAAAGGAGGGGAGAGAGGAGGAGGGGCTTGAGGGGATGATGGGGAGGTAGGTCAGGCTGGCACCAATAGGTTGGAACTCGGAGGAATGTCTAGAGTTGGGACATCCCTGGTGCAGGGACAGGGAGAAGCTGGGGTAGCCCTCTAACGATCAGGTGGCGAGGACAGGAGCGGCCAGGGGTGGTGAGCCAGTGGTGTGAATGGTCGCAGAAGCCATGGGAAGGACGTGGTTCTGAACACTGTCCTCAGTTGGCTCTGGGGAGGTTGGGTGAGTGAGGACAGAGTTGACCTTTGGATCAGAAACGCAGGCATCACGGCTGGGAGTGGTTTGCTGAGGTGTCCGGACTGGTGTGGGCTTATCTGTCGGGCGAGAGGAAGTGGGGGGGGGCGGTAGGGCAGGGCTCCCCTTGCCCTGGACCCACCTCCGTGATGTGGCAGAAGTGGCCACAGGGAGATTCAGGAGCGTGACAGCTAAATGTAGTGCTGATTCCTGGACTGGTTTGTGGGACACAAAAGGGATGTCAGTGGGCAGTTGGGAGAAACCTGACTAAAGCCTGGAGTTTGGTCGGCAGTGCCATGTCCATGTGAATGTCTTACTTTTGGCAAATGTCCTGTGGTTAGCAAGATGTCAACGTTAGGGGAAGCTGGGTGAAGGGTGCGTGGGACCGATCGGTACTGTCTTTACAATTCCGCCGATCTAAAATTAGCTCAAAATAATAAAAAGTTAAAAAAGAGAGACCAAAGCAGGTGAGGAGATAGCATGAGAAGCACGACCCCGGTCGTGGCAAATCGATGTATGCACGTAGGTGTGCACAAGCAAAGATCTGGGAGGATGCCCGCTGAGTCTTTGGGATTCAGGGGACTGCTGCTTTCTTATTTATATCTATATGTATTCTCTTTTTTGTTTTACGAAGGGTAAAAATAGAACTTTTATAAGTAAAAAAAAAAAAAAGCATTTTTAATTTTTAGAATTTGTAAAATAAAACAGAATGCTCCACGGGGCCTGCTTTTTCCTCCACCTGCTCTGGTCTCCCTTGTGAGTCGACACATTGTAAAGTCTGTGAGTTGCTCTGCAAAAGACAGAGCTTTGGGGACCGTCGGTGGAACTCTGGGGGCAGAGCGAAGAGAAGCCTCCACGCCACCCCACAGCCTCACTGAAAGCGGGAGCCAAACCTGGGCAGGCCCGTGCTGGGGCCCTGGGAACTCGGTGTCTGTGCACATGAGAGGAACTCAAGGGATCCAGCAGGAAGGGCTGTTGCTGACCCTCAGAGAGGGACCGTGCAGGGACAGGGTGTTGTCACTTGAGTGGGACTAGATACCCTGCACACCTTTTCAGCTCAAGCTCTGGACTTCTTGAGTGTTGGTGGGCCCAGGAGTCTGTGTTCCCATTGTCTCCTGTCCTCCTTTGCCCACAGGCATCTCCGGGAAGAGCCAGATCCTTTTTGCCCTTGTCTTCACCACCAGGTACCTGGACCTGTTCACCAACTTCATCTCCATCTACAACACAGTCATGAAGGTGAGGGGCAGGTGTGGCCATGGTGGCAGGGCCTGCAGAGCCCGACAAACTGAGACCATGCGCTTGGGAACTCAGGCTGTGGAGGCAGGCAAACCCGGATGTGAATCCTGTGTTAGCAGCTGCATGGGACCTGGGCTTGGGCAAGGCATCTGGCCTCCATGTACCTCCCTTTCCTCATTTACAAGGTGAAGATAATACTAGTACTCACCTCACCTCAGAGGGCTTGTGGTGAAAATTAAATGAGGTAATACCTGCAAATACACAGTAGCCATCATATATATTTTTAAAAAGATTTATTTTTAGAGACAGCGTGCACAACATGTAAGCCTGCAGGGTCCGGGGGGGACAGGGAGCAAAGGGCAGAGGGAGAGAATCTCAAGCAGTCTTCCCACTGAGTGCAGAGCCTGAAGCAAGGATTGGGCTCAACCTCAGTCTCACGACCCCAAGATCATAACTGAGCCAAAACCATGAGTTAGACACAACCCACTGAGCCACCTAGGTGCCCCAATAGCCATCATATATTAAATAGTCAGTAAAGGTTGGCGTTGGTTATAATGGTTAAAAAGTAAGCAAAAAACAAAAACAAAAAACAAAAAACAAAACAAAAAAACCAACAACAAACACAAACCCTGAGCTTTCAGAGAGATTATTCATCCAACATCCATTTGACAACTATTTATTGAGCACCTACTATGAGCCAGGTACTTGAAGAAGACATAGGAGGCTCCTGCTCTCATGGAACCTCTATTCCTTTTTTTTTTTTTTTTTTTTAATTTATTTAAGAGAGAGAGAGTGAGTGAGAGAGAGAGAGAACATGAGAAGGGAGAAGGTCAGAGGGAGAAGTAAACTCCCCATGGAGCTAGGAGCCCGATGTGGGACTCAATCCTGGGACTCCAGGATCATGACCCGAGCTGAAGGCAGTTGCTTAATCAACTGAGCCACCCAGGCACCTTGGAACCTCTATTCTAAGTGGGGAGACAAATAAGAAAATAAGCAAGAAAACCTTTGATTAGGAATGAGCCTATGCAAATAATTAAAATAGGGTGACGTTTCCTTTAATTAAAAAGTTTTATTGCTTGCTTGTTTTATTTATTTTTTTAAAGATTTTATTTATTTATTTGAAAGACAGAGATCACAAGTAGGCAGAGAGGCAGGCGGAGAGAGAGGAGGAAGCAGGCTCCCCGCCGAGCAGAGAGGTCAGAGATCCCAGCAGAGATCCAGGGTCCTGGGATCATGACCCGAGCCAAAGGCAGAGGCTTTAACCCACTGAGCCACCCAGGCGCCCCTGCTTGCTTATTTTAAGTAGGCTCCGTGCCCGGTGTGGAGTTTGGGGTTTGAACTCCTGACCATGAGATCAAGACCTGAACTGAAATCAAAAGTCAGATGGTTAACCAACTAAGCCACCCAGGCGCCCCATAAAAACAGTTTTAAAAAATGGATGATGTGATAGAGAATGAACAGGAAGCTGTTCAGGGAGTATGACCAGGCAGGGCCTCTCTGAAGAGGTGACATCAATGTCGAGGTCTGTGTGACACAAGGAACCAGCCGTGGGATGATCAGAGGAAGAGCATTCCAAGCAGAAGGAACAGCCGTTGCAAAGACCATGAGGACGGGAACAAGCATGGCGTACTCCAGGCCAGGCAGGGAGCCCAGCAGGCGAGGGCTACTGTCAGAGGGCTGGGGGAGGGCAGGTGGTGCAGGTCAACAGTTCGGACTTCGTTTTGTGATAGGACGCTGTTGCTTTGTAGCATGGCCCTGTTTTATGGGAGAAACCGAGCATCTCTTGGTTCCACTCAGAGGTCCTTCGGCTCTGGGCCATAACCATTAGATGTTGTTGTTGGGGTGAGGCATTTTCTGAGCTTTTAATCAGCCATCCTAGCTCTTTTTCTTTCTTTTTTTTTTTTTAAAGCTCTTCACCCAAGATCAAGGGTCACATGCTCCATTAACTGAGCCAGCCAGGTGCCCTTCAGCCATCCTAACTCTTGAAGGCAACATACATTAGTGAAAGGAGCACAGGTTTCAAAGTCAGTAAAGTGGAATGTGACTGCTTGGATGCTGGTAACAGAGACTTATTAAACAAAAGTTATTTTAGGGGTGTCTGGGTGGTACAGTCGGTTAAGTGTCCGGCTCTTGGTTTCGGCTCTGGTCGTGATCTCAGGGGTATGAGATCGATCCCCACGTTGGGCTCCGTGCTCAGCTCAGAATCTGCTTGATTCTCTCTCCCTCTGTCTCTGCCCCTCCCACTCGTGCTCTCTTTAAAATAAATACCTTTTAAAAAGTTATTTTAGTAAGATAAAGGTTTATTTTTACCTTCCTCCTAACATGGAATCTGGAGATAGGCAGTCCAGGGCTGGGATGGCAGCTCCTTTTAACTTTCTGCTGCAGCTTTTCAGTGACCAGGACTCACGGATGTGCGACCCATGCAGTTGCTCAGAAGAGCCCCACACTTGGGTGTAATGCTTTGCTGTTGCCATCTTGAAATTCAGTTAAGAGGCCCTGCAAATTATACAGAGTCCAAATGTGAAACCTACCCTTGAGGTTGCCTCAGGGTCACAGAATGGATGCTGGAACTCCCTACCATCACACCACATTCTGGGCAGGATGGAGTTAGAAGTGGAGAAAGCAATAGGGTGTCTGCCAGCTGGGTAAGCCCTTTGTAAAGAGCTTTCTCCAAACTGTAGCCAGTAACTCACCTGCACATTCGTGACCATCCATATCTGCAGAGGAGGCTGGGAAATGTCGTTTTTAGTTAGGCACATCATCTAATAGTTCCATTTTTTTTTTTTAAAGATTTTATTTATTTGACAGACAGAGATCACAAGTAGGCAGAGAGGCAGGCAGAGAGAGAGAGGAAGGGAAGCAGGCTCCCTGCTGAGCAGAGAGCCTGATGCGGGGCTCGATCCCAGGATCCTGGGATCATGACCTGAGCGGAAGGCAGCGGCTTTAACCCACTGAGCCACCCAGGCGCCCTAATAGTTCCATTTTTTAAGAAGAAAGGCAATGTGAGGGGAATTCTGTGTTGCAGGACTATTGTGAATATACATTTACTGTATATAGTAAATGTATACATAATATACATTTACAATATACATTTAACTCTCTCATCTGAGAGTATATGTAAATGGCCTAGGAGATACTTAACCAAGGCAAGTTCTCTTTCCCCTCCGTATCAGAGATGTTATGACGTTGTTAGTGTTGAACGTGTGACCTTCCGTCTTAAGTCCTAAAATCACGGTCTTCATGTAAAGTCAACACAGAAATAGCAACCACCACCTACTTAGTTCATTCCTTTACCCGAGGATCTGATTCGGACAGCACTGAGAGGGACTGCAGACCCAGCCCTTGGCACAGATGAATGAATTGTAGGAACCTCAGAGAGGCGTTTCTCCATTTATGAAGTGAGGAAGTGATCGCCACTTCATTCATTCATTCATTCTGGCATGTTTTGTGCTGGGCCCTGAGTTAGGGGCTGGGGATGCGGAGGTGGACATGAAGTCAGGACCCTTTTACAGAAATCTCCCAGAGGGGAAAGAGACTGGTACACATTTACAGGACATGTGGTTCCAGGTGGCAGTGAATGTGTTCCCACGGGGCTATGGAGACACAAAGGATAGTTGGCATTCTGGTGAGAAACTAATCTGAGTTTTGAAGTACACATAGGAGTTCTCTAGCCCTGTGAGTTCCTGGACCCAGCAGCATCAGCATCACATAGGAACTTGCTGGAAATGCAGATACTCAGGCCTACTTAGACCCACGCAATCAGTAGGAACTTGGGGCAGGAGGGAAGAGGCGGCCGTTTGTGATTCTGACGCACAAATTTGCGACCCTCTGGCAAACCATAAAACCATCACATGCTGGAGGGCAGCTACTGTGATAAGAAAAAGAGAGCTTTTCTGCAGGAGCTAGGATCGGCTGACTCAGGCTGTCAGTCCCAGTGCAAGAATGCTCACAAGTCACTGAGGCCCACCCAGGAATTTCAGTTAAGAGCCCTGGAATTCCAGCCACTGCTAAATCCCTGGACGGAGACCAACGCTGGGCTTCTCCCTAATGCTCTGCACGAAGGAAAAGCCCGGGCACCTTCGAGTTGTCATGGTTCGTGCCTTCAGTCCTCATTAGAAGCATCAAGTTACTTAACCAAAGGGTCATTGGCTTCAGAATCTAGGCCAGTGACTCGGGAGAAGCTGCACACTCATTTCGCTTTGTCCCCCTTGGGCCAGTGCACTAGCTCTTGATTTGGAAGGTCCCAACTCAGGGTGGCTTGGGAGCCCAGCAAACGGGCTGGAAGAGGACTTGATTCCCATGTGTCTCTTTCCCTTGTTAGGTGGTTTTTCTCCTCTGTGCCTGTACCACAGTGTACATGATCTATGGGAAATTTCGGGAAACATTTGACAGCGAGAATGACACATTCCGCCTGGAGCTTCTTCTGGTCCCTGTCATCGGCCTCTCCTTCCTTGAGAACTACAGCGTTGCTCCCCTGGAGGTAAGGGAAGGGAGCCAGAGTATTAATTCCGAAAGGTTCAAAGTAAGTATGTTCCCTGACATCCTTCCCTCCGACCCTCTGTAGCATCTGGGCGTGCTTTGTGATACAGCCAGGATGACGACTCCTACATTGTTACAAGTTTAAAAATCGGTCATTTTGAAAATGGGGACATCCAGATGGTCATTATGTCAACAAAGCAGCACGCATCACAGCGTCAACTTACGGCTGAGAACTTCTGTCCAACAGGTGGCTTCTAGAGCACAGTCCATGCTGGGCTGATCTGGGCTGCAGCCCAAGAATCTGGGGGGCTACAAGCCAGTGTTCACAGACTACAGTTTGAGAAACGGTGGCTTCAATTAAGACCAGTTTAGACAATAAGGTTCTGCAACAATTAAAAACTATGTTCTGAAGAAATGTTCATGGGATGTTAAAAAAAAGTTTGTTTTCCTCTTTTAGAAATATTTTATATTTAGAGACGGGGTGGAATGACACGCTGATTATTTCAGAAACTTTTCTCTTTGCTTCACTGGATTACTCCAGTAAACATTCCTATTTTAGTAATTACATTCTTTTAAAGAAATGGGTCCCTCATGGTCTTGATCCACCTCCTCTGGCCACCTATCTCTTTGGCTCAGATCCTCTGGACTTTCTCCATCTACCTGGAATCCGTGGCCATCCTGCCCCAGCTCTTCATGATCAGTAAAACCGGAGAGGCTGAGACCATCACTACTCACTACCTGTTCTTTCTTGGGCTGTACCGGGCGCTCTACCTGGCCAATTGGATCAGACGGTACCAGACGGAGAACTTCTACGACCAGATTGCAGTGGTGTCTGGAGTAGTACAGACCATCTTCTACTGTGACTTCTTCTACCTGTATGTGACCAAAGGTAGGTGCCAGAACGGAGCAGGGTTGCTGGCACAGGCACAGGGAGCTACCCATTCAGTATGAGGGGACCTGGAAGTGAATGTAGAGACATAAGTCTCTGCTCCTCACGGTGCTTTTATTTTCTGTGATGGAAGATGAACGAGCATTTTCAGGAAACAAGTACCATGAAAGAGCACAGAGTAGTCACATGCTGGATGTACCGTGCATGCTGCATAGAGAGAAGGGAACTGTGGGAGGACACACGACCGAATACTTGGTTAAAAAATACAGGAGGAACATTCCAGAGAAGGGCTTACGTAGGAGCCACAAGGATGGTACCAGGTTGGTGTGACAAGGACTAGAAGGCTAGTGTGGTCACAAGCTGGAGAGCTCAGAGGTCAAGCAGAATCAGGGCTTACGGGTTTGCGCTGTGATCGTCAAGTGCAGCCACTGGAAGGCTGAAGAACCAGCCCGGCAGCTGCTGCGGAGTAAAAGGCAGGACGTAGGGAGACCAGGGATGGGGCGGCTGCGGTTGTTCAGGTCACCCGAGTGTGGGCAGATCTCGAGTGGAGGCATCGGACGTATGTGGAACAGAAAGGGAGGTCAAGTTTACAGCCTAAGGGAAAGTGGGATCAGTAACCAAGATGGGGGGGGGGTGTTTACTGTCTGCAGTTATGCTGGGATGCAGTGTCCCCCTTGGCTTGAACAGCCAGACACCTATTAGGAACGGGGAACTAGAGACTGCAGTTAGTAAGGGAGTCTTTCATCAGTGTGATGAATTCTAATTTATCTCCATTTTCTTCTAGTCCTTAAAGGAAAGAAGTTAAGTCTTCCAATGCCAATTTGAGGGTCCCAGAGTTGGTTCTACGCTTTAATAAGAACACTGAACAAAACTATCTGAAATGTTCTGGACTATTACAGGACTCGGGCCAAATGTTAAAATTAAAATGAGAACAATGCTTAGTGTGCATTTCCGCAAAGCACTGATCATTCTATGTAGAAGACGTTCTCACCAATCTGTCCCTTAAATTATAGCAGCAATAAAAAACCTAGGTGAATTATACAAGCATGGGGCCGCAGGTCACCTGGGTATTAATAAATCATAGGTGCTTAACCCACGTATGGCTCTAACTATTGCTCCCAAATGTCCTAGCCCGAGAGCCTCATGCTAGGAACAATCAGTCCCATCTGGAGAGAGACCTGTGTATACAGCAGATGCCCCCAAAGACCAGACTTCAAGTATCGGAACATGCTGTTTGATTTTCACTTTCCAGATCAAGTTTTAGGGAACAATACACAGGTGATCTGGTCTTACAGGAGTGAAGTGTTACTTCACTTCTCATCTGTCTTCAAGCCACAAGTAAAAGCCAAACTTCCCGACTCTGGCTAGACTCTGCTTTCTGCCTCACCGGTAAAGCAGATGAGGGTCTTGCTATGGCTCAAGGCAGCTCTACCTGGTACTTTAATCCCAGTAACCGGGGGGGGGGGGGGGGGGCCCCCTCCCCATGGCAACTATTTACCAATAAGAAAAAAACTGCCCTAAGTTTTTTACCTACCAGGTGTCTGGCTTTGCTGCTTTGGGACTCCGATTCTTCCATTAAGACCACCTCCCTTTCACATTTTGAGGTGCTAAGGTGGTTACTCAGTTCAACACCCCCAAACTTGGTCTTGAAGCAAATAAAAAGTGTTTAAGACAACTACCACTGGACTCTAGTTGGAATTTTCAAGCAATAAAAAAGTTCACACCTTATTGTCAACAGTGTTTTATTTATACCTACAAAAGAAAACAAGATGGTATCAAAAGGACAATTTACAAACTAAGAAGAGTAACATAGCTCTTAGCATCCTGTGCCTGAACATCACGCATCTACACAGCGTTCAAGTCTTAACGCAACAGGAATGTGTTCAGAGACCAGCAAGAACGTGAACAGAGCACACTGATCCCGAGCAAAAGCCACCAACCTTTCAGATGAGAGAAGTCCACACAATGAATTGTTAGGGAGGAACTGGGGAGCAGCAGCCCCATAGCTTAAATAGTTTCACCCAGGACTGCAATAGAGCTAGCGTCACATGAGGACTCTTCTGCTCATGCTCTGAGGCAAAGGCAGAACCTGAATTATAAGTGACAGAGAAGCAGAAGAGTTACTCTAAAGCTACATAGGAAAAACTCTGCTAGATTTCAATTGTGCTCAGGCCACAATAGCTTTTGAGATTTGAGAAATATGCTGTTTTGACTTATGACCACAACATCCCTGGCGGAAAAAGGGAAGCAAGCAGCAGACCAAGTACCACATGCTTGCCCAGAGACCTTTCCCACAAAGGGATGCTTGAAGACCTGCAGAGATAAGGACGACACCCCTTGTGGTGGCACCTGTTTAAAAACAGTTTTGGTGTAGAAAGAAGTATCTATAACGGACTGGTCAGGGCTTAGACCAAAAAACAGTGATTTTCTTTCTTTTTGGCAGGGATAGAGGGGGCACTTTGGTTTTACAAGCACAGAGCAGTTTTGTCAAGTTTTCCTGTGCCTACCATCCTCCCTCAGCCTCAAATTGAAGAAGGGGGAAAAGGAAGTAAAGTTAAGAAGAAAATGGGGGGGGGAGAACACGTCGGAGTTCTTACATGCATACGTTTCAGCTTATGCTGGACAACCTACCTGTATGTTGCACATTCAACCACACTTTTCAGAACCCCTCAGAAACCATCCCTTCTCTCTCCCTGAAGAATTTTAAAAAGAAAAACAAAGAAAAAAATACCCAAGTATTTAGATATTATAAACCAGCAGGCACCCTCAGGCCTTAGCCGAAGGATGCAGTGGAGCGCTCCCCCTTTAACTACATTATTCACGAACACCCAGTAAGAGCACAACGAATTAATACTCTAACACTGGATATGGAAGAGGGTCTGGGGCTGTCTGATCTCCCTGTCCTGTTACAGTGAACACGAGAGCGGAAAACTCCTCCTAGGCCCATGTGCTACAGAGGTCTCAGTAAAACAATATCACTATGAAGGGGACAAACTCACCTACCTTCAGGAAGAAAAGTGAGGATTTAGGCTTTAGTCCTCTGTAACTTTCCTTAAGCACTACCTACCTGTAAAAAGCTGAGTGCAAAAGGATGCTGAAGAAAATTTGCATCCAAAAGCTGTTACAAAGCACTGCAGAGAAGAGTATGAAGAGAATTAAGAGCTTTCTTAACAGACCCCCAAGGTTCTTTATTCAAGATAATTTGGCCAAAAGGGCTGAGCAGCTAGCAAAGAGGTGCTTTCATTCTAGCTCTACAGGTAAGAATTTAGAAAGAAAATTTGCCAGAGTATATTCTGTTTATAATCAAAGGTGGTTTTTATACTGCGGGGTAAATGCATACTTAACTGGTTAAGTTACTTAACTGGTTAATGAATTTCCAGTGAGCATTTATGTTCATTCTGCTCCGAGCGGCTATCTAGTCGGAAAATGAATTTCACAGATGGTCCCTGGTTATGTAGGGAAGAGAGACAGGCAGCTCCCACCAGATGCTGAGATGCTACATTTAACCATTGCAATAAACACTTGGGGTTTTTAATTTAAAAGATACACTCAACTCAAAAATTCAATGTCTATCTGGACTAAAATGGTTATTTTTCAGTAATTGGGAAGGGGCAAGGCAGAATAGGAGGGAGACAAAACCAATCAGGAATTTTTTTTAAACTGTCAAATGCGCTTAACAAGCAATCAGCCGAAATGACAATGGCGAAGAAAGCACTGTCTTAACTCATCAGGCCTGAGGAACATTAAAAAACATTACAGAAAATGTGCGGGGAATTCCCTCTTGGATTTCTAACCCAGTAAGGAAAGCAACCTAAAGCACAGATGCCATCTTCTTCTGCAGAATTCAACCCTTTACCCTCCCCCCTACCCCCCCAACTCAGGACAAGAAAATGGGCTCCCACAAAAGGGCCTAATACCTTACTTTTTCTTTTAAGATGAAAAATAGCTCAAGTATCCTCAACATGCAAGAAGTTGGGGAAAAAAAAAAAAATCTCTTCCAGTCAGCTCTCTCTATATTGTTTTTACAAAATCTGTTACTGCAGACTGGATCATTTTGGTGGACAGAAGAAACCTGGCAGTGAATTCTAACTAATCTGCATGAAAGACAAATCACAATGGTTGGGGAAAAAATTAAAAAAGGAAAAGAAAGAAAAAAGGGGAAGGGGGAAAAAAAAAAAGGAAAGACAGCGTTCCTTTAAATGTAGTAAGTCTGCACAAGTCACTACCACTTGAGTGGTTTCATTTACGTGAAGGAGGAGGGGGAGGAGGAGGAGGGGGGTACTGGTAGGCAGTCTGCCCCATGTAACCTATCATACTGGTAGCTCCCGGAGGCTGTGCAAACTGTTGTGACATCAGCGGCTGTGGCTGCTGCCCAGACCGGCCTATCCCACTGAACTGCTGGCTAGAGCTCTGTGAACTTCTCCCAGTTGAGGTGGTGCTACTAGCCCCGTAAGTGCCAGCGCCATACTCTTGGGCTGTATAGCCACTGGTGCCATAGGCAGCTGCCCCATAGGTGCCTTGACCATAGGTGTATTGGCCTGCTTGTGCTCCAAAGGCAGAATTTGGACTTCCGTAGCCACTGCCGTTAGCATAACCGGCTCTATCGGTTTCACTACGATCCCGATAGCTGGCAGAGTCTCTCCGGCCACCATCTTTGACTCCTCGAAGCCTCCGGTCACACTCATCCTGATACATCAGATTGGGATTGTTGGCTGAAGACGTGGTCCGGTATCGAGAACGACCTCCTGAGGGGAGGACACGAGGTATTTTTAATGCCAGTAATGCCAAATATACAACCCAACACAACCAGATGCAAAAACTCTATGAGGTACCAAAGTATTCAGCATTCTTTCTCCATCTTTAGCTAGGCCAGCCTCCACATCAGTTACTTTGAAACTATACCCATAATTTGGTTCTTTAATAGGACATACTCAGAAGAATGAACATTCCACTCCTCACCATTTTAGGTCCTTTTCCCCTTTGAGGATTTACCAAGAAACACAATCTTCAAAATGCAGGAACAATGGGAAAGAAAGTTTAGGTGACTTACCACAGGTTAAAACACAAAAGACAAGCGGCTAAGTTCAGACCACCCTCCCCAGACCCTCTACTAGTACGCAGCGGTTCTCAAACGTTCCTTCGTGGACCTGATGGCATTGCAATTACCTCACAAGCTTTGGGATCCTAGGCACAATTCCAAACCCACTTAAAAAACAAAAACCTTGTTATTTAAGAAACCTCTCGGGTAATTTTAACAGCTTCAGCATGCAGTTCAGTTTGGGACAAAATGATAAAAACTGGTAGTCAAGAAGCTCTGATCCTAGTATATTTTGCAACTACCCAGTTTTCAGAGCCATGAACTACACCTGTTTCTAAGACCACAGAATAGTGTGAACTCACTCATCTCTTCCCCTGAAAAGCCAAACACCTAATATACACTGAGGCTTTTGAAGGTATTAAAAGCGACCAGAATTCAGCTTAATTCTGAACATGCACCGTGTACTTCAAAACACAAAGGACAGTTTTATAGCACCATCTACGGAAATACTGGGCTGCAAAAGGACAATCCTGACAGCACCCCTACCCTTCACGTGGTCTCACTTAAGAGAGATTATGAAAAACTACTAATCACTGTCCCCTGTTATTAAGCAACATACTCAAAAAAACCCCAAAACCCAAAAACGGCACAATAAGCACAGAAAGATACCTTGGCAGTACCTGGAAAACTCCAGGACTTACCCTTACCCCCTCCTCCGCCGCCTCCTCTGTGGTCCACCAACTGCATCAGTTTGGGATTGATTGCCTGATTAGCCTCTTCCAGCACTTTGATCAGCTCTCTGGCCTGCTTTAGGTTCCCTGGCGTGAAGAAGGTGTATGCGGTGCCCTTGTTGGTGCTACGGGCTGTTCGGCCAATACGGTGCACATAATCCTCTGAGCTGTTTGGATAGTCATAGTTGATCACAAACTTGACATCTTCCACATCTTCCAAGCCAAGGACGAGTCAGAGCGGAGGTTGGTGCGGCAGGGAAAGAGAAGGTAAAGGACATGCCAACAACAGGTGGGAAGCACGAATGCAGATGACAGCAAGAGGAAAGAAGATTAAGTTAGTAACCACTCTGAACAGGAACAAAAAAAGACTCATCCCAACAGAGTAAAAGAGGATTAATGATTCTCGGGACATGCACAGGAAGTGGCATCTTTATCAAGCTGTAAAACCCCAAGGGAATCCCATCCAACCATCCAAACTCCTGCCTCTGTATTTTAACCAATATACCGGCAGGAATCGTCACCAAATTCCGGTTCCTTTTCAACACTGGAAATGCAGAAGGTAAGTGGTACTACCGATAAGGTACAAGGTCAAATTACTTCTACTCTGTTGGGAGAAGCCTGGCAAAATCTACCAGTAGTATAACAAACTTACCTTTAAACCAGTCACAGAGCAAAATGAAAAAAGAAACTTCATATACTTTATTACTACATTTTCAAGGAGACTTAATTGAAATATTTAGTTTAAAAAATGTTTGCTCTCCTATTTTAAAAAACTCATCAAAGCCAAAGTTAAGTACACACCCATTTTCCATTGCAGAATTAACTGAATTAGCTTTCCCCTTTCAATTACAAGAGCACATTACACTAAAATTTCACTGTACTACCAAACCAAGCCCAGCTCTGCCAAATGAGGTGTTTTGTTTTTGTTTTTGTTTTTGTTTTTTGCTCAACTCAAGGTTATTTCAACTCAGTACTTGCTTCAATTATCGAAGATTGTCTACATAACCTGGGAAATTAAATAGCCAAAGAGGGTGGGAAAAACCATGAAACCTTGAGATACAGTTTAATGTTCTATCCACTGCTGGGAATTGAGTTCAATAACCTCCTAATGCTTAAAGTATGTAAATGTTAGTGTAATGCTTTCAGCTAAATGTATATTTTTACCTACTTAAACAAACAAATCTAATATAACAAAGAATCCTAATGTTTTGTGGAAAAAAAATCTGCATTTTACAAAGAATATTCAGAAAATATCCTAGATAAAACACAGATTTTTGTGATATAAATAATTAAAAAACATTCTCTGTTTGTTACCAGACCGATGCACACTCCCTCCTCCTTTGGGAAACCGCTGCAGCCGATCCCGTCTCTTTGCCTTTTATTTTTGGCGGCCTCCTTTCGAAAACTCCGCCTTCTGACACGGGACCACTGGAGCGCGGGGAGCATGCATCAAGGGTCCGTGGCAGTGAGAAGTCCCCACACACGCTCGCTCTGTGAACTGGCTTAGATGCTTCTCTGTAGCCCCATTTGGTTGCCAAGCGCCGGAGAACCTGGGTTCGGGTAAAAATTTCAGGTCCTCCAACGCCTCCCCCAAGGATAATTGGGGTGATTGTAGAAAAAAATAATTAATAAAAAAATGTAAGTTACATCCAAAGGGTCAGACTGCATCTATTGCCCAGACTGGATTAATTTCAGGGGAAAGGGGAGATGATTAAAAAAAAAAAAAAAAAAAAAAATTCAGCTGTTGTTAAAGGGCCTGTGAAGAAAGGGGCATGAATGTCTGTTTCTTATTACAATAAAGGCTCCTCAGTCTTTACTGACCCCTAAAGTCCTGAAATCACACCAGAAAGGCGAGAAGGCAGTTATCACAGGGGGCAGCGTGAGTCTCCGGCTAGGCTCGTTGATGCAACGAAGGAAAAACAAAAATGGACGGGGCCAGGATGGACGGGAGGTGGGGCATGGGAATCAGGCTCCATGGCCAGGTCTTCGGAGCTGGGATAACGCTCCTTAGTCAGTCCCACGGTGTCTGACCATGGGCAGCAGAGCAAGCTGAGGGGCTGCACTGAACGCGCAGATGTGTGCTTTCCTAGCAGAAAGCACTGGGGACTGGAGTCAACAGTTCAGAAACTAAGACCTGGGGGTATTTCTGGAGGGCTTCAACAGGGGACAGACATGGTGCCAGGTCTTCACACTAGAAAGGTGTCCTGTGTGTACACACAGGGCTGGCTCAGGGCACATAGGAGCAAGCGCAGAATCTGGTTTTCTCCAGTCAAGCCTGCCCTGATGTTACTTGTGCGCTGCCACAATATAATCTTGCTGCCTTTAGAGAAGATGCTGTAGCAGGATAAGAAATTGAGAAGTTAATGTTTTGGCCATCTGCCTAGGAGAACAACTTTCTGTCTGACAAGCCCTAGGACATGGCCTGAGCATCCGATCGCTAAGTGGGCGGGACTGAAAGGAACCAACAGGCTCATCTAGAGCGGCTTCGGGCCAATGCAGATTTGCCTCGGCCATGTACTGAGTGATCTGCAGCTGCTAGCAAAGCTTCTGTTAAAAAACAAAACAAAATAAATTCAATATTTTTAGTTTCACAGTGTGTAGTTTAAACAAAAAAAAAAAAAAAAAAAAAAAGGAAAAAATTAAAACTATCCCAGTGGAAAGGGACTAGTGGCTTCCTGAGGAGGACTACTGTAAAACTACGGGAAGTGAAGAACTTACCTGAAGGGAACATTTAAGAGGCCATCGCTCGACAGGAAGTGAAAAAAGGCCTGGTGACTCAGCTGAAAATTGCACCCCTGTCTGTGAGGTAGAAGCCTTCACTTTCCAGGATCTTGTAGGACCTTGGTCAGCATTCTGCCATTTTGGTGGGTTTTCCCCCTCCTTTTGATTTTTACAAGGCAGCAAACAAGGGGCCCGAAACAAGCACTGATGCTGAGTAACAAGAAACAGACTCAGGTACCTTCCCTCTCCCCTCACGTGGATGAGTGGGGGCGGGGTAAGAGTCTAAATTATTCTAATGGCAGCCAATTGATTTGGTTTAGAAATGCAGGGGGAAAAGGAACAAATATTTTTAATTGTCTAGGCAAGATGCACAAAGAAGCTACCAGCACATAGCAAGCCTGTTTAAAAACCACCATCACTGAAAGCTTTTGTGTAAACTGCTTTCAGGCCTCAGCCTCTTCTCCCAACAGGCCCGAGTTCTAACCGCACAGATCCAGACATGACCTCAGAGGGCAGAGACAAGTTCCAGTCATGGCTGCAGGTCACCACCTCTGAAGGAGGGAATGAGGAGTGCTATGTATAGAAAGCCTTCATTCTTTTGTACTCCGGCTGAACATTTATCCCCTTTATGTTAAGTACTGTAAGGGAATACGGTACTTCTCAGCTTACTAGGCAAGAAATTAAACACCTGCCAATAATTTAAAAATATCTTTGTGATAGAGATGTCATCTTTTTCTAATACAAAAGTTTTGAGTTCTACCTGTTTACCTCAGAATAATGGGATAAAGTACCACAAAATTGTTCTTTAAATCTTAAATCATAATGGGTGGAAAACTCCAGAAGAACACGAGCTTCAAATGAAGTTCTTAAATTGGGAAACAGCACACTGATCATATAGAGCATGGGTGGAAAGAGGGGATAACTGAGTGTCCATGATAATTTTACACCAGTAAATAAAATTGGGCAATGTAGACTTAACTGCTGAATGATAACGTATTTATAGACTTATTAAATCCCAAGAATATATTATGTTAGCATTCATGGAATTGGGCTTCCACATACACGTCTGGTACAGATAGACTGGTATTGGGAGGACAACTGTGGACACAGCTTTTATCAGCTAGGTTCAATCAGGCTCCTTCTACCCAGCCAGGAAAGAGAATAAAACCAGGAAGAAGCTGAGCTGTTCAACTGAATGTCTCCTGCCCCTCTAACTGTTTCCATAGTCATGCCTAGGCCCTGCTGCAGACCAAAGCCTATTTGTCAGGAGCAGGAAGAGACTTTGAAAATAAAAGGAAAAACAAAAGAACAAAAAAACAAAACCAAGGTTAAAAGAAGTTGGGGGGGGGGGTCACACTTTGTATTCTTCTCTTGTAAACAATTATCTCAACACACGTATATACAAACTCTAGTTTGAAATGACAAACAAATCTTTAAACCGAAAGATACATATACCATTGACAGAGACCCCTATCTATACAAACCTAGCCCACGGGAGGCTACATCTGTGGCAATGAGGATGGGCGCCTTTCCTGAACGGAACTCTGTAAAACAAGCAGAGTGCCAAGAAAGCCAAGTTATACAACCAAGGCTAAGTGGTTACCTTTCTAAAATGACCAAACATTCCTAACCATCTGGCCTTTTTATTTTACCAGGTTAAACTTCAAATAATGGTGTCAGAACATGCCAAACTCCTAAATTCAAGGGAAACCGTACTTCTTTGAATATCTTTATTATCCTCACTCGTAACAGAGGAACAACGGACAAAAACCCACCTCTAATAATGAAGTACTACTAACTGTGTAGCAATTTATAACAAAATTAAAATGAGCTAGAATTTTTTCCCCTGGAATTACGACACTGAGGTTACCTTCCAAATGAAATAAAGCCAAAAGTAGGGGGTGGGGGAGAAAGCAATTTTAAGATGTGGTATCAAAGGAGAAACACTACTTTCCTTTGAAATAACAAAGTATGTATATTAGTCTCTGCCCCCGAGTCCTGGCCCTGAGCTCCTAAAACCCTTGTACAGAGATGGTTAGGGGAATCTTTTATTCCTGGTTCCTGATACAGAGACCCCAAGTCCCTCAGAATTTCCCGAGTGATGAGAGTTGTCTTGTGCTGAGACAGTACTTGTGGAATCCCGGAGAGCTTTGGGATGGGGCTGGTCACGAGAAAAACCAAGCCATGCTTATAAGGGAGCTTGGAACTTTCAGCCTCACCCCCCATCCCTGGGGAAGGGAAGAGAGACTAGAGATTGAATTAATATTATCAATCAGGCCTATGCTATGTAGCCTCCATAAAAATCCCCAAAGTAGGAACATTTGGGTGGCATCATCCACTGAGTGTCCAACTCTTGGTTTCGGCTTGGGTCATGATCTCAGGGTCGTGAGATTGACACCCACATAGACTCTGAGCTCAGCGCAGAGTCAGCTTGAGAGTCTCTCTCCTTCTCCCTCTGCCCCTCCCCCTGCTCAACAGCTCTCTCTTAAAAACAACAACAACAACAACCCCCCCCCCCCAAACCCCAGAAGCATAGGGTTTTGGGTAATTCTCCAGGCTGATAAACACAAGAACATCAACAAGGACAAGATCTTATTAAATAAAGGGTGGTCTAAGTTATGAGAAAGTATGAACAGCTAGTATTACTGACCTTCAAGGACAGTAGAGATATGTTACAAAACGTCCCTAATACTCATTTAGCAAGAGCAAAGCTGGGCCAACTCTGGCCTACAGATTCAATCTGGCAATATCTGTCTTAACTATTTTACCACAATAAAGCAAGACTGTTTCTTTACATACTGCCTATGACCATCTTTTTGCTATTACATCAGAGCCAATGACTGTGACACAAGCCACTGTACAGTTTGCAAAGCAGAAAATATTTACTTCTAGACCCTTTACAGAAAGTCTGCCCATCCCTAAAACAGAATATGGACAATGTTCAGTTCTGAACTCACCATTAAGTACCCAATCTCTTTCTGGTTGACTCTTGTCTCCATGGATACACATAGCTGGCCAACTGTCAGAAGAAAAGTGACCAATATTTCAGAAATACTTTAAAGACAGGTGAACTAAACTTTAAAAAGCACTACCACACGGAATTCTCAAGGTTTATTAGGCTACATGAATAGATTACCCTGTCCATCTGAAGAGCTAAGTGCATGTCAGATATTACTGAAATAGCATAGAACATCCATCACACCAACTTACAAAGACCTACTGAACTGTATATATAAAACCTGTGGCTAATTACTTCCGCGCAGGACTCACCCATCTCTGCGCATCCTTCGAGTGAGGTCATCACAGCGTCTCTTTGTTTCTACAAATATTATTGTCTTATTTTCTTTCTCAGCCATTATTTCCTCCATGAGCTGGATCAACCTGAAGATGAGTAAAAATGCACACATTCAGAGCTGACCTCCCCATACATAATGTAAAAGCTACGTCTACAATATCAACTCCCCAAAGCTACAGTACTTTCTTTTCACGTTTTTTATACAGCTGATAACTATGTGAACTGGGACTTAATTTTAAGGGTGCAGAATCCTTGCTTGTAACCACAATGCTCTGGAGAATGAGATAAAGAATGGATAGTTGGAAAGCTAATGCTGCTTTTACTGTTTTGGGGCCTCAAAAAATTTCAGACTTCTTCAGTGCTTTAACTCTTGGGAGGATTATTAGGAAAGCTTTAACAGCATTATCGAAAGAGTAAAATCTTACTTGTGGTCTTTTTCACTTTCCATGCAGACATCCACAATCTGGAGGATGTTGTGGTTGGCACTCAACTCCAGATTGCCCACATTGATCTGGGTGTAATCCCGAAGGAAATCCTCTGCAAGCTGTCTTACTTCTTTCGGCCAGGTTGCACTCCACATCAATGTCTGCCTGTCAGGCTAGCAGGAAAAGAAAAGCTTTCTTTTAGGCTAAGGAACTGTGACAGCCAATGAGCATAAAGACAGGGTATCATCAGTTTTACACACCCTGATTTGGTCCACAATTTTACGGATCTGCGGTTCAAAGCCCATATCAAGCATCCTGTCAGCCTCATCCAAAACAAGGTAAGTACATCGGCGAAGATTTGTCTTTCCTGACTCCAGGAAATCTATCAGGCGTCCAGGAGTAGCTATACAGATCTCAACACCTGTAACACACCACCAAAGATGTGGCCAATTAAGAATTCTTTATAAACACTGTACCAGTCTCAGCTAAGAAGTGCCAGCTCTGGTGGCTGCATTCGATGCTACAGAGCACTAGCTGAATTTTAACACAATACTTGGAAAGCATGACGTTAACAGGATTTATGTATAATCATCAAATTGCCACAAAGTTTCAGTCTCTAACTACATTAGGCATTCCTTTAATAGCAATTTAACCACACCTGAGAATTTCTAAGCTGCTGAAACACTTTTTTTTCCCAACAAGAACCCACTATTTTATTTTCCTCTCCAACTTCACTCATAAAAACTGGTAAAATGAGAAAAACCACTAATTTTTTAAAAAATTACCTCTCTCCAAGTCTCGAATCTGAGGACCTTTAGGAGCACCTCCATAAATGCAAGTACTCTTCAATCTAGAACATTTGCCGTAGTCATCAGCCACCTGCTGCACTTGCTGGGCAAGCTCTCTGGTAGGAGCCAGAACTAGACACTAAAACAAACACACGTTTAAGACACCTACCCCAAGTTAAAAAAGAAAAAAACCCAAAAAGGTCATCTAAGTTCTTTCTGTATTGTCTAATCTGGTACTTTAAAATTATGTGAGGAGATGGGAAAGGCACAGGTTAAGACAAGTGCACTGGAGTGTGAAAAAAAAACGGAGTATTTAGCTTATGAAATGACACATGCTTATGATATGGGATTTACTTTTGATACAGGATGCATTATAGTCTGTATGCTATTTGAGTGGATTTACAGATTGTTACCTACTTTTAACTAAACAACTCTTACAAGATGAACAAGTGGCTTTAACCATGGATTAACTATTAGGAAAAAAACAAATGAATAAGGAAATAGCGAAGCAGATACTTCTCTGACCTCTAGCTTAAGCTCTTAGATGTGTAGGCAAAAACAATGACTTATACACAAACACCACTAAATTAGAACTCTTTGAAATAGGTTATCATATACGCTGTTAACAACACACCCTGTTCCGTGTACAAATACATGAGATATTAGCTAACAATAATGAAGCTAATTCTACTAGCCATAGGGAATATATTTCATATCACAAAGTAACATATTATCCTTTCTGTGAACCACACTGTAACAATGTACCTGTTTGTAAAAACATACCAAATGCAAGCTCATTTTTTTTTTTTTTTTTAAAGATTTTATTTTTAAGGGGCACCTCAGCGGCTCAGTAGTTAGGCATCTGCCTTCAGCTCAGGTCATGATCCCAGGGTTCTGGGATTGATCCCCGCATTGGGCTCCCTGCTCAGTGGGGAGCCTGCGTCTCCCTCTCCCACTCCCCCTGCTTGCATTCCCTCTCTGTCAAATAAATAAATAAAATCTTAAAAAAAAAAAAAAAGGTATTATTTTTAAGTTATCTCTACACCATCATGGGGCTCCAACTTGCAACCCTGAGCTCAAGAGCCAGTCAGGCATCCCTCAATTCTCAAAAAACAGGTTAAGAAGGTATTAAAAAACGTTCCATAACCACTACACACATTTTACACAAAGTAGCTTAAGTGAAAATAATCAAGCCAGAAAACCATACTGCCCTATAAACATTTACAAAAATATTACTTAACCCCGGCACCTGGGTGGCTCAGTGGGTTAAGTCTCGGCCTTCGGCTCAGGTCATGATCCCAGGGTCCTGGGATCGAGCCCCACATCAGGCTCTCTGCTCAGCGGGGAGCCTGCTCCCCCCCCCCCCCGCCTACCTCTCTACCTACTTGTGATCTCTCTCCCTCTGTCAAATAAATAAAATCTTTACAAAACAGTATTACTTAACCACAAATAATACACGGCCTAAATCTGACTTACATGTACATGGCAGGGACATCATTTCATACTTCCTTATTCCTCACAGAATCAACAAGCAATTCAAAACTGTATTAGAATTTACTGCAGAATAAATGCAGTATTATGAAGCAGTATGAAGGCAGTGCACATGGCGGTTAAGAGTAAGACTGGTTCAAATTCAAACTCAGCCACTAACAGCTGTAGGACTTTAGACTGAGCACTTAATAGCACTGTATCAAAATTTTATCAGTAAGGCAGAGGTAACTTCATTTCCAGGTATGGAGCGTGGGTTGGAGAATGAAATCCGAAAACACAGGCCAAGCACAGTGCCTGAAACACAGTTATCATTAAATTGTGCTTATTTTTAGAATTATGAACACACTTACAATTGGGCCATCTCCCCTTTCCAAGTACGGCTGGTGGTTAATATGGACAATCGCCGGCAGCAAATACTAGGGGAGAAGGGGAGAAAGAACAATAGTCTTTATTCCAAAACTAAGCCATTATCCTAAATTATCACAGTTAACTGATAACGCCTAACCGCAAAAGTGAAATCAGAACTCACAGCTGTTACACATTATGTGCAAGGTAAATTTGAACACAAAATACTTGCACACATTTCCCATAGCTAAGAAACCTGAAATATTACCTATACTATCTGAATTAGAATTTTTTAAGAATTAAGAATTAACAGGATAATCAGAATAGCAAAATAAGTTACCATCATGTTAACATTCCCTCGCTGGTGGTACCTACCGCCAGAGTCTTCCCAGAGCCAGTCTGAGCGATGCCCACCATGTCTCGGCCACTGAGAGCCAAAGGAAATCCCTGGCACTGAATTGGAGTTGGTTCTGTAAAGTGCTGATCCATCAACACGTCCATCACATATTCTGTTAAGGGAACAGATGTCAGCACTTTTAGGTACAACTAAAGACACAGCCAGAATTCTAAAAAACTGTTCAACTCGTCAAAGGAAAGATTTACCCAGCTTTGTATCTCTCCAAGAAAAGTGCCATTTCTTTCTTTAGTTACTTAATCTCTGACCTGCTGACTACTACCTCAGAGGATTGTTGCCTTAGCTATCTATCCCCCTTCCCTTCAATACTTTAAAACCATGGACCTAGCATCTCCAACAGAGCATGGGTACATGGTTGTTGGTCACATATTATTTGCCAAGTTATACCCAGCTAGAAAGCCAATTCTTTGTTTTCTAAAAGGCAGAGGCAAAACTTCTAGAGAAAGATGAAAAACTCAAAGTTTTAAAGAACTTATAGATAAGCATAAAAAAACTTATAGATAAGCATAAAAAACTCTTATGCAACAATACAGCATTTACTTCCAGCCTTGAAGTTAAAAAACAAAACAAAACATATATTACCATCTTTGTGAAAGGTTTCTACTTGCCTCTTCAACAAAATACTGAACCTAAATCAAAACCTTTAATAATCCATTACCCATATGTACCGTTCAATAAAAATTAACAATTACAATCCTGGTTTGAAGAACACTTACGTGGGAAGTTAGCATGATGGAAGGCAAATACAGGTTTAGGACAAACATCTCCCCCTCTTACTGTTATTTCCTTCTTTCGGCGTAGTTCATCAACCTCATACTAAGGAAGAAAACACAGTTTTAAAAAAAAAAAAAAAAAAAAAAAAAAAAGAGTAAGTTATTCCAAACATGCAAATCTTTATGTTCCAGTCAAGCTGAACAATGATTTAATCCAGGATTACACTGGAAAATACATCTCTAACAGCTGTAACAGCACTTTCAATGTAGCAAGTGATAAGAGTTCCATTTTCCCCATGAGAAAAACAGATACTCAGAAATATTGAAAGTAATCTGCCCACAGTAAGAACTAGGAAGAGGGAGAAATAGTGGAACTCGGGACCAAGTGCTCTTTCCATCATAGGCCTAATATGTCAACTTGGTCATTATTGTGTATAGAAAAGGTAAATAAATCAATCCCCAAAACTTACCGGAGTCAGCCTTGCCACTTCTGGGTGTTCTACATAAAAATTCTTCTCAAACTTGGGGAGCTCACTCAAATCCCACTTCTTTTTACGTAAACGCTCCCCAGGATTACCAAATTTCTTCGGGGGAAGGCCACCACCACCTCTTGCACCGAATCTAGAAACATCAAAATTTTTAATTTTTTAGTATTTTAAAAGCAATATACCTTAGGTGGCATAAAACAAGCAAAAGATTTTCTCTTAGGATACTACCAGCCCCCTCCAACAAGTATTTTTTTTTTTATTCTTATTCAAAGGTATGGAGAAAAAGTTTATAACTTCCTTTACTATCCAGTAATATTGTTACAGGTATGATTACAATAGCTGAAAAAATCAAACTCCTATGTTTAGAAAACTAATAGGGGTTACAACCATATTCTAGAATCACTGTAAAGGTTTGAAATTTTATTCTGCCTTTTATGGTATGATTTTTAACAATTTAACTTCTCCGACTCGTTTCTTATGTAGACAAAATACTATCACTTCGGAGACTGAGATGAAGATAAAGTGCTTAAGAAAGTATCTGGCATAGTAATCACTCCGTACAAGTTGGCATAACTGTATTCATTGAGCAAATAGTCACTGTACCAAGTAGTGTTTTAAGTGGTGCTGGAGATATTAAATTGAGTATAACAGAAGTCTCTATTCCTGTGTAATATTCAGACATATATGCAAGGGAAGACATTAGCTTATGTTCAAAATTAAAGGCAATACTGTAGACAGGTTAAAAAAAAATGTATTTCAAGCCCAGTCGCCCCACACTTGGAACAGTATCTTGAGCCTTTTATCACTCCTACTGCCTGCTAATCTAAAGAAAACTACTAGCTGCCGCCGCCCCCCCCAAGACTAGTAGGCTACTCTTCCGTTTAGTATGCTAATGAACAGCCAGAACTGTTTTATGACCTCTTTTTCCTCTTCATCCCCACCTTTCTGTTCCCAGGGAAATAGTATTATTAACTATAAATCTACCATAAAAAGTAAGTCTTAAGGTTTTACTTAAGTCCATTATTTTCAGTAATCTCTACACCCAACACGGGGTTCAAACTCATGACCCCAAGATCAAGAGTCACATGCTCTACTGAACCTGCCAGGCACCCCTTATTTAAGGTTTAAAAAAACTAACGTTTAAAGCCAATCTTTGTTTTATCTAACATTCCTAACAGACAAGTTCAACTGGAATACAAATGACCACCAGGTAAACTCACAATGTTCCAACTTTTCCTAGAACGTGGAGATGGGTCTTCATTTCCATACTTCAACCTATTAAAGTGTGGGGCATTGCTTCTTATACAAGTAGTATACACTTACACTGTGTTTTCATTCAGTTTCCTTACTCCTGAATTTGAATTTAACTTCCCTTTTTCACTCTAAGCCACTCATAACATCATCTTGCTGATGGTTCCACTTTGTAATTGACAGGCAGTAGCTGTATTATTTTAAAGGGTCTCAATTTCCTGGAATTCGAAGTGTTCCTAAAACTTACTCAGCTAGACACTTCTCTAAATACAAACATACAATGACGGATGGCGGGAAAATTTTCTTGGGACCACTAAGTGTCTTCACTGAATAGGTAGAACTTGATGGATTCCATTTACACTACTGAACTGGTAAGAGAGATCAGGAATCAAAACAGAAGCTAAGATATATACATATATTGAAGAAACCGTATCGATTACATCTTCACCTTGCCCTCAGGCCCAAAGGTCAATACTGAACAGACAATCATCTTTAAAGACCACCTGGATCAACTCCCCCCCTTTTTTTTACAAATGAAGCAACGCAGATCTGTAATAGGTAAGACAAGTTTTTAGATTGTTAGGCTTACAAATGAATCAACGCAGATCTGTAACAGGTAAGACAAGTTTTTAGATTGTTAGGCTTACAAAGAATTGTAATACCAATTTTTAGAGACTGTCACCCTAGTTTATAATAATTTACGTGGCTCCTAGAAGGTGCTGTTTCAATGCTTCTCCTGCATTCCAATGCTTCCGCATTCAAATGCTACCCGGACCTTAAACTAATGATCCACAAGAACACAGAACTCTGGAAAGTGACATTCCTTTTAAGGCTTATTCAAAGGAAGAACCGAGGTTTCTCCCATCTCTCTATTGCCCTGACCATTTAACCAAAATCTATCATTCTACACCATGGATGTAATTTGAAACACGGTTCTTTAAAAATACGCTGTCTTCCACCTTTCTAATTAAAGCTTCCCTCAATATTCAAGATGGCCTCTTACTCTTACAGAATTCTTGCCATCCTTCGAAGATGCACACATCCTAATCCCTGGCATACTATACTGTTCATTAAATATTTTGATTGCTTTGCAATAAATGCAGGTCTGAAGATTTATGTATTTACATGCAATTATCATGCTAGTTTAAATGCACAAGGCACACAACTTGGATTTTACATGTACACTGATCACACTTCCATTCCCTTTTCCAAATAATAATCCATTTCAGCTTCGTTAACATTCAGTTAAGAATACAGCTATTCAACCGGGCAATTCACAGACCTGTACCCCTGGGGCTAATAATACATTATATGTTAATAAAAAGAAAAATTTTTAAAGAAATAGTAATTTAAAAAAATGGAATATAGCTATTCAAATCATAAATGAAACTTCATGGTAAATGGAGAATTAGGACACAGACCTTACGAAAAACTGCCATTTTGTTTCAAGTTTTTAAAGCTTTTAAAAAAATGTCATCTGATAGTCAATATGGGGTTAAGTATGGATCAGTAATTCACTTTTTCAAATTAATTTTTATTGTTAAAACATATATGGTTAAACTTCTAAACCAAACACCCACATCTGAGAGAACAGAACATTATCAGTACCTTGGTAGCTCCCTGTACCTATTTCAAGTTTACAAACCCTGTACCTACCACCTCTAATTTTGCTTTTTGAGTCTTGTCGTATGTATCCTTATAGGTATTATCCTTTTTTACCACAACTTGCGTTTTCACTTGTGAGTCATCCGTGTTGATGTACGTTTTCTCTTTTCACTGCTGTATTGTATTCTACTGTATGGACACCCCCACTTTATCCAGACGTAATGGTTTCCAATACTGTCACAAACAGTGCTGGTAAAAACATTTTTGTCCATGAATCCCGGGGAACATACACAAGGATTTCTCTGGGCTTTACCGTCTGGGTAGTATAAAGCTTTAGAGAGGAATTACTGGGTCATTTTCTGCTGGGTAATGTCAAATTCTTTGTCTTAAGTGGTTGCACTGAAATTCACTTCTAAATATAGCTATACTGTGAAACACTAAGCAAATATTCCACTTCTGGCCCTCCAAATTTAACATTATGTATTTTCCTTTCTAACAAGGTTTACATTTTTTATTTTATAATTCGGGTGGTAATTGAAGTGCTTGTGACTAGAATGGGAGTCCTGTGTTTGAACCACAAAAGAATGTTTGGAGAAAGTATCATTAACAGAACACCTACTACTAAGAGACAATTCCGCGTAGCACCTCAATTCCCAAGAACAATGCAAAGTAAAGGCAATGACGATGCCCACTAGGCTCACAAGAAGGTCCAGGATTGCACAAGGTCATGTATGTATCAATAACTGGCTTTCCATTACTTTTTATCCAGAGAAAAGAGGTTTATTACAAAAAAGTAACAACACAGAGAAACACCAGTCTCTTAATCAACTTTTGCCTTTAACTGATGTTAAGATCTCAATCTGTTATCTGGGAAGACTTCAGGTTTAATCTTGTTAACTTTCAACTGTGGCATTATCCCATCGAAAACTTTCTAACCACGCTGGGAAAATACCCCAGGCCAACTGGAGGAAAAAAGAAGGCGCTATGGGGAGGAACCCTGTAGTAACAATTAAACAAACAAAAAAACCCCCTCCCTCCTCAAATATGATCATTTAGATGGTGAACAATTCCCCTGCTTCACTGTCCAATGTGCTCCCTTCGAATTATATGAAATACGACTAAAGGGGATTTAAAGATGTATTTAAACTAGGAATCAGGCTCTTGGTCGCTACTTTGCAGTGCCATTCACAGTCCTCTCTGGCGACAGATAACGCTAAGGGAAGCCATTTGGCATCAAGATTTTCCCAGACCGCACTCGGAGACCTCCTCCTCTTCTCAGCAAGAACATCCGTGTTTTACAGAGGAACGCGGAGGCCTGGAGATCAAATGACTTGCCCAAATCGGCGGGGCTCGAAAGCCGGGCAGCGAGGCGAGGCCCGGCCAGGTCCGCGGCGCTCGGGGGCAGCTCCCGCTCCCCGCCCCGACGGTGGTCCGCAAGAAGGGGTTGGGGCGTCGCTAGGCCGCCCCCCCTCGCCGGGTCACCCGTGATCCCGGGGCGCAGGCCCACCCACCAAACCGCTCTTATGTCCCAGGAACGCCTCGCCTCCCCTTGTCGGAGGCGTCGGTCCCAGGCCCGCAGTCCGCTCCAGGTCCCCCTCTCGGCCGCAAGCTGCGGTTCCCTCAGCAAACCACCTTCCCCCCCCCCCCGGCCCACGCACACTCGAGGCCTTCCCTCTCCCCCTCCCCCCTTACCCTCCACGGTCACGATCCCGGTCCCGGTCCCCAAAGCCGCCTCCGCGCATGGTCCCAAACGGATAAAGATCTGGGAGCGGGGCACGGATGGCCGGGCTCGGGAGGGCCTGCGGCTCCGGTCTGGTGACGACCGATGGCGGCGGCGCCTCCGCTGTTGGGGCGGCGGCAGGCGCGGCGCTCTCTCGCTCCGACGCGCTGTCTCCCGTCGCAGACGCCACCGTCGCCGCCTCTCTCGTCGGAGACGGGAGCAAAACACAGAGAATCGGGGTTATAAAAACAGTGGGTAGGTTTGGCTACGCTCAAACCCGGCAGTGCCGCGGTTTAGGCGTCTCCTTCCTTCCCAGCTACTGCACAAAATGGCGGCCGGCGCTGAGACTGCTCCAGCTTAACGCTACGTACGTCGGAGACGATACGTAAACAGCGTCTTAGAATAGCCCGAGGGCTTAGCGGAGTACTAAGGTTATTCTTGGAAGCACTTTACGTCACTTGCGCAGACGGGTACGTTTTGCAGTCAATAGAAGAAAAATAAAGTACGAAGCGGGCGTAGAGCTCTCGCGCCACCTGAACTAGAACGTGGGGTGGGGTGAGGGGGAAGAGCCTCCGGTGCGACGTAACATTCTTTGCGTCGTTACCCGGCCCACTATTGCGAAGATGCGCAGTGTGCGTAACGCATTCTGTTTGGAGAATAGAGGATTTTGCTGGGTTCCGAACGCGAGCCGGAACCCGGCCCTCCTTGTGCAAGTTGCTTTGCAGACACAATAACTGTCCTCCATATTGCAGTCGCCAAGTGTCAGGGTCTTCAGGTGTCTTAAGCCCGGGCAGGTCTTTAGGGGTCCCGGCTGGCGCTCGTAGATGGCCGCGCCAGCCTGGGCCTACGGTCACTGGCCGCGCGCCCCGGCGCCATTTTCTTTGGTTGCCTGTTGCTGCGCTGTTGCCGGCGGCCATGATGGATGCTCGTTGTCCGTTCTTTGGGAGGTGATCGGTTGAGGACGTCCCAGTTAGGTTAAAGCACTTCCTACCATCACTGAAGTGCATTTTCTGAGCAGAATATTTACACTGTCCCTGGCTGAGCACAGTTGGCTAACAACCAAAACGTGGGTAGAGCTGTTGAGGTAGACACCTGGGACCCTTGGTGGCCATTCCCCGGCCCTGCCTCAGGAGGCCCTGGCTGACCCTTAGCGCTTTCCCCAGATGAGAAGGGCTAAAAGCGGTGGCCCTTAAGACACAGAAAAGGTGAAGGCATAAGCACGTGTTTTTAATCAGGCCGGACCGCGTTCCTCTCAATTCCTTCCAACCTGGTTTCCAAACTAAGTGCTTCCTTCTCCCTCAAGCTGAACTCGACCGTCTCACGAGTCTGGCCAGATCGCCTCCACAATGGTCGAGGAGCTAAGGCCCTTGGAGAGCCGTTCATCCGACGTCTCTTTATCTCTACAGAGATACAGGGTGCCGGGGGGAGATTTGGGGTCCCTCACTGTGGGGGCTGAGTGGTGTCTCCTACTCTGTTGTGAATGTTTCCCAAATTATTGCAAAAGGAGCATAAGGAAAGGAGCTTTGTGACAAGCCGATCAATTGTCTCTGGGGCTGTAGATGCAGATGGGCAAGAAGAAGCACTGGACGGGTGTCGAACGCCACATGGGCCAAGCGCTGTGCTAGGGCCAACACATGGGTTCCTGCCCTCGTGTTGTGTATGCCCTAGTGGGGGGAGCTTGGACAATGAATCTCTATGTTAGTTAAATATTGCTAACTAAAATAGAAAAATAAAGCACGGAAAGGGGATAGGGATTCTGTGCCTGTGGGGGAGGGGAGTGTATGGGTGTCCTGGTGTTACATGGGGTGCCCGGAGGGAAGGCTTCCCTGATCAAGTGACACTGGAGAGCAGAGCCCTAAAGGGAGAGAGCTAGCCTTGCCGGCAGCGGAAAGAGCAAGTGCAAAGGCCCTGAGGCAGAATGTGGCCGGCTATATAGCAAGGAAGAAAGACTGGAGAGGACTAGATTTGAAGGATTTGTAGGCTGCTATTGGATTTTGCCTTTTCCTTTAGGTAAAATGGAAATCTCTAGAAAGTTCTCAGAGTGACACAATAAAAGGACCCCTATGACTACGGTATAGAGAATAAATTGAGAGTGAGCTAGAGCAGAAGCAGGAAATTAATTAGGAGGCTAGTGTAGTAGTTCAGGCAAGAGATGATGGGACTTGGTACAGATTAATGGCAATGTGTAAAGGAAAAATGGTCTAAATGAAAATTTAACCAATAATTTGCTAATGGGTGGGATATGAAAGAAAAGACTCAAGGATAACCTTATAGGAGTGACACAATAATTAAGCTCCTGTGATTTAGACTGTATAGGCACTGAAGGAATAATTTGGACCGTTTTGCCTATTTATCATATTTGCTAAGTAATTAAATCTGAAGCTCTCTATATAACAATAATTTATAAACTAAGGTAGGTCCATTGAAACCCTCCCTATGTTTTGCTGAAGTAAAATAATATTTTGCTACTTGATTAGGTCCCCATCTTACAGAATCTCATGGCTCCTTTGTCTTCATAAGGCTTTTCGCAGTACATAATTATATATTTACGTCATTATTTGGTTAATACCACCTCCAAAAAATATGAACTTTGTTTTCCTATGGCAGACAAGTTTTTTTTTTTTTTTTTTTTTTTTTTATTAAGTGAATCCATAGTATGCTTTTTCATTCTTGGTATATCTGTTTTCTTACCTAAGATGGTTAAAAGTTATTACATTTTTTTTCTAAATACAGAGAAGGATTTTCTTTAAGTAGAGAGGTCAGAGAACCTAGGAATTTCATTAGGAATAGCGAAGACTGTTGGGGAAAAGGAAATATGCTTTGCTCACTTCATCTTTTTTGGAAAACTAAGTACTTACCCTATGATCCAGCAGTTACGCTCCTTGATATTTCCTGTAAGATTTGGAAACTTACGTCCACACACAAACCTGCACACGGATGTTCCCAGCAGCTTTATTCATAATTGCTGAAACTTGGAAACAACCAAGATGTCCTTCAGCTGTGTATCCTTCAGAAAAACTGTGGTACATCAGGGCAGAGGAATATTATTCAGCAATAAAAACAAATGAGCTATCGAGCCATAAAAAGACACTGAGAAATCTTAACTGTGTATTGCTAAGTGAAAGAAGCCAATCTAAAAAGGCCCTATAACGTAGGATTCTAACTACATAACGCTCTGGAAAAGGTAGAACTATGAAGACAATAAACAGATCAGTGATAGCCAGGGATTAGCAGGGAGGGAGGGATCAACAAACAGAGTACAGAGGATTTTTAGGAGAGTGAACCTATTCTGTATGGTACCATGATGGTGAATACGTATCATTATGCATTTATCTAAACCCAGAGAATGTACAACATTAAAAATGAACCATAACGTAAACCATGGACTTTGGGTGATGGTGATATGCCCATGTAGGTTCATCAATTGTAATGAATGTGGAAGTGTTGATAATGGCTCTGCATTGATAGGGAAACAAAGGCAAAAGAAAAAAATTTCCTGACTACCTACAGCCCGCTGACAGTCCATGAAACAGGCAGAGTGACATTCCTTGAGGAACTCTCAATGTTGATACTTTGCTAAGAGAAAAAGGCAATCTTAGCCCAATCCCCAGGATCCTGTAAGTCTACTTTAACATATAAAAATTCCTTTGGAAATTTCTTTTGTCTCTACTACCCAAGATATATGTTGGTGATCATCCCCCAAGCATCTGACCCACTGATACGCATCTGAAGGGCCTCGTGACTAATGTTTTATTAGACAGTAATAAATGACCTTTTCCTAACAATGGCTAGCCCCTCAAGGTCCTGGAAACCTTGCTTCCAAAATTCCTTAGAGACTTACGCTATCCCTAACCCCCTCCCCACTTGAAAGTGTATAATCGGCCTCTCCTCACAACCCCAGTGCAGCTCTTTCTGCCCACGGGTCCTGTCCCTATGCTTTAATAAAACCACCTTTTGGGGGCGCCTGGGTGACTCAGTGGGTTAAGCTGCTGCTTTCGGCTCGGGTCATGATCTCGGGGTCCTGGGATCGAGTCCCGCATCGGGATCTCTGCTCAGCAGGGAGCTTGCTTCTCTTTCTCTCTGCCTATTTGTGATCTCTCTCTGTCAAATAAATAAATAAAATCTTTAAAAAAAACAAACAACAACAAAAAAGCCCCACCTTTTTGCACCAAAGACATCTCAAGAATTCTTTCCTGGGCATTAGCTCCGAATCCCAACATCTTTCCTCTATCATGCATGTGTGGGGCTGGAGGTATATAGGAAATCTCTAGACCTTCCTCTCAATTTTGTTGTAAACCTAAAACTTCTCTAAAAATAATAAATCCTTAAAAAAGAAACAAACCCTAAGAACTGACAGCTATTGTGTACTCATGCTTACTGTATCCTAGGCATGTGCTACGTGCTTTATTTTGTTGTCATCTGTAAATGAAACAACAGTGCCTCAAAAGGATTTTAGAAGGAGCAAATGAAAATACACACTCAGAGCGGTACCTGGGCACATTAACACTCCGTGAATGTTACCTGTTATCATCCCTCCACTTTCCTGGATGAGAAAGCTGAGGCTTAGGAGCCTAAGTCACTCATCCAGGGTCACACAGCAATTGGCCTAGCTGGGTCGAAACCCTAGGTGCTCTAGCACAGCTTTCACGTGGTACTGTTGACATCTGGGGTCAATTTGTTGCGCCAGTTATCTCATGTGCGATAAGATGTTAGCAGCATTCTGGACTCTACCAACTACATGCCAATGGAATCTCCCCCCTCCTCCAAGCTGTGACAACAAAATGTCAGAAAATGCCTCCTAGGGAACGCTGAGAATGACTAATTGACAGCTGCTCAAGAAGCCCTATGCTGTACTACCTCCCCATGGGATCACAAGATGATGATTATTCTCTTTCAACTGTCAATTTTTTTCTGCAAATGTGGTTTGTCTTCTGCACTCCATCAGCCAACAATACAATGCCATTTTTCATTTTATCTGTTTTATTATTATAGCAGTAAAATTTATATTCAAAGACTCAATTTCCAACCACTAAGAGAATTATTTCTTTTGTTTAGATTTTAAAACCATAGGTTTTTAAGCTACTTTGACTGTCTACCACCTATGCTAAGTTCTGTACCTACGTTCTCTCCCCTCAGTGTTACAACTCTGCAATTTCATAGTCATTAAACTCCCCAAATGTGAAATACAGTTGCCTCTGCCTTCTGCTTTGGTAGGACCAAGGTTAGTTTTTTTTTTTTTTTTTAAGGTTTTATTATTTGACAGAAAGAGTAGGCAGAGAGGCAGGCAGAGAGAGAGGAAGAAGCAGGCTCCCTGCTGAGCAGAGACCCTGATGCGGGGCTTGATCCCAGGACACTGGGATCATGACCGGAGCCAAAGGCAGAGGACTAACCCTCTGAGCCACCCAGGCACCGCCCGAGGTTAGTTTTTTGAGAAAAAAAACTAACTAATTGTACTAATTGTACTTTGGATATAAGAGGATGAGAATCCTGACATTCTTCAGTCAACAAGGTAACCTAAAGAATTTGCCTTCCAACCATGGTATAGGAGGGACACATAGGAAATCTATTTCTAAAACATGAACTTTTATATACACTCTTTTCTAAAGTTGATAAAACTGAGAAATTTGTTTAAAATGTCACCCTCCTGTGCACCTCGGTGGCTCAGTGGGTTAAGTGTCAGCCTTCGGCTCAAGTCACGATCCCAGGGTCGTGATCGAGGCCTACATCAGGCTCCCTGCTCACCAGGAAGCCTGCTTCTCCCTCTCCTGCTTCCCCTGCTTGTGTTCCTTCTCTGTCTCTCTCTGTCTCTCTCTCTCTCTCTCAAATGAATAAATAAAATATTTTAAAAATAAAAAATAAAAATAAATAAAATGTCATCCTCCTACTTTATAAACTAAAAGAATACTTCTTTTCTACCCAAAATCTGACCATGGACTTTGCCATGTATGTACCACCTCAGAGGTTCTGAATATAGGGACAATTAGAAATGATGACATAAAAGTGAGAAAAGTAAATGATCCTAATAACTTGGTAACACATTCTGTTGCAAATTAGGAAAATTATAGTTTTTTGCTTTCAACAAAATGAAAAGAGGGCTATGTGGAATTTTTAGGAATTTTCAGGATTTTAAAGGATGATGTTGGATATCAAACTGCTATGTTATTTAAATTCCATCGGGATACATTCAGAAGAGTGATGTGGAGGTGATAGTTTCATATTAAAATGGCAGATCATTAAAGTAACAAGATAGATTATGAGATTTTGGGCATATAAATTGGAAGGAGATTAAAAAATTGACATTACCAGAACAAAACTCTTTTTGATTTCTACCTATGGAATTATATGGATCAAAGTTTATCAGCACTTATAGCTATAAAAGGGGAAGGGGGAAAAATAGCCCAAAGTAATATTCTTCCATGGATATAGGATCTTTTTTTCTTAATCTGCCTGTATCTTATTAAGAGATACTATTCCCAGGGCACCTGGTTGGCCCAGTAGGAAGAGCATGTGACTCTTGATCTTGGTGTTGTGAGTTCAAACCCTATGTTGGGTGTAGAGATTCCTTAAATAAACAAACTAACTAACTAAAAACGTTTAAAAATATTAAAAAATAAAAGATACATCCCCAATAAAAATTTCTGTTTAATAGTTATTTAGAGTTTTAATGTATATATGTTGTTTTATTTAATTGTGTTCTAATAATAATTATTATGGTAACTTAATCCAGAAGAAATTTTAGTATATAGAGCCTTAGGATCATAAGAAATGAGAAAAAAGGGGCACCTGGGTGGCTCAGTCAATTAAGCATCTGCCTTCAGCTCCGATCATAATCCCAGAGTCCTGGAATCAAGCCCCACATTGGTTTTCCTGCTTAGTAGTGAGTTTGCTTCTCCCTCTGCTCTCCCATCCCGCTTGTGCTTGCTCTTTCACTCTCTCTCTCTCTCTCAAATAAAATCTTTAAAAAAATGAAATGAGAAAAAATATTTTAGTATTTGTGCCACAATTCTGTGTGACAGAAATAAATGAGGAATAACACATTTGATATAAAAATGTAGGATAAGATTTTGGAAAGAAAATAGGAGTTCAAAGAGAAAATAGAACCACATAAGATGTCCAACTCTTAAAGAAGAACCCATTCGTGTATTTTTATTATTTTTTAAGATTTTTTTATTTTGGGGCACCTGGGTGGCTCAGTCATTAAGTGTCTACCTTCGGCTCAGGTCATGATCCCAAGGTCCTGGGATCGAGCCCCACATTGGGCTCCCTGCTTAGCCGGGAGCCTGCTTGTATTCCCTCTCTCGCTGTCTCTCTCTGCCAAATAAATAAATAAAATCTTAAAAAAAAAAAAGAAACTAAAAGACTTTTTAATTTTTAAGTAATCTCTATACCCAGTATGCGACTTGAACTTACAACACCAAGATCAAGAGTCGCATGTTCTACAGACTCAGCCAGCCAGGGGCCCTCTTCCTAGTATATTTTTAAAGGATGATGTTGGGTATCAAACTGCTAAGGTATTTAAGTTCCACTGGGATACATTCAAAAGAGTGGTGTGGAGGTGATAGTTTCATGTTAAAATGGCAGTACTTCACCATATTATAAATTTTAGCTTTTAAAGCACTTTTGGGGCACCTGGGTGGCTCAGCTGGTTAAGTATCCAACTCTCGATCCCAGCTGGGGTCTAGTTCTCAAGGTGGTGAGTTTAAGCTCCTCACTGGGCTCCATACTGAGTGTGAAGCCTAGCTAAAAAAAAATGAAAAACAAAACAAAACATAAAAACCGACAATGTAAACCTACAACGAAAAAGTTGCATCAACATAAAATCTGTTTTCAGAATTTCCTTAGGGGAACTCTTTGAAGACCGCTAATCTTAAAGAGATGAACCCGGACCATGTCGCCATGCTCCATCTAAAGTGGGTGCCTCACTGTGCTGTTAATTACCGTCATGCGGAAATCAGGCTGAGAGGTGTGAATCCTTGACTCCAGATGAACGTGTGTGTTAGTGGCTGCTGTTTTAGAGAGACCTAGAAGAACGGAATCCCACCGTCACTGTTTTTACTTCGCTCTTCTGTATAAGTCTCTTGCTTAAGATTTTCTATCGCTCCCCAGGACCAGAAGATCCAATATTAGCTCCATAGTCTGACATTGAAGGTTTTCCAAATTCTGGGCCCAACCTCTCACCACCTCCCTGCTTCAGCAAATCCCTATTCTCTATCTTCACCCACATTTAAAATATTTATTTATGCCAACTTTTGTGATTTTATTTTTATTTTTTATTATTTTTACTTTAAAAAAAATTAACATATAATGTATTATTAGCCCCAGGGGTACAAGTCTGTGAATCGCCAGGTTTACACACTTCACAGCACTCAAACTTTTGTGATTTTTGTTAATCCCGGTCCATACATGCAAATAAAAATGCTCAAAGTCTACTTCTGTCCCTTCTCTGCTTGGAAACTTAGAGAGGTGATTTTCTTCTTCTTCTTCTTCTTTTTTTTTTTTTAAAGATCTTATTTACTTATTTGACAGTGCAAGAGAGATCACAAGTAGGCAGAACAGAAGGAGGCAGAGAGGGGGGAAGCAGGCTCTCTGCTCAGCAGGGAGAGCCCGATTCGGGGCTCGCCCAGGACCCTGTGATCAATGACCTGAGCTGAAGGCAGAGGCTTAACGCACTGAGCCACCCAGGTGTCCCTGAGACAGGATCTTATGTCTGTCCTCTGGCATTTAGAAGCATTAGTCACCACCTGGAAACGATATTTTTTCTGTTCTCTTGGTAGATAACGAGGGCAGCTGTTCGGTTCCTCCCTTCAGCGCAGCATGCGAGCAAGCCGAGGAGGAAGAGAGTCGAGACTCTACAGTCAGCTCACTAGGGGTGACATAGTCAAGGATTAAAGAGAATGACTCACAAGCACAGAGATGAACAGTGTTACCGCGTCTTAAATACTCTAGATGAGAAAGGGGATTGTAATTATCAAGGTGTGACGAATACTACACTCGCATACACAAATGCTTGGCACTTATCTTCTGGAAAAGCCCAGAATTGCATCCACCCTGCCCTTTGCCTCCGCAAATAGTACCTTTCTAATGAGGGTGGGACAAGAAAAATTTTCTTGGTGACAGAAAAAATTGTTTTAATTCCCTAGCAGCCTTCTAAGTCAAGGGATCCTAGTAGCTGAAGGCTCTTTGGTTTGTCGAATACGAATGAATTTAAAGACAGTGTTCAATGATATGTATGGGAGTGCAAAACCCGAGAAGCCAGAGGAAGTAAAAATGTTTTGCACGGGGGACGTGGAGGAGGAGGCAAGAACACAATGTTTTACCTTCAGAAAAGCAGTAATGTTGTCTAGTGCTCAGTAGAGGGTGTTCAACGGAGGGGCCATTAAGATACCATGGAGGGCTGAGTTCCTGTTCAAGATGGATACTGGTTAAGAGCAGAGACTGTCTGCGCCGAAGCAGCCACATGGGAGGTAACTGGTTCTCAGTCCAGAGAAAATTCCGTGATGTTCCAGTAGATTATAAGGCACAGCGATGTAATTTTCTTTAGATTCCCAGCTCCCTGAATTCTGTTACTCTTCACTCCTACAGTCCCCGTCCCCCACCCATGACCACGGCTGCCAAGTGTGCGGCCAATCCCAGGCTTTGCAGCCATTGAATCCGGGTATGGGTACGTACGGCTGACATAATGGGCCCCTCCTCGCGTGCTAGTGATAGAAAAACAACTGTCACAGGCGTGGGCTGACCACAGACTGACCAACTGAGGCCATTTCCGTGGTAGCTTTTTGGTTCTGGAGAAGCATAAAACGGACCTGAGCAAACTTCTGGGTCACTGTGGCCAAGGACCATCTGGCATGTCACATGCTGGGCCCCAGTCTCTGAGCTCCCCTGGGTGTGACTCAAAGGTTAAAAGATCAGACCTGCCAGAGCTGTGTGACTGGCACTGTGGGTGTTTCAGAGGCTCTGATGATCTCTGGAACTACAGCAGGGCCTTGTCTTGGCTGGGAAATCCAGACCCAAAGAACAGGGGATTGGCAACCTTGGTTTACTTTTGACAACCCTAGAGAGGAAATGTCAGCCTTCACAAGCTGGAGGGGAGGGAGTAGCTATATGCTAGGGCAGCTGAACAGGAAGTCGAGGGACCACGTCATGTTTTTAAATAGATTCCTCTGTGTTCTCCAGACAAATACAGGGATGTTGATCAGGTATGGAGCCGAGTGGGGTATCTGAGAGGAGAGCTGGCAGCGACCTGCCGAGGAACAGAATGGAAAGGAGGAGAATTGACCAGAAAGTATATAATTATGTACTTTAATTGTACCTTTAGAATTGCACTTAAGAATTACAATTGTACTTTGGAGACACATAGACTTAATAATGTGAAGAAAAACAGGCTGGCACCAAAAATCAGAACATAAGGACCAAGACAGTGAAAACATCGATGGGTCAGTTAAACACCAACTGGTGTGTCTAAGGTATTATATAATGAGAAGGAAAGTTCTGGTGTTTACATAATTTTGATCACAGAGGCAAAATATAGTTTGCACACACTTGGAGGAAAACCAACCAGCATCAGAGTGATCTCTTAGGAAGGACTTTGTGAAACAAGGACACCAAGCCTACACACACACACACACACACGCGCGCGCGCGCACGCACACACGCACACGCACATACCCTACCTGATCTGGGGGTGGTTTTCATTGGTCCTGGGTAGAGTCAAAAGAGGAGACCTTTGCTTTTACATACATATAAAATTCTAGGCATCTAGTTTGAGAACTTACAGGGTTCTCCCCCCCAAAAAGGGCTCCTGCCCAGTGTAAATAAGTCCCTGTAAGTAATTTCACATGGTTTTCCCTCCTCTACCTGTTGAAATTGCTGCAAAGACCAGTTCTTAAATTGGGAAATGTGGGAGTTGACTCCCTTGGCAGTACTTGTAAATCCAATAGGGATTGTAGTGTTCAGGACAGGCTCTTTGCTCTCTGCCAAGGAGCGGAACTCCTTGAGGAAAAGGGGTGGAGGGAAGGTTGGCAAAGCAGCCATCCAAGAGCTACTCAAGGTAGAGGGTGCCTTGTCAAGACAATGTGAATGTCCAGGCTGCCTGGCAGGTCTTTGTACCTGCCCCAAACTTGCTCAAGCACACCCCGGACGAGGCAGTTCCCTGCGTGAGTGGCCTCATAGCTACCTGTATTTTTGCTTTGTGGCTCTTAGCCACATTTGGAATCATTTGGGTGATTTCCCCTGCAAGTCCATGCCTCAGGGACTGTCTTGATTAATCATTCCTATATACTGTTGTACTTGGCAACTAACTGGTGTCTCCGTATTGGCGGAGTACAAGGCAGTATGCTTTGTAACTTAGGGATGCACAGATATGTAATCTAAGAACAAAGATTTTAGGTATGGGAGTGTTTGACAACAAATTCAGAAAAATGGTTAATTCTTTGGGGGAGGAAAGAGACTCAGTCCTAGAGGATATTCAGGGGTCTTCAATTGTATTGGTAATGTTTCCTTTCACAAGTATCAGCTGCATTATTTTTTATACCTTTTTGTCTTAAATACTCCATAATACATTTAAAATATACATATGGATGAATGAATGAGGTTTTATGTGGGGAGTCCTCTGAGCCCATTAATAATTCAAGGTTTATATCCAAGCAATCTTACTATTTTTTTTTATTGTTCTGGGATAGAGCTTCTTTTTAAAAAGATTTTAAAATTTCAATTCAATTTAATTAACATATATTGTATTATTAGCATCAGGGGTAGAATTTAGTGATTCATCAGTTGCATGTAACACCCAGTGCTCATTACATCAGGTGCCCTCCTTAATGCCCGTCCCCCAGTTACAGCATGCCCCCACCCACTTCCCCTCCTACAACCTTCAGTTTGTTCCCTATAGTTAAGTCTCTTATGGTTTGTCTCCCTCTCTCTTTTCATCTTACTTTCTAAAAAATATTTTATTTATTTATTTTACAGAGAGAGTGAAAGAGAGAAAAAGCAGGGAGAGCAGCAGAGGGAAAGGGAGAAGCAGGCTCCCCACTGAGTAGGGATCCTGATGTAGGGCTCGATCCCAGGACCTCGGGATCATGGCCTGAGCTAAAGGCAGACACTTTACCAACAGAGCCACCCAGGAGGCCCTGTTTTCATCTTATTCCCCCCACCCCCTTGCCCCATGTTCATTTGTTTTGTTCAAATTCCTTAAATTCCACATATGAGTGAAATCATATATTTGTTTTTCTCTGACTGCCTTATTTCGCTTAGCATAATATCCTCTAGTTCCATCCACATCACTGCAAACGGAAAGATTGCATTCTTTTTGATGGCCGAGTAATATTCCATTGTGTGTGTGTGTGTGTGTGTGTGTGTGTGTGTGTATACACACACCACATCTTCTTTATCCATTTTTCTGTCAGTGGACATCTGGGCTCTTTCCATATTTTGGCTGTTGTAGACATCAAGCAACCTTCTTCTGATTCCATATTCATCAAGCAACTTTAGCTTCATTTGAACTTGCTCACTGAGGCAATGGGTAGTTCGGGTCAATCTTGACAACTAATCAGCTTGCTATTATAGTCCGTTCTTCAAGATCAGTGGCATTTTGGTGTACTCTACTTGGTAGCTTGTGTGCTTCGTGAGACGGAGCTATTTCTTTTTTTTTTTTTTTTAAGATTTTATTTATTTATTTGACAGAGATCACAAGCAGGCAGAAAGGCAGGCAGAGAGAGAGAGAGAGAGAGAGAGGAGGAAGCAGGCTCCCTGCCAAGCAGAGAGCCCGATGCGGGGCTCGATCCCAGGACCTCGGGATCATTGACCTGAGCCGAAGGCAGAGGCTTTAACCCACTGAGCCACCCAGGCGCCCCGAGACGGAACTATTTCTCTAGAAATTAATCAGTACTGGAGAACAAAATACACTGAAGATGAAGGCTGAAGGCCTGACTCTGAGGCATGGAGCATTTGCCACCAGATGACACCTCTTGAGAAAATTTCAACTAGCTTTCCCAGGTCAAAACCCCTTTGTCTGTGCCTGCTTTTAGGTTTACATAGTCTTAAAAATGTTATGTAAATCCCGTGTTGCCATTTAACTTTCTAATATCTTGTGTCTCATGTTTCTGACCATATTGTAAGCTCTTGAAGATGAATGCTCCCAGCCTATAAGAGCCCAACATTGTATCCTGTAGAATACTGTTACACTGATGACTTCCAAGGAACCATAACTCCTGACATTCGAGCTCCTGCATAGTCCCCTCCCACAAGGATCTGGGCTTGGCTGATGACTTGCTTTGGCCAATGGGACCTTAGCAAGTACGAGACAAGTAGAAGCCTGATAAGCTCTTGCCATCCTGGAACCCAGGTACCATGTAGAAGCTCAGGCTAGACTACGGAATGATGACAGAGAGAAGTCTCACCCTTTCATCCATCCCTGCCAACATCCCAGACACATGGGTGAAGTCATCTTAGACCCTCCAGCCAACCCATGAGCTGAAGGTAGCTGTGTGAGCGGCTTGTTTCCTCGTCCCTTTATCTGGATGTTGCCATATTAGGATGTAAAAGCACAAGTGCTGTAACCATCTTTTGACCATGAGGGGAGCTTTTGGAGAACCAACAACCAGCACTGAGGATGGGAAAGTGAACGTTCTTTCTGTTTCTTGTTGTTGTTATATAATAGCGACATTATATAGTTGCTATTAACTTAATTACTATATTAATTATATTAATGAACTGACTAGTTAATTAATGAAGGTCAGCTTCTGGACTCTTCATTATATGAGAAGGCATATTTCCTCATAGCTTAAGTCCTTTGAGTTGGGTTTCTGTTACCTGCTGCTGAAGGCATTTTTTTTTTTCTTTAAGTATTCTCTACAGCAGATGTGGGGCTCGAAGTCATGGCTCTGAGATCTAGGGTCTCATCCTCCCCCAACTGAACCAGCCTGGTGCTCGGCAGCTGAAGGCATTCTAACTGATATGCTCCTCAACCAGCTCCACTGGTACAAATAGAAAACCCCTGAAATGCCCTGCATTGTGTGTAACAGACCTTCAATGAGTTTGTCTCTGCTGAGGAAGTAAAAGATTTTGTGGTAGAGACTACCAGTTGCTTTCCCCCTTAATTAAAGAACTCTCAGTTCTAGCTGGGCATATTGCTGTCTAGAACAAAAGACTAATCCCCAACTTCTTTGTGTGTAGATAAGGCTGTGTGACTGAGCTCAGGCCAATGAGATACAAGCACAAGTGTGCGGGAGGACTGCTTCACAGGGGCTGACTCAGCTGGAAGGAACTTTTTTTCTGCCCTTCTGACTTTCATAGTTCTTCCCCCAGCTTGGTTTCTCTGACAAGAGTTCCAAGCACTATCTTAGGCCATAAGGTGACCTTGAAGATGGAAGCCAAGAGCGAGGATGGTCAAGCAGAAAGACAGAAGCCTGATGACAAAGTAGGGGTCCCGAGGACAAAATGGAGGCACCAGAGCATCTCCGGACTGCCTGGCTTCAGATTGCTTGTTAACGAGAGAAATAGAAACCTTGATTTTGTTTAAGACACTGTTATTTTCAGTTTTTCTTTTATATTCAGCTAAGTAAAATCCCAACTTTCCTTTTAAAATATTAAAGGCTGGGGTGCCTGGGTGGCTCAGTGGGTTAAGTGGCTCTTGATCTCAGCTCAGGTCTTGATCTCAGGGTCGTTGAGTTCAAGCTTTGCAACATGCTTAACAAAACAAAACAAGAAAAGATTGACATAGGAAAATATATGAAGAGTATGAATAATGAGGAATCTCTCATCTGGGTGTTAAGCAAGCCCTCCCTGGCTTCCTTTTTCTCCATTTCCCTGAAGCAGCATTTGGGAATCACTTTCTCTGCACCTTGGTTGGAATTCTAGATTGCAAGTAGTATAGTCCAACTCCAGCTAACTGAAACAAAGGGTAATTTGTCACAAGGACATTAGGAGTCATTGGGTTGGCAGGAGGCTGGAAAACCAGCTGGGGAATGAACAGGAGTTTGAACAACACTGCAGTTTGGGAGTCAGAAACCTGCAGTCTAGCAGCAGGAACAGACTGCCAGGTCACCACACTGCTGCTGGCCCTGCCACCCTGCTGTCACTGCACGAATGAGTGGCTTCTAACCCATGTTTTAATCCTCGGCAACTGTCACTCAGTATCCAATGTCTCAGGACAGACTACATGAATTGGGGAGACACAACTCTTTAAAAGAAAACCAGGATCTTATTATAATAGAGACATGGAAACTGTACAATCAAAAAATTAGAAACATTCACTACGTTCAAGCCAGAGTCAGGTGGAGAAGACTTGACTGGGCACAGCTTTGTGTCCAAGGTCTCAATCCCTCTTTTTGCCGTGAAAGACATCCCTTCTCAATTGTCTAATCTACTGTATTCCCTGTTTTTGGCTTGGCCACCCTATTCTGATCTGGCTTTCTAGCCTTATTTTTTTCTTTGCTCTTTAAGGAATGATTGAACAGGAAAGTTAGAAAGGAATGGTGGAGATATTCTATTTCAACCTCTTCATTTTCTAAGTGGATACTAGGTTTCCCTAGATCTTGACTTACATGTTTCTGTAGCCAGTATCGAGTACAGATTGTGTCTTGTGCATCCTGGCGTTTGTTAGAAGTCATCAAGAAGTCATGAATGCCTGTTGACCTGTAAGCTAGACTCAGGCGATCAGAGTTCCTTGCCCCTACCCCATTCCTTGGAGTATGAGTTTCACTTATCTTTCCCATTTTTCTAAGGATAGACTTGAGATAGTGGTATGGTGTTGAGAACACCTGCACAGTGTACGTGACTGAAGCCAGTCAAGGCCTCTCCGTGAACTTTTAAGATTTGGTGGGCAGGCGCAGGGATCTGAACTTGTCTTGCTGTTGCCCAAGACAAGCATCATGTGTAAGTTCCCTTTGCTTACTAAAATGGCCACCCACCAAGAGCGTGGCCTGCCTCTTTCTTCAGTCCCTCCCTGCCCTCCACCCATGGGGGCTGATTTCAGATAACCCCTGGGAAGTTCCTGAGGAGGTTATGGCCAACAGTGTTTGACCCCTGACTGTACCTAATTCTTACTAACTGCTTGGGTCCCTGTCCCCACTAAAATTCATACATTGAAGTCCTAACCCCTAATACCTCAGCATGTGGCCTTATTTTGGAATAGGGTCATTATAGATATAATTAGTTAAATTGAGGTCATACTTGAGTAGGGTGAGCATCTAATCCAACATGACTGGTATCCTGATAAAAGGGGAAAATTTGAACACAAAGACATATACATAGTAAGAATGTCATGTGAAGATGAAGGCAGAAACAGGGTGATTCTTCTACAAGCCAAGGAATGCTGAAGGTCACCAGAGAACCAGCAGAAGCTAGGGAAGAGACAGGGAACAGATTCTCCCTTGTGGACCTCAGAAGGAACCAACCTTGACCTCGGACGTAGAGCCTCCAGAACTGTGAGACAATAAAATTCTGTTGTTTAAGCCATCCAGTTTATGGTATTTGGTTATGGCAGTCCTAGCAAACTCATACACAAACCTTAAAAGTAGGTTTGTGGTAAAAGTAGGTAAAAGTCCTAACCTCTACTTGCCACTTCCTCATTCCTGATCATGATAGAAATATAATCTCCTCTCATAGGTTAGAGAACTTTGTCAACAGTCACTTGTGACTCTTCTTCTGTTTTTATTCAATCTCACACCCATACTTAACCTACTGAACCACATTTTTGAAATGTCTGTTTCACTGCTACTCCAGTCCCAGGCTATACCATCTCAGAATTTAATTTTTATAACTGTTTCCTAAATTGTCTCCCTGATGCCAGTGTTATGTCCTTTATCCATTTTCTGTGTTTCCATCAGATTAATCCTCCAGCTTCTCAATGCCAACAACTTCCAATCAGAGCACACCTATACCCTTTCCTTTTTTCTACCATAAAGCTTTCCCATTCCTCTGCCTGCCTTTGAGTCTCTACGAAAACTAAATAGAGGTCACTGACTCTCTTGCTGTAGCAACTCCGAATAAATAACCTCAGTTCTTACTTGATAGTCATTGTTTGTTTTTGCCACTGAGTGAATGCTCTATGGAGGAAAAACGCATGCTTTTTCTAGTGGGTTTTCTAACTTAGTGGGATGTAAGCCTAGAGCCACAAGCAACATCTTGGCTACTATGTGGGGAAAGCCTGTCTGAGAACAACAGCGGCATGGAAATGATCAGAATAGGAAAAAGAGGTAGGGAGAGCAAGTCCTGATGATGCTGTTTGATATCTTGGCTCCATCTATGGCTAAAGTCACCACTACTTCTGGACTTTTCAGTTTCATGAGCCAATGAATTCCTATCTTCATTTGCTACTTTGAGTTTTGATGGCTTGCAACCAAAAGAGTCCTGACTAATACAAGCTCTTTTTTGAGCTCTTCTGTCCCCCTTAGAATAAGGAGTGAGAGCTGTTTCTGCAGTCTGGTGAACTGTACAGACTGGAAAGCCCTGGCAAATTGAACCCTGGCCCAGCAGAGTTCCATGGGCACTGCATAATCTGCTCTGCTTTCCCAAAGTTGGGCCTCAAGGTTACAGCTTCTTAGTTCACTGTCCTTAGTTCTCAGCTACTGTTCTCCAAAGCAGGACACAGAGAGCAGCTGGACCCAGACAGGTTTCCAGCTTTAGCTACATGCTGTATTATAACTAGCCTCCCCGCGGGGCTGCGTGCCCTTGGATTAGGCCCTGATTTCCAAACATACTGCCTACCTTTTGGTAAATTCTCACTGGTGAGGGGGTTACTCAGTTTAATCCAGAAAATTTTTCTGAATCTCAAATCTTGGGTCTTCTATTTCCTTTCCTACCAAAAGGCTCTGGGCTCCTACATACATTAGTCCATTCCCCTCCAGTGCTCTGCATACCAGGGAATCTTTAGCTGTTGTTCAGTTTTTATCAAGTAACAAAATCTTCCCTTCCCCAGGACAAAAGTATGCATTTATATTTGTATACCAAAAAAAGTCATTTAAGTGACTTTGCTGAATATAGAAAATCTGTTCCTAGATATCTCTGCTTACTCAGAAAGTGGCTTCTGTGGTATAAAAAAAAGTAAAAAGAAAAAAAAAAAAAGCTCTAATTTCCCAGGACCCCATACTGAACAATTTCTGCTTGTCAGGCTGGTCTCTGTTTCCAAATCCCAGCTTCTCTGCCTTTGCACATGCTGTCTCACAGCTTACCCTTTTCTCTCCCATTTTTGGAATCCTATAATCCAAGACCACACTACAGATAAATTAATTATATAATCATTTGCTCTCTTTCATTCTTTCATAAATATTATATTTTCTCTTAACCAGTGTACATATTCTTTGAGGGCAGGAACCATACTTTCCTTGTGTATTTTTTAGCTCCAAGCATTGCTGAGTGAATGAGAACAGATAATCAAATACTTTTTGTAACAAATGGTACTTTCAATACTTGCTGTTTCATACAAGGTGACGCAATATAAGAGATGAAATCTTTTTGAAATCTATAAAGATTGTCATTATAAGTACTATTCATATTTTAATTTTCAAATACTTTTATCATACATTCATTCTGAAAACCAGATTTTATTTTTAACAGAAAAAAATATTCTTTTACACATTTCTAAATTTAGTGTTCAGAAATTTTACATGTAAATTAACCTTAGTATTTTTTTAAAAATATTTTGAATTCTCTACCCTGAGCTTAAAATATAAAACTCATGCTATATTGATTACCCCAAACTGTAAAGTTCCTAGTTAGCTTCCTCTTTTATCCTCCATAAAATATGCCTGTATCAGAAGTATGCTTTTTCAAAGTAATTTTAACTCGTCAAAAAGTCAAATGGATTAGAACTTAGTTTAATTTAATACTTCTTTTCCATTGCTATAGAGGTGAATGTACAGTTTGATGTTGTAAACTAAAAAAAAGCTTTTTTGTATGTTCTGTAAACATTCCTTTCTTAACTGGCTCCCTCCTTTGGAAGTGTGTCCACCTCTGTAAGTGTTCAAGGGAAAATGGTGGGAGAATGGGGGATGTCTGAGCTTGTAGATTTTCTATCTGTTTAGTGGCTGACTTTGGACAGCTAAAGTGATGGGATCGGGTACCCCTTCCCAAGTAGTTTTCCATAGCTTTATTCATATATACACATGTAGGAATATATATATGTGTACATATATATATTCCTGAATTGATATACAATGTATAGGGATTATACATCAGGGACTTTTAGGATAAATATAAGATTTATAAATTTCTTTTGTTGACTTTCCTCTAATAGCATGTGAAAAAAACAAACTCTTACTTCAAGTTCTGAAATTTCAGACCGCTTTTCTATTTCTTCAGCTCCTAATAAGCACTAAGAAGCAATTTGCATCAATTTGCCACCTACTCCTTGGCATCCCCAATTCCTCCAGCAGTTATTGTGAAGGTGGCTTCATTTTCAGGCATCTCAGGGCTAACAGAATACAAGGGAACAGAAGTTTATAAAAAGCTTTATTTCTATAAATACCATATTCATGTCACAGGCATCACACCCCTATCAGTCTGAGTCTCCAGAGACATTTCAGAGTTGCTACAGCTAAATGTGGACTACATAATTTACCTACAAGTATTACCAAGCCTCACAAACACTTATTGAACAGCTTCCATTTTTAAGGTTCCGAATGTCAAGAGAAATGACCCCAAATCTGGAAATAGGCAGAAGGAATAACTGGGTTTTTTTTCGGTATACTCTGAGGCACAGTGTGGCAGGGCCTGGGTCAAAAGGGGGGTGCACATTTCTGCGACTAGACCAATGCAGGGCAAAATTGTGCAAGACTTTGAAGTGAACTAAAAGGTTGCCACGTACGTTCAGTGGAAAATAGGTTGCCCAGCACATCCTTCCAGGTTCCCCTATTTTGTAAGGACTCTGCCTTTTGTTGTCTTTGAGCTACTTGACAACTCTGCAAGTTGTAGGTAACCATGAATAATACAAATTATTCTTGTCCATAGAAATGTGAATTGTACGAGGAGGAATGCAATTGATTCTTGTCCTATGGATTTTGATCCGTTTTTGGTCAATTTCTAATTCACTTAGCATTCCTTATTTGGCTCCATATGTGTGTTAATTTGATTTTTTCTTTGATCTGGTTATAAAAATCTTATTAGTTCCTGCACTAATTAATGAAGTAAATAAAATCTTTGACATTTTATATTTGTATGTGATTATATGATCTATTAGATTTTACCTTTTACTTTTTTCTACAACACCGTAGGAATAGAGGTTAATTTGTGGAAAACTGACAGCAATGCGGGCAATTCCTGTCTGTGGGTGATGCAGATGATTGCAGTCTATAGCACTGGAAATGAATTTCACTGTGTAGAGAAGCAACTGATTTCCCTCCAGTAAAGAAAACAACTTCAAAGGTTACAATTGATTGCCTTGTAAGATATTAACCAGTTTTTCATCTATCTGCAAATTTATTTCTGCATTCCTCTGATTGACTACACAAATCTCTGTCAAACTATCCTTTGAATAAGATTCTTCATTACTTGAGTTGAATCAAGTTTTTGACACACTTTTATTTTGTATTTATTTGCAAGAAAGTCATTTTTCAACTTCTGAAAATCATACATTAGAAGGTACTAGATACTACAGATTTCACAAAAATGGGACAGAGTCCCTGCTCTCAAGATGTCTAACAGGTGAACTATGTATGACGTATGACAAATATGCAAAGTAAGATAAATTTCATAAAGTCAATATATATGTTACAGAACTCTAAAGAAAGGTTGATTATACCAGTAAGGTTGATTAGGAAAGGACTCATAGATAATATAAAGCCTCATAGAGGCTTTTTGAGGCAGAAATGGGGGTATTCAAGGCAGAGGGAATAGTATGAACAAAAACAGAGAACTAGATACTTGTTTAATAGGTAAGAAAGAAGAATGGGGCATTTGGGTGGCTCAGTCGGTTGAGCATCTGCCTCTGGCTCAGGTCATGATCTCAGGGTCCTGGGATTTTGGGGTCCTAGGATAGAGCCCACATCAGCCTCCCTGCTCAGTGGGGAGTTTGCTTTTCCCTCTCCCCCTGCAACCCCCATGCTTGTGCTCTCTCTCTCTCTCTCTTTCAAAGAAATAAATAAAATCTAAAAAAACAAAACAAAACAAAAGAAAAAAAGAATAAGAAGTTGGGTTTAGGTATGTTGTGTTTGAAGTACCTGAGTGATAGTCCTGTAGAGGAGTTCTATAAGCAGTTGGAAACAAATATCTAAAACTCAAGTAAACTAAACAATAAATAAAAATTTGAAAATCACTGATCCTGAGAGAAAGAGCCAGTGCTACTTTATGTTATTATTATATTCAGGTTATGGTGACTGTTTAGTAACATTAATAGCTTTCATTTATTAAGTATTTACTAATTTACTACATGTTGGTCTTCTTTATGATTTTATTTTAACTTTATGAGAACTCTTGGGTATGCATTATTATCTCCATTTTATAGATGAGAAAAATCATGGTTCAGAGAGAAGTAATTTGCCCAAAGTCACAATTGCTAGTAAAGGAAAGTGCCAGATTGGAGACTAAATTATTTGACTCCAAAGCTCAATGTTCTTCTTCTTCTTCTTTTTTTAAGATTTTATTTATTTATTTATTTTTATTTTATTTATTTATTTATTTTTGTCAGAGAGAGAGAGAGCATAAGCAGGGGGAGGGACAGGCAGACAGAGAAGCAGGCTTACTGCTGAGCAAGGAGCCTGATGTGGGACTTGATCCCAGAACCCTGGGACCCTGACCTGAGCCAAAGGCAAACAGCAAACACTTAACCAACTGACCACCCAAGGGTCCCCAAAGCTCATGTTCTTAACCACCAGACTTTACTGCCTCTCAAAGCTGATTTTTGTTTTTTGGTTTTGTTTGTTTTGTTTTGTTAGAGGGGTGGAGATTAGGCACTGTATTCTGAGCACACTATGGGTTAGGTTACTTCCCTTAGGAAATAGTAGGGGGGCCTCCCCTGAGGATAGCAAATGGGCTATAAATAAGGCCGGTCTTGCTAAACTAAAACTAGAGCTGGGTAAGAAGGCCCGAGGAGAATCAGATCCCAGAGAGAAAGGGAGAAGCAGGGGCTCTGCTGAGCAGGGAGCCCGACTCGGGGCTCAATCCCAAGACCCTGGGATCATGACCCAAGCCAAAGGCAGCCACTTAACCCACTGAGCTAGCCAGACGCCCTGAGTTGTTTTTAATGTCCATCAATCTCAAATATGCTAAATGGAATAAAATAAATGGGTTTTTTTTTTCTTCACTCAAAAGTTTTAAAGTGAGCAGGGCACCTGGGTGGCTCATTCAGTTAAGCGACTGCTTTCGGCCCAGGTCATGATCCCAGGGTCCTGGGATTAAGCGCTGCATAGACTCCCTGCTTAGCAGAGACCCTGCTTCTCCCTCTGCCTCTGCCTCCTGCTCCTCCTGCTTGTGCTCTCTCTCTCTGTCAAATAAATAAATAAAATCTTTTTTTTTAAGTTTTTAAAAAAATATTTTATTTATTATTTATTTGACAGAGATCACAAGTAGGCAGAGAGGCAGGTAGAGAGAGAGGAAGAAGCAGGCTCCCTGCTGAGCAGAGAGCCCGAGGTGGGGTTCGATCCCAGGACACCAGGATCATGACCTGAGCTGAAGGCAGAGGCTTTAACCCACTGAGCCACCCAGGCACCCCAAAAAAAGTTTTAAAGAGAGAAAAATGCATACTGGGGTCCAGCTATATTTACTTATGGAAGCTATAAACTATAGTGACACTTTAGGGAAAGAGCTTTGTCTGTTTTCGTAGTCATTCCTATATATCTGGGAATTCTTCTGATAGCCCTTTTCTGCTCTATTCCTCGAGAATTCTGTGTTTTCTTTGAATGAGAACTGTCTTTCCCTTACATCTGTGTAAGTTAGTAGTTGAAGGCATGGGACTAGCTGTAACAGATGCTATGACTGTCCAAAATAGAGCATCTTTAACAAACTAAGAAATAGTGTAATGATTAAAAGTGTTGGCCCTAGATTCAGACAGTACAGATTCTAATCTTGGTTCCATCTTTTATTGATTGTGTGATTTGGGCAAGGCCATTCATGCGCTCACTAAGAAAATATTTATTAGGCACCTGCTAAATCTTTGTTGTAGGTACTTGAAATCTAGAAGTGAAAAAAACAGACAAAGATCCCTGTCCTTGTGGAACTTATATCTTGGGAGAAGAAGAATCAGATAATAAATAATGAACATAATATATATTATGTAATATGTTTGAAGATGGTAAGTGTTATGGGGAAAGATAAAAACAGAGCTGGGTGAGGGACAGTAGAAGTGTGGAAACTGGGAGGAGTTGCGATTTTAAATAGGGAGATCTAGCCAGGTGTGGTGGAGAAGGTACTATTTGATCAAAGATTGGAGGGGTGGAGAATGATAACCAGAATGAGGGCTGCGTGGGGAAAGATGATTCTAGGCAAGTACAAAGTCCCTAAGGTAGAACTGCGCCTGGCCCATTTATAGAACATCATATGGCCACTGAGGTCGCAGTGCTGTGAGAGAGGGAGAGCAGGGACAAGGATAGGGACATGCACGTAGTGCTAAGTAAACCATCACAGAGACTTGAGCTTTTATTCTGAGTTAAGATGGGGAGCCACTGGAGAGTTTTAAGCAGAGGACAGATATCATCTGACTCAATTTTATAAGGGATCACTCTGGCTTCTGTGTTTAAAATAGACTGTAAAGGGACAGTGGCTACCTAGCTGCTTGAGCCCTTGGTTTGCTCATGTGGAAAACAGGGATAATGACCCCCACCTCTTAGAGTTGTTGTCATAAACAATGAAATATATATATAATTATATTACATATAATTACAGATATGATTTATATAAATGATAGAAATTATAAATTTTATATTTTATATAAAATTATAAAAATATATTATATATAATTATATATTTTATAAAGATATACATATATATGTATATAAATAAAGTGCTTGCTGGAAGGCCTAGTATGCAGCAGCCACTCAACATGTATTAGCTATGATTAAGTAGCACCATCAACTTCTCAACTAAAAAGTTTTCTCTAAAGTCAAGAATTCTTCGCGGGAAATCTTAAGGAACCAGAAAGAAGGGAGGACATGCTGCACAGCAAGCTAAGTTTTGACACTTTTTGCTCCGACTAGTTTTGCTGTTTTAATTCAAATTTTTGGAAATTTGAATTTCTAACCTCTACGATCCCTTTAATAATCCTTTATTGAGTCTGCAGAATGCTCGTATTCTCTCAAGACTGTAAGAACTGTAGGAGTTACTTGGTCCTGCAAATATGGAGGATTTGATAAAATATGCGAATGACTGCACATGTAGATGGTGTTCATTTGTTAATTCGACAAATAGTTACTGAGTTCCTACTATGTGCCAAGTACCATGTTGGTGCTGGGGACATTTGTGAATCAGACTCAGTCCCTGCTGTGAGGGAGATTTACATGGAATCAGCTGATGCAATTCAGAGTGAAAACTGTTTAGGAAAGTATTTTATTTATTTATTTATTTATTTCAGAGAGACAGAGAGAGTGTGTGCATGAGTTGAGGGGAGGGGCAGAGGGAGAGGGACAGGGAAAGCAGAGTCTCTGCTGAGCAGGGAGCCTGACCCCAAGCTGAGCCCGAGCTCCATCTCCCCACCCAGAAATCATGACCTGAGCAGAAACCAAGAGTCAGACGCTTAACCAACTGAGCCACACAGGCACTCCTAGGAAAGTTCTAAGCACAGCAATCTAAGATACAGACCAAGAAATTGTAGTAAAAAGATGGAACAATCTTACTACCTATTGAATTCAACAAAGCATATTCATAGCAAATTTCTAGAGATTTCTGAAATCCATAAAATACAGCATTTGTATATTATAGCCTACAGGGATAGGTCACAAAAAGCAAAATGGTCTAAATAACAGTCAGATGGGAGAACTGATTATTTAATATTTATTCAGTGACAGCCCATAATAAGTACTGCGATTCGTAGCAAATACCAGATTAAGAGCTCATGTAATTTCTTTTTGGTTGATTTTTCCTCCGTAGTATAGTTATCACAAATCTTTGCCTTGTTGATCAGGGTTGGCTAATCAGTCAATCACAAATATTGTACATCTACCATGTGTCAGGTACTGGGAATACAGCAGTGAGCAAGAGAATCGGGTCCCTGTCCTCTGGGTATTTGGGGTCTAGCATGGATGGCATGCAGTATATAAATCATTGCCAGTGGAATATAAGCTCCATGAGGGCCTTGTCTTTTTCTTTTAGTCATTGCTCTATTCCCAGAACTCAGAACAGCTGGTGTATATCTCTTGTAAAAATTTGTTGTTTATAATTCTTTTTAAAAAGAAAATTTACTTATTTATTTGACAGAGAGATAGAGAGAGCACACAAGTAGGCAGAGCAGTGGGCAGAGGGAAAGGGAGAAACAGGGTCTCTGCTGAGCAGGGAGCCCAATATGGGGCTGGAGCCCAATGTGGGTCTGGATCCCAGGACCCTGGGATCATGACCCAGGCCGAAAGCAGCTGCTTAACCCACTGAGCCACCCAAGGGCCCCATGTTTATAATTCTTTTTTTTTTTTTAAAGATTTTATTTATTCTTTTGATAGACAGAGGTCACAAGTAGGCAGAGAGGCAGGCAGAGAGAGAGGGAGGAAGCAGGCTCCCTGCTGAGCAGAGAGCCCGATGTGGGGCTTGATTCCAGGACCCTGGGATCATGACCTGAACCAAAGGCAGAGGCTTTAATTCACTGAGCCACCCAGGCGCCCCCTTGTTTATAATTCTTAATTAAATAAGTAAAATATCATGAAAGAATATAAATTACAATATAGTGTAGCTTAGACCGGAGGGTTAGGGACAAGTTCCCTGTGGAAGTGATGTTTAAACTGAAACCTATAAAACAAAACAAAACAAAACTCCCAAAAAACAAATCTGGCAGAGGAAAGGAGAAGAATATTTCTCTGTCATACTCTGTACTTTCCCCGCACTGACCAAACCTCAGTTGGAATCATTCTTTGGCTATCTAGCTTCACCATAAGCTTTGGAAGGTCAGGAACCAAGTCTATTCATCAACAGAATCCTTTAATCCCTAGAACCTAGTCTGTAGTAGGGACTTCCCAATGGAGTGAATACTTTTTTTTTTAAAGGTTGTATTTATTTATCTGAGAGAGAGAAAGAGAGAGAGAGAGCACAGGAGAGGGGAGAGGATCAAAGGGAGAAGCAGACTCCCTGCTGAGCAGGAAGCCCAATACGGGACTCAACCCCATGACTCCAGGATCATGACCTAAGCCTAAGGCAGTTGCTTAACCAACTGAGCCACCCAGGCGACCCAGAGTAAATACTTTTTGAGAAGGAAATTCAAACATGTAGGATCTGCCAGTGGTATAATTAAAGCCTCTCATGGGGCGCATGGGTGGCTCAGTGGGTTAAGCCTCTGCCTTTAGCTCAGGTCATGATCTCAGGGTCTGGGATCAGGTCTGGGATCGGGTCTGGGATTGAGACCTGCACTGGGCTCTCTTCTCAGCAGGCAGTCTGCTTCCCCCTCTCTCTCTCCCTGCCTCGCAGCCTACTTGTGATCTCTCTCTCTCTGTCAAATAAATAAATAAAACATTTTTTAAAAATTAAAGCTTCTGAGGAGAGGCAATTCTAATTAATGCCATATGCCCAAGAATCTGATTAAAAATAAGAAAATATTTACCTGTCATAAATCTTTGCAATTCTCAGTTCTCCTCTTCCTTTTCTCAAGCTTATTCTTGTTGTTGAAGCATGAGCCAGGATGTGTCCCCCAATGGGTTTTTTGGGGTCTGCCTGAAAACTAAAATAATAAAACACTTTTTCAGGTTTCATCATAGGAACTATATACAGAAAATCTGCAATTATAAGGCAAATTTTCTCTGGATCACAGCAGGAGATGGGGTAGGTGTGTGTTCTAAGGAAGCAGGGACTCATTCATTAACTATGGAGTGGGGTATGGTTTGGAGCTGTCATATACCCCCTTGCCATCCCATTCAGGCTCCTGATGTAAAGTTCACAATTTGATTGCTTTTTTAAAAGGAAAAAAACACAAATACTATGTTATTCACTGTCTTAGGATAATACTTGGGGGTAAGCAATTTTTCTTCTTTACAAAATACCAAGACCGAATTTATTTATTCATTCATTCATTTATCAGAAATCTTTACTAATGGCCTACTATATGCCAAACACTATTTTAGTCTAATGAATAAGAAATGCCCAGTTATCCCTATGGGGTCATGATACAACTGAAAGCAGACTGAGAACCTCCTTCTTGTTCATTAACTATATGTTGGAAGCCTTCAATGCTGCACTCGTTATGAATTTGCAGTGAGAATAATCTTGGAAATGTCTTTGTCTTTATCACTGATGCTCAAAGTTTATTATTCTAAAAGAGGATACAGAAGAGATAAGTTTTGACTATGTGTGAATTTTAAAAATATATTATGATTGCACGAGTTATGACACTCATCTTGAGATATATACACACTAGGGTACTAACACTCACTTGGCAAGAAGTGAAGGGTCCTTAATAGCCCTAATTGTGAATCCTTTAAAAAAAAGCCCAGGTGCTTTAAATCATCAACAAAATGCCAACAAACCAAATCTGGAAGCATATTAAAAGGATTATACATCATGACCAAGGAGGATTTATTTTAAAAATGCAAGAGTGTATCAACATAGGAAAATCATCAGTCAAAAGAATGAAAGGAAAAGACCCCCACATACTCATCCCTGTTGATGCAGAAGAAAACCTAGGCTTTGAAATCATCAATAAGGGGAACTAAATATAGACTAACAGGTTATACTTGATCAAAATAAACTGGGACATAGCCTAATAACTTCAGCTCTGGGAGAATACGGTTACAAGTCAGTTTAAACTCTGCTTGATTCATGAGTGTGCTCAGGATTCTGGTTACTCTAAGCATGAGGCATGGTGTAATAAGGATGTCGCTGACTGGCAGGAGGTTGAGTAGGTAGCAGGGTGGTGGGGATGAGAGCTTCTTGGTGAATAAGAAGTTCTCTGGTGAAGGAGTCAGCTGATACTAGCAGGAATTTGCTTATAAACTGCTGCTTGTTTAAATGGCTCAGGAGTTAGGACCAGAAGATCCTTGGCTGGGGCTGGATAGGACTGGTTAAAATTCGGTAGGTCCAGTGTTGAAATAGACACAGAAAGTTGGTTTTGGAGTGAACTATCATCAAGAAAGTAGTAGCCAGGCCATTGAGAGGGACAGCAGTTAAGAAGTTAGAAGGCTATATACCACGTCTTTGTCCATTCATCCGTTGATGGACATTGGCCCTCTTTCCATAACTTGGCTGTTGTTGATAATGCTGCTATAAACCTCGGGGTGCATGAATCCCTTCGAATTAGTGTTTTTGTGTCCATTGGGAAATACATAATAGCACCATTTGCAATGACGTGGACGGAGCTAGAGAGTATTATGCTGAGTGAAATAAGTCAGTCAGAGGAAAACAATTACTGGATGACTTCACTCATATGTGGAATTTAAGAAACAAAACAAATGATCATAGCAGGAAAAACGAGAGGCAAACCAAGAAACAGACTCTTTTTTTTTTTTTTAAAGATTTTATTTGTTTATTTGACAGAGAGAGATCACAAGTAGATAGATAGAGAGAGAGAGAGAGAGAAGCAGGCTCCCTGCTGAGCAGAGAGCCCGATGCAGGACTCAATCCCAGGACCCTGAGATCATGACCTGAGCCGAAGGCAACGGCTTAACCCACTGAGCCACCCAGGCGCCCGCAAGAAACAGACTCTTAACTATAGAGAACAAACTGATGGTTACCAGAGGAGAGAGGTGGGGAACGGCTTAAATAGGTGATGGGGATTAAGGAGGGCACCTGTGATGAGCACTGGGCGATGCAAGGACTTGTTGAATCACTAAATTGTACAGCAGAAACTAATTTTACACAGAATGTTAATTAAGTGGAATATAAATAAAAGTTAAAAAAAAAAGAAGTCAGAAGGCGTGCTTTTTGCAGGCAGCTGAAGGGGTAGTAAAACAATAATGTGAACTCAGTTGGATGAAATAGCTAAACCTGAGTTGTGTATGTAACGCTTTCAGATCAACGTCACTCTTAATGGAATGGCTCTAAATTTTCCAGGTGATCCTATTCAAGGTCTTAAAAGAATCCTATGGTTCTATACAGATGGGTCCTGATGATATCAAACAGGGCTAGGACTCTGAACTTGCAAATACTATACTTACATTTCCTTAATGCACTTTTCATACTGTGCCTTTAGTGCTATTATTATGCACCTTTTATATTTCCCTTCAATCTCTCTTCTATTACCTGTCACTAGGCTCCTTAAGGGCAGACAACACTGTATTTAACATTGGAGCAACCAGCTACATAGTGCGTGCTCAAAAATATTTTTGAAGATAAGATATGGAAGTTACAAAAATATCAAGGAGAATATTGGACTGTAGAAAGATTGGTGCTGCCACAGAAGGTAGACCAATGAGAAATTTCTATCAAGAGGAGACAAGAAGCTACATGGTGAAGAGAAGTTTCAACAGCTATGTTACTGCTTCTCACAGATGGTCTCTCAGTACTGCTTTGTAATTCTCCTCTATGAGCTTGGTTAGTCTCCTTAAGCCCCCTTTTCCATTCTTGTCCCTTTATCTTGGATGACAAAACTTGTCTTTTTTTTTTTTTTTAGATTTTATTTATTTATTTGACAGAGAGAGACAGCAAGAGAGGGAACACAAGTAGGGGGAGTGGAAGAGGGAGAAGCAGGCCTCCTGCTGAGCAGGGAGCCTGACATGGGACTCAATCCCAGGACCCTGGGATCATGACCTGAGCTGAAGGCAGACACCCAATGACTGAGCTACCCAGGTGTCCCCCACCTTTTTCTTTCTTTCTTTTTTTTTTCCCACCATTTTCTTTTTTTAAGATTTTATTTATTTTTGCAAGAGAGGGAGAGGGCAGGCAGAGGGAGAAGAGGACTCCCCACGGAGAAGGGAGCCTGACCCGATGTGAGACTCTATCCCAAGACCCTGAAATCGTGACCTGAGCCAAAGGCAGATGCTTAACAGACTGAGCTACCCAGGCACCCCGACAAAGCGTGCTTCTTTGTAAAAAAGAAATGAGTGTTCTCAGGAAGAACCTCCCTCAATTTCCCCTTCTTTCTATCTGCTGCTTAAATACTTTTCTATAGTTGTAGTCATCCCTTCCTTCTTCCCTCTCAAACTCTGCTTTTTCCTTCTTCCAACAAATCCTCTTACACCTTGATGCCTTTGCACACACAATTCCCTGTAAACAAAAGCCCCTTTCCCACTGTGTTTGTTCATTTAGCTCCTACTCACCCATCCAGTGTCAGCCCTTCTTGGAAACCCTGCCTGGTCCTCTGAAACAGAGTGAAGCCTTCCCGTCTGTGCTCTCATACCACTGTATATTCCTCTGTGAAAGCACACTACATTGTAATTTTTCTTTAATTAAGTAGGCTCCACACCCAACGTGGGGCTTAAACTCATGACTCTGCTATCAAAAGTCGCATGCTCCACCAAGTGAACCAGCCAGACACCCCCGCATTATGATTTTTAATTTATAGGTCTCATTCCCCTACTATAGTCCAAATCCTTATTCAGCTGTGTAACTCCTAGAAAAGTGTGTATAATGTAAAAGGTACTGTATAAATATTGCTGAATGAATAGAGGGGAGGACAATTTGGGTGTCCCTGGTCTACATTCTGGATACACATCTCCAAAGAAGGTATATAATTCAAGGAGCTTTTGAAGGGTGTTCTGACCGAAAGGCAAATGTAAAAGGAGACAGAATTTCTCTCTAATTCAAGTAATCCTATCCCCCCCACCTCATTTACTGATCATCTAAAGAACAGCAGGAATGTGGAGCTTTTAGAAGCATAGCCATGATTTTTTCTTAGCAAATTACTGTTTGCTGTGACCAATGTGATACCTTATGCACAAAAAAGAATATGTACTACTGCTTGTTACTGATGACTCCAGGTGAAGGGTCTGAATGTTAGGAATGTTATCTTAAAAAAAAAAAAAGTTATCTCCAAAGGGAGATTTTGAATGAACTAAATGGGGAAATAAATTATAGAATGTGCAAAAGTACTAAAAAAAATAGGAAAGATATCATGGGAAATAAAATGTCCTCAAAACTGACTCAAACGGGGCACCTGGGTGGCTCAGTGGGTTAAGCCTCTACCTTTGGCTCAGGTCATGGTCTCAGGGTCCTGGGATTGAGCCCCACATCTGGCTCTCTGCTCAGCGGGGTGCTTGCTTCCCCTCTCTCTGACTGCCTCTCTGTCTATTTGTGATCTCTTTCTCTGTCAAATAAATAAATAAAATCTTTTTTTAAAAAGTGACTCAAACAGAGGTTGTACTTAACCAAAATTGCCACATACTGTAACAACCTTAGCTCTGGGAGAATATCACGCCAATTCAAATTTTACTTGCTCCATCAAGGTGTTCAGGATTCTGTGGAGAATTTCGTGTAGAACTGATGGTTCTTCACGTTTCTTATAGGTCACTAACACTTGGATAATTTAATAAAAGATATAGACTCTCTCCCAGAAAAATGAACGTATGTATATACATGAACTTTTCATGTTCGTTTAGGGGATTCATGGTTTCTCTCTCCTCTGAGGCAGATGAGTATTAGTAATAATAATAACACCTAAGATTTACTGAGTTCGTACTATGTGACAGACACACTTCTTAACTCATCCAATTATTTCCTTTTGCTTCCACATTTAGTGAATAACTTCAGATTAAAACTGAAATTCCTGTAAAGGTCTGCCTACAGGGAGAGAATGCACTGGTTACAAGAAACTCAAATACAGTTACATTTTTCACTGTCAGTAGACTGGCCCTCTGATCTATCATTGAGTCTCCCGAGCTTGATTAATATGAATCTACCCTGAAGAGATTCTTGGTTCTCAGTAGGTCACCAAATCCAATCTCTGCCTATAAGGCTAAGGGTGTTGAACTCTGGTCAGTTCACCAGGGTAATGCATACATCCCTGCAAAGTTTCTCAAATGACAGCTTGCCAACCTCTCTCCAGGCATCTATGGCTCTGATGTACTGTGCACAAGCATTGGAGTTAGACCTGGGTTCCAGTTTCGGATTACCAGCCAGCCATGTGACCTCAGGAAAATTACTTAAGCGTTGTAAGTGTCTGTTTCTTTATTTTAAATGGGGGGTAATAAAAGTACCTAACTGGTAGGGTATATGTAAGAATAAAATAAAATAGTTTAGGTAAGGCATTAGCCCAGTGAATATAATTATCTACTTTCCCAATCCTGACTCAATGTTTTCATTGGGCCAGTTACTTATGTTCATGAACCTCAGTTTCTTTACCTGTAACATGGGATCAAAAAGATCTTACCACTAAGGGCTGTCATGAGCATTCAAGATATATTTAATATAACTCATTGAGAGCCTACTGCATGCCAGGAACCATGCTAGGTCATTTATGTACATTAGCTCTACCCTTAACACTAATCTTGGCACATAAGAGATATTTAATTAAATGATCCAGTTAAAACAGCCACTCTTTCAGTGACATGTAGAACAAGAAAATTCCTTAAAGTTTCTTTGAACTTCCTGAGTATTTTAGCAGTTACAACCAAGGCTCTAGGTAAAGTACGAGAAGATGTAGCATTCCGCATCCTTTCAGAGGGCTTTAATTTACTTCTATTTTTGACCTAGTAAAAACAGCTTCAGAAAACCACCCACATTCCTCCTTCAACCTATTCTTATTTTCCCTTCTTTCATATTTTCTTCTCTTCTTTCTTCCTTTTCTCAGGAGATGGCAGAGTATGACAAGCAGGAGGAAGAGAGAGGCGTGGATATTAGGAATAAAGAGGGGCCAAGAGAGACTGCCATTTATCCCCATCTGGCTGAACTGGACATAGTGTATTAGATTGCTGAGGGTAAGACCCAGAGCAGCCTGATCTCCCAACTTCAACCCGGGGTGCTGGGGTCACGTAGTACAAGATTATGGTGATGGTAGGGCAGGTGATATTTTCCTAGGAGGGGGAGAGGGAGGGTAGCTCAATGAGGCTAAAAGAGCATTAACTTTAGATTTGAAGATACCTGGGTTCAAATCCTGACTCCCATTTTTAAATCTTTTTTTTTTTTTTTATTTGACAGACAGAGATCACAAGTAGGCAGAGAGGCAGGGGAGGCGGGCGGGAAGCAGGCTCCCCGCTGAGCAGAGAGCCCGATGTGGGGCTCAATCCCAGAACCCTGGGATCACGCCCCGAGCTGAAGGCAGAAGCTTTAACCCACTGAGCCACCCAGGTGCCCCTTAAATCTTCTTTTTAAAAAGATTTTATTTATTTATTTGCCAGAAAGAGAGAGAGCACGCAAGCAGGGCGAGCGGCAGGCAGAGGGAGAAGCAGGATCCCTGGTGAGCAAGGAGCCCCATGTGGGACCCATAACCCTGGGATCATGAGCTGAGCTGAGCCGAAGGCAGACGTCCAACCTACTGAGCCACCCAGGTGTCCCCTGACTCCGGTTTTAAACTGGATGATTGAAGAAGTAGATACTCTGAGCTTCTGTTTCCTCTTTTTCAAATTAGGAATAATAATAGTATCTATGTCAAATACTAGTTGGAGCAGGGACCTTCAGGGGCCAGCACAAGGGCAAGCTGGTACTGTCCCTGAGGGACAGCAGAACTCCTGGTCCTTTGGACCTGCTGCAGGGGAAGCTCTGGATGGAATTTTTGAGACGGGATCTATTGAGGAGAGAAAGGCTGAGTGAACATGCCCAGGAATGAGGAGGATTCTTTGAGATTAGGGGAAGATAGGGAAAGAAGAGTACGGCAAAAAAAGAAAATTTGGGGGGAAGGAGAAGAGACTTTAAGATTTTATTTTTAAGTAATCTCTACAGCCAATGTAGGGCTTGAACTCAGCCCTGAGACCAAAAGTCACATGCTCCGACAACTGAGCCAGCCAGGCACCCCCAAGAAGAGATGGTTTTTGAAAAAGGCTATGTTTAGGGACACCGGGGTGGCTCAGTCAGTTAAGTGTCCGACTCTTAGCTCAGAGGTCTTGATCTCGGGGTCATGAGGTCAAGCCCTGGAGTTCAAGCCTTGTGAGTTCAAGTCCTGTGCCGGGCTCCACACTGGGCATGGAGCCTACTTAAAAAAAAAAAAAAAAAAAGTAAAATATAATAAGAGGTATGTTTAAGAAGTTTTGTTATCTCCCCACCCTGCTACTTTTCTCATAAAATCAGCAGAAAAATCTACAATTTTTTCAAAAGTTTGAAGACGGAATTCTGGGGCAGGGAACATAGCACTATTTGGAGACTGGTTTCATAGAAGGAAAAGGGAGGCACAGGGAGGCTGAGCTGGGGTGATAAGAGAATTATATAAGACAATACATAAAAGCACCTGGCAGCAATCAATAAATATAAGCCTTCTTAATCTTTTAATGGAGTTCATATAGTTTATTTTTACTTATTTATTTTTTAAGTTTTTCTTTTATTTAAGTGGGGCTCAAACTCAGAACCCCCAAATCAAGAGTCACATGCTCTTCTGACTGGGTCAGCCAGGCGCCCCAAAGTTCAGTTTAAACGACTTGCTCAAGGTCACCATGCTTCTGAACTTGGCTTAATGTTTTTTCTTGAACCATATTGCTTCTTAACTTACGTGCCTGCTGTTGGGTCAGTGAGTGACACTTAGAGAGCAAACTGCACATTTACAAGACTTGCAAATGTTCTAAGATGACTTTTGGTTTTAGCTAACAGATACACAGAGTAGGTGAGTAGGTCATGGTCTTATTTGTTGCTCATATTCTCTGCCCGGGTGTGGAGATTTGCAGGCTGATACTTTTCACTTTTTATCTCCAGGCCTTCATTAACTGGGTCATTCTAGTTCTAAAATCTGTATCTGTAAGCCTCGTCTAGGAGCTAATGCTCTGCTGTATCATACAGCAGCTCCCCACCTCTGTAATTTTGTTCCTTTTTAATACGATGTGCCATCAAGTATAATGCATGGGACATAAGCCTCAATTATTGTCAGCATACTTGGGGACTCATACCAATTATGGTGATATTTCTCTGACAGGTCCCAGGCAAGCTGCAGCTTGGAGTTCTTTAACACCGAGAAACAAAGCTTTTCTTTATGGGAGGTTTTCTAATAGCATTTGAGTTCCTTTAGTTTAAAACTGTACTGTTTTTTTTTTTCATTTAGTTGTGGCAATCTATTGCTTTATATAAAGACACACATTTAATTTATATTGTTATAATTTAATATACTTTAGAATATACTAATTATAGTGAACCTTGATTCCTCACAACTTGGTTTGGTGAAGGATACGAAGCTTCAAAGCAGAGTCATCCAACAAAAGTATTAGCCTTTGCTACCTTGTCTGGCTCTCAGGTCACTTCACTATAAATCTCCCTTCTCCAGCTCCTACAATTGTTTCTTTCTGTCCTCTCTCTCTGTCCCCTTTCATTGTCTTAGTGGAGTCAATTCAAAATGGTTTTACTCTTTTTGAAACTGTCTACGAATTTAAGAAAAAGAACCCCTATCTGATCTAATTTCCACAGATTTCCTTTGCCTTCTCACCCCAGATAGACAGTTTTGGCCTCTGCAGTGTTCCCTCCCCACACCTGAAGAAAGAACACTGCTCTTTAACTCGTACTGTTTTATTTGAATGCAACCCACTTCCTCCCTCTGAGCCAATGAGTCATTTTCTCTTTTTAAAGTGAGCCCTGAAAATCTTCCATTTCTCTCCAGTTTAAAATTATTCTCTTTGTGAAGTACTTTATGTCCTGTGTATGAAAGACACCCTATAAAATGGAGAATATTGCCTTAACTACTCAAGGACTACAGATAATGCATGACCTACCAAGTCTTCACAATTCTGAGTTAAATGGACACCACTTATTTTCTTCTTTATGGAGTCAAGGCACATAGTCTCTTTTGTGCAGTAGTGAATTCCCAGAATCTTGATACATAGATTTTCAATAAGTATTTACTGCACGAATAAATGGTTGATCTCCCCATCCTCAGTCTTTTTAACTTGCTTAATACCATTCATGTAGTTAATATTTTTCACATTGGACTCTCCTGTGATTAAATACTCATAAAAAGGGTATTGAAAAGGGAGAAATACAAATTGCAGAAGATGCAACAATACTCTTAGGGTTAGTTTAGAAAATGCCTGAAGGGGGCACCTGGGTGGCTCAGTGGGTTAAGCCTCTGCCTTTGGCTCAGGTCACAATCTCAGGGTCCTGGGATCGAGTCCTGTATCAGGCTCTCTGCCAGCTGCTCTGCCTACTCTCTCTCTCTGTGTCAAATAAGTAAATAAAAATCTTTTAAAAAAAGAAAATGCCTGAAGGGGAGTGCCTGGCTGGTTTGGTCAGGGGAGCCTGTGACTTTGGATCTCAGGGTTGTTGGTTTGAGCCCCACACTGGGTATAGAGGTTACTTAAAAATGAAGTCTTTTTAAAAAATTAAAAAATAGGGGTGCCTGGCTGGCTCCATCAGTGGAGTATGCACCTTGGTTGTGGGTTTGAGCCCCACTTTGGGTGTAGCAATTACTTAAAAATAAAATCTACAAAAGAAAGAAAGAATAAAACAGAGAATGCCTAAAGAGAGATACATTCGTTTCAATACAATTTACATAATTTACATTGGATTGAATATCTTCAAATACATATGTCATTGACCCGTTTTATCTGCTACTAAATGATGTGTTGCCTTGGTTTTAAATATTGCGCTCATCAGAGTAATAACCGATTTAAGCAAGAACCTTCCATGGATGCTAAAACCAACTGGTAAGAGCTAACTGCAGGACATGATATTCACACACATCTCAGATTACTCTAACACAAATCACTTATTCATTATAAAAGCAAAAAGGTCTTTTACAATGGAGAAATTTTGTGAACACCATCGTAATCCCATGACCAAACTTCACATCACTAATAATGGGACAAACCACCATCATGTGCTTCTTGATATGATCTATGGAGAAGGCCATAGTATTGCTTATGTAATCCTCCTGCCAAAATGTTTAACATTTTAAATCATGAAAAATACCCTCCAAATTGAGGGATGTTCTGAAAAACAGTTGACCTGTGCTCTTCAAAACTGTCACTCTCGGGGCGCCTGGGTGGCTCAGTGGGTTAAAGCCTCTGCCTTTGGCTCAGGTCATGATCCCAGAGTCCTGGGATTGAGCCCCACATCGGGCTCTCTGCTCAGCGGGGCGCCTGCTTCCACCTCTCTCTCTGCCTGCCTCTCTGCCTACTTGTGATCTCTGTCTGTCAAATAAATAAATAAAATCTTAAAAAAAAAAACCACACACAACTGTCAGTGTCATAAAAGCTTAACAAATGCTGAAGAGTCGTTCTGATGAGAGGAGACTCAAGAGACAAGACAACTAACTCCAGGCCGTGTGTGATACTAAATTAGTCTTGAATCAAAAACAAAATTTAAAAACCCCGGCAACTATAACGGACATTTTTGAGACAATTGGAGGCGCTGGAATATAAATGTATGTTAGAAAACACGAGTGTGCCATTGTTAAATTTCCTGATGGTGATAGTTACCCTGTGGTTATACAGGAGAATCTTCTTGTTCTTCCAAGAAGTATGCTGAATTATTAAGAGGAGAAGGGTCCTAATGTCTGTAAATAATTCTCAACAGTTCAGGTGGAAAACCTCTTAAATGGTTCACCAAAAAACACACACATGTATATTTGAGTATGTGTGTGTGCGTACAGAGAGAGTTTACATGTATGCATATACACAGGGACACACAAAACATCAGAGGAAAAAAAATGTAGCAAATGTTTACAATAGAAGAACTTAGCTGAATGATATATGTATTCATTGTACTAGTCTTGTAACTTTTCTCTGGTTAAACAATTTTCTAAATAAAAACTTGCTGGAAAGATCGACATCACGAATTCAGGGTAATTTTGATCGCTTATTCAGATACATAATGCTCAAAATGTTTGATCGTGGCAACTAATCATTCTTTGAATTTTCTGTTTTCATCATCCTACTTTATTTAGCTCTCCTTGCCTTTCTGTTCACGGCCATCTGTCAAGCAAAGCCATCAAAAAGTATGTGATGTGCACGAACACCTCAACAGATTCTGAACATGCCTAAGTGCGAACTGAAATTCTGTTTCTTCTAACAGGAGACTTCTCTCATTGGACCTCTTATAAATGTATCCTTGTATATCCTGCAGAGAGCCTCCTTTTTTTTTTTGTTTTTGTTTTTGTTTTTAGGCTGATGGCTTATCAGTACAATAAAAGCCATTCATGTAAATGGGATATAATTTTTTATCTTTTTCTTATTGTCCTCTAATATCCTTTTAGCCCTAGACAAAAGAGGAGCCCAAAGTATCTCTGAAAATGGTTAAAACTATTGCTTTATTCTATAGAGAACTAGAGAAAAATAGATTCCGGATAACAAGTGATATTTGCAATTATGAAGTAATATTCACCGTGTAATAGAGTAATTTGTGATATATTTGTGCCCACATTGGGACTAATCATTTTGGAATTATTTTCTGTTCTTCACTCTAACGCTTTTGATATTAACCTTTGGGAAATACAAAAGCAGAATATTGGGGCTTACGTCATAGTTGCTCCTGGATCAGCAGTCATTTGATTGGTCACAAACACAGCCACGTTATATTCTGCATCGAGAAATAAAATTAAGAAACTAATGATGGCAATATAAAAAGTTCACTGCTTAGATTTCAGAGTTTAGAAATACTGTGCTATGAATTGATTTTATAAACAGTATTACATTCCTATTTTTTCATTGGTAACATAGATTAACTTCCTTAAAATTATTATTGTTATTACTATTTAGGTACTTACTGTATCAGAATCAGTATTTTGATTAAAAAAAAAAAAGAGTTGCATTCCCATGAAGGTAAATTTATTTTTAAACGTGTATTGCCTCCTGACATTATTCTGAGCTTCTCTGTGAAGCCTACTCAACAGTCATGATGCTATTCTGATAGCACCACTTATTTTAAAAATCTACCTTCTGAGATTTTTTGGAGTCGTGACAACATCTGGGCCAATTTTTGCTGCCGTTCAGCCAACTCCCCACGACCACTGAAATCCACTCGAAAAAGTGCCATTATTGAATCAATGATCTGCACAGGATTAATGTAAAAATAAATATGGAAATGGAAATAAATTAATTTGGATTGGAATCAATAGAAGAAAAATAACACGCTAAATAGCTCTGCAAGGGAGCAGTATAGAAAAGCTTGTACCAATAGCTTGAAGATGCCGGCTTCTTCATGGAACTTTGCTGCTACATAATCAAGTAGCTCCATCTGATGTTCACCTGGTGGGAAATGCAGTGAGAAAATGTTATAACAGCTAGAAGAAGCAGAGGCTAAAATCATTTATGGTCCTGGAGGCAAGCAAAAGAGAGTCCTGAAAAGATTTTCTTTATTATTCATGGCTTTATTAAATATGATTTCACATTATGCCTTAGCATGCATGCCAAAGGCTACATTATCCAAAAAGGATGTTACTCTCCATTTCAAAGACAAGAACAAGAAGTCATCTGAGGGCATTTTAATACCTCAGGGCTTGCCAGATGATAAAATCTGTGGACTGACTAAATAAATTTGGAGGAAAGCAAAACGCAAAGAGAACAGAACAGCATCAAAATGTTGTAAGGATCAACTCAATAGCAAATCAGTGCCGCCAACCTTGAAACAGCCCAAGCAGCAGTTACAATGGGGCTCTTACTGGTATATGCACGGGCATAAAGGACGTTGTCCAGTACGGCGTCATGGTCTACATTGAAGCGGTCAGCAATGTCCCGAAGGCGATCTGGACGGCTGGAGCATGCCAAGATTAAGGATCCAATAAATCAATTCCAAAAAAAGCTTAGAACAACTACAAAAAATAATACCTTAAGTAAGTAAACTAACAGAGAGGCAAACATCATACCTGGAAAGGTATTCTGAAAGATGCGAATAACCACTTAAAATCTGTATCAGATTTTTCCTTTTCATAAGTGCCCAAATTAATAAATAACTCAGTGTATAACAATGATAGAAATGATGAACACTGATGAATTTAAATACTGAATACTCTGATCTTTACAATAGCTTTGGAACCTAGTTGTTATGGCCTATATTACATTTTACAAATGAGGACACTGACAGAGATTAGGCAAATGACTCAGGATTATGCAGCAAATCAGTTACGAGGAAAAAACCAGACACTAAGATTTGTGACTCTCTTTTGATTTCAGTATAAAAATAGATCTATTCTAGGAAGATAATATCACTGAATTATAACTCAAGTCACTTCAAAGTGAATTAATTCACTCTCTTTAAATTCCTCGCTTGTTCAATATGAAGTAATTTAAGATACTGTTAACCATGAGTTGCCAACAAATGATAAATTTGACTACATGAACCAAAGGATCAGTAAGTAATTTCAAGGATCATGGGGTGCCTGGCTCAATCGTTTCAACATGTGACTCTTGATCTCGAGGTTGTGAGTTCGAGCCCTACTTTGGGTGTAGCGATTACTTAAAAAAAAGAAAAATCTTAAAAAAAAAAAAAAAGAATTTCAAGGATCAGAAGGAAATTAGCAACCTATGGTTTTTGGTCTGTTTAGGGTTTAAAATCTCCCTTCTTCTAAAAGACTTGTGTTAGCTTTCTGAAATTAGTAAATTCATAGGGAGGCAAATTCAGTGTACCTGCAAACGTTTTTTGGAAGATGTTAATAATCACTTATAGCTATCTAAACAATAAAGAAGTAATCCACATTTTTTTAGGTCTTCGGTGATCCAAATATGGCTACAGTATTCTCTGAATTGATGTGAGCTAAAATAAAATCCATGTCTGTGTTCTCATTTCACTTTGTTTACAGTGTTTGTATAGTACTGATCACACTACAACTGTAAAATGAGGACAATTTACGATTTTATTTGTGATGTTTACAACTAGCTCCGTGTATGTAGAATTAGATTGTCTTTACAATTCCCCAGCCATCTATATCCTAATGCACTACATGTGTTCTTTTCTTCAGAGCTTCAGTGACAACCACTAAAATCTTCCACTGCTCCTGAGTTTACCCAGGAGATATTTTTGGTGGACAGGTCAAAGCTGGCAGAGAATTGGAAGACACAGTAAAAATGCTTTTCAGCACATCACTTTTTACAGAATCTGGTTACTATGTGACTGAAAGTGTAAAAGTTGGGCTTATGCTGAAGGGAAGTTCAAATCAATTTTTAAATATTTGTTAGCCGATTACTATATGGAATTGATTACTATTTTAACCAATTACCAGTGCATTGCGGTATCATATACAGAGTTGTAAAACAATCCTTATTATGGGTAAATGTAAAACATAAATAAGAAGGCAAAATATAAACATATAAAAAGGAAAATATCAGGAGAGAGTAGTGTATACGTAAGAGCAACTAAAGGAGGGGCGCCTGGGTGGTGCAGTGGGTTAAGCGGCCAGTTTTTGGTTTTGGCTCAGGTGATGATGTCATGATCCTGGGATCAAGCCCCACAACAGGCTCTGTGTTCAGTGTGGAGTCTGCTTGAGGTTTTTTTCTTCCTCTTCTTCTACCCTTCCCCCTGCTCATTCTCTCGCTCTCTTTCTAAATAAATAAATAAAATCCTTAAAGAAAAAAGAAAAGAAAAGAAAAGAAAAGAAAGAAAGAAACTAAAGGAATGAGAACATTCCATTGGGGCTCTTGAATGTCCTTGTTCCCCTAAGCTGTCCTCCTTACTCCTTCTTGCAGAAGACTTGGCTCCTAACTGTTCCTCTCTATCATTCTTGATAAAATCCAAATTGCCCAGGGATGCCTGAGTGGCTCAGTTGGTAAAGCCTCTGCCTTCAGCTCAGGTCATGACCCCAGGGTCCTGGGATGGAGTCCTGCGTTGGGCTCTCTGCTCAGCGGGGAGCCTGCTTCCCCTCTCTCTCTGCCTGCCTCTCTGTCTACTTGTGATCTCTGCCTGTCAAATAAATAAATAAAATCTTTTAAAAAAGAGACAGAGAGACACAGTGAGAGAGGGAACACAAGCAGGGGGACAGGGAGGAGCAAACTCCCTGCTGGGCAAGGATCCTGATGTGGGGTTAGATCCCAGGACCCTGGGATCATGACCTGAGCCAAAGGCAGACACTTAACAACTGAGCTACCCAGGCGTCCCTAGATAGTAAATTCTATAACAGATTAAGAAGGATGAGGTTATTTACGTTGGGTATTTAGAGAAGATTAGAAAAGGTAGGCCTTCAAAGGAGAGCCTCAAAGGATTTGTGTGATTCAGGAAGACTGAGGTAGGGACAGACGGATCAAATATCCAAGGAGGATAGAAATATACCATGCAATTCCTCTAAGACTGGCCAGATTCACATTTAAGAGTGAGAGCAAAATAAAGGCATTTTCAGACATGCTAGGGCTCAAAGCTTACCACCCAGATTACTTTTCTGAAAGAATGACTTGAATAGGTATGCAGAGAAAACAAAGATACGGGGAAGAAAATTAATGAATACCTTTATAGTTAAGACTAACTAATTGCTGATGTACAAAGTTTTCATGTTTTAGAGACAATTTTAGAGAACAGATTGGATCCCTTTGCCTCTACTAGTGGTAATAGGCAGTAGTGAGCTTGGAGAGCTAGGTTGGGGCTTCATTGTGAATGGCCTTACAAACTTGTGTGCAAGTCTTTTCTACTGTTAAAAACAATTTCCGCTGAACCTGATACCTCAAACTACTGTATTTCTTCTTCTGTTTATTGGTTAATAGCACACTGGCTCCATTCTTTACTGTTCATTTGCAACAAGCTTCCATCATCTTCTGTAACTGCAAATGCTCTCTTGGATTCCTAATTTCAAATCTCAGTGATCTTTCTCAGTTTGTGCCTTCTCTTTCTCTTGCTGACTACCCTTTTCTTCTTTAAACTTTCCTTTTGCTTAGCTTCTACGACAGATTTCCTTCTACTTCCTCTGTCTCTATGGCATCCTCTTTTTTAGTCCCTCTTTCTAAACTTAGGCACACAGGGAAGTGATAGTCTCAGTTCTCCTCTTGTCTAAGTTCTCCCACCCTTTTGTTTATTCCATCTATATTATCTCTGGCTCTACCCCTTCTCAGACAGAGTCCAACATTTCCAACTGCCATGTGGATGTCCTCCTGTTCCTCATACTTAACACACGGAAATGAAACACACCTTTTGTCTGAACCATGACCCTCCCAATTCTGTCTTTATCACATTTCTCTCCCAATATCTAGATAAAAAACCTGATAGTTCTCAAACTTCTCTTTCATTTGTCTACCAAATACAGTCATCAAGTCCTATCAATTTTCCTAATATTTCTTGTCCCCTTTTCCTTTTTAAGATTCTTATTTTTACATGATCTCTATACCCAACATGGGGCTCGAACCTACAACCTTGAAGTCAAGAATCACATACTCCCCTGATTGACCCAGCCAGGCACCCCTTGTCTTGTTCTTTTTATTCAGGCTTCCAGCCTAGGTCAAGCTCTCATTACTTGCCTAGAATATTGCAAAAATATCAATTTATACCCATCATCTAGTTTTAAAGCCCTTCATATCTAAGACCCAAATCATCTTTCCAGCCTTAATTCTGAAACATCTTATATTTCAATTAAACTACAATTCTTCCTGTGACCCAACCACTTTCTGCCTTTTCCCATCCTGTACTTTTGTTCTCTTCTTTCTTTTCCTTTTATTTTGAACCATGACTTTGAGTCAACAATCTCCTTCCACCTATTAAGTACCATCTTTAGAGAAGTAAGAGGACTAAAAACAAATAAAATATAAGTCCCTCTCATGTATTTATTTTGTGAATTTTACACCAAATACATCTAGAGAAGTGAGACTTTTTTAAAATAAAAAGTGACTTGAAAACTCTATCAACAACTAATTTCCCTGTGGCTCTTCTCATTATTGCTGGTTTAGGGGATGATTATATGAATGATATACTTCAAACTTTCTTTTATAGTAACATTACTACATCACATTACTATGTAAGCAACTTGTTTAAATAAAAAGGTTACAAAGTATTTTCTGTATCAATGAAGATAATCTTTCCTCCTGAATAGCCACCTGCTCCTGGAAGTTGAGCTGTCACTAGGAAGCAATTAAAAAAATGAAATAATATTAATAGAATTGAATAAACTTTGCACAAGCAAATATATAAATTAACAGGATTAATGTTGGTTGCAAACCTTTTGTCAATATGGCAAAAAATCATGATCCTTTAATTTCTAAACAGCATGTTATATTTTTATATTACTAACCAGTTGTAAAACTATAAGTATTCTATCAGCATGATAATTCAACAAAGAATGTCCATATCTCTCACAATCTTTAGTTCTCCTAAAGAATAGAATTTAAATATTACTTTTTTCCTATAAGAAATAATCACAAATATAATTTATGCTATATAGCCCATTTGAGTCACCTTTCAATTAATGCATGTCAAAATTTAAAATGCATTTTCTTTATAGGCATTAGTAATTGACACAAAGGAATTTCTTTATATTAGAATCATTGATTATTTCATTTATTTTTCAAGACAACCCTAACTTTGGCACTATCATTATGCCTATTTTACTGATGGGGAAAATTCAAAAGGTGAAGAATTTGCCCAAGGTCACACAGTTATTAATGGTAGAGCCAAGACTGGGGCCAGGTGCTTTGATTCCAGAATCTACTTCTTTTCTTTCTTTCTTTTTTTTTTTTTTAAAGATTTTATTTATTTATTTGACAGAGAGAGAAATCACAAGTAGGCAGAGCAGGAGGCACAGAGAGAGGGGGAAGCAGGCTCCCTGCTGAACAGAGAGCCCGATGTGGGGCTCCATCCCAGGACCTAAGCAGAAGGCAAAGGCTTAACCCACTAAGCCACCCAGGCGCCCCCAGAATCTACTTCTTAACTGCTTGGCCATGCTCCTTCTGCTTAGGTCAAAGAAATGTGGAGTAACATCTTTGTACAAAAGGAGGTATTTTTGTTTATTCTGTTTTAGAAAAATTTATTTTTAAGTCTTTCCTAAGGCCAACTTTACTTCATGGAAAGTTAGAGATTCTAGGCCTCAACTGATTTGGGGACATTCTTGTTGATAGAATATAGAAAAGATGGATTGGGAAAAATGGAGACAGTGAGGGCCTCTACCCACCACCAGCACTACACTCATATACCCATTCACTTCCTCCTGGTTTCCATTCAGGTGTTCAGAGCGCAGAGTGCAGCACATACAACATTACCTCAAGCGTCAAACATTCAAAGACTGGCTTTGGTATTTGTGTAACCATAGGCAGGTTAGTTTCCTTGCAAATTCCAGATTACCTGAGATTATATAAAGTACCAGGCACAAAGTACATTAGTAAGTGACTGCTATGATTATTATCGTTATTGTGGTTGTTATGTATCCTTACCACAGAGGGTATGAGAGAGCTGGGTTTTTCCAGTACGAAATTCTGTGAAATATAGAAAAAAGGAAAACCACATAGTTAATTTCTAGCTATTTTCATAAAGAACAAAATACAGTCTCAGAGTATGATTTTCTTTCCAACTGTCAAATCTTACACCTAAAGTACCACTGTGTCATGGATGAAGCCGGCAATACAAGGTGTTTGCTCATAGAACTGTCCTTTAGAAAAAATTTATTTAAACCAAGTTTTCCCTAGTCATTGTGAGATAATGGAAAAGAGGACATGGAAGCTCCACCCCTCTTCCCTCATACCTTCTCCTACTCATTTTTCCCCTCTAAATGTTAATCTGTAGCCTTTATCACGTTGTTTAATAAAATGGTAAACATGAGTGAGTGTTTCCCTGAGTTCAGTCAGCTGCTTTAACAAACTAATCAAACCCAAGGAAGGGGACACTGGAACTTTGGACCTACAGCTGTTTGTCAGAAGCACAGGTTTAATCTGGGCTTGTGACTGGCCTCTGAAGGCGGGGGATTCTTATGGGACTGAGTCCATACTTAGCCTGTGGAATCTGGCACTGTCTCTGGGTAGATAGTGGCAGAATTGACTTGAATTCTTGAATACCATGCAGGTGTCCAAGAATTGCTTGTTGTTGTCGGGGGAAATGTCCATATATTTGGTGACCAGAAGTGTCAGAAGTGAAGTGTTTGTGTGAATAGTAAAAGAGACTCACAGGAAAAAAAAAATACACAGTAGGAAAGAACTGGGTTTTCCCTATATAGGGGAAAAAACACGAGTTTTTTCATTTTAGTCATAGAAATGAAAGTTTAAGACCCTACCACAAGGAAGGAGAGCCTGGGGTCGTCCCACTGTACTGAGATCCTCAAAGGAAGGCTGAAGTAGTCTCAGACTGGTGGCATGCCCTACCTTCCAACAGAAGCAAATTCTCTTCTGGAGAAAAACTTCCCCACTCACCAGTTTAGGTCCAGTGAGCTCCCATAGATCAAAATCAGGCAATAAGCTCAGAAATATCAATAAATACACAAGAGAGCAAGCCATTCAACCCTGACAGTTGACAGGAATAATAAAAAGCAGATTTATTTCTCTATGTCAACAGAAATATCAACAACAACCACAAAAAACAGACTAGTTCCCCAAGGATTGCAGATACTGGAGCTGCAAGGCACAGCATACACAATACCTGTGTATAAATTGTTATGAAGAAAAATAGAGGGGCCCCTGGGTGGCTCAGTTAGTTGAGTGGCTGCTTTTGGCCCAGGTCATGATCTCAGGGTCGTGGGATGAAGCCCTGCATTGGGTTGGGTTCCCAGCTCAGCAGGGAGTCTGCTTCTCCCTCTCCTTCTGCTACTCCCCCTACTGTGCTCTCTCACTCTCTTTGTTAAATAAATAAATAAAATCTTAAAAAAAAAAAAGGAGAAGAAAAATAGAAGATAGAATCAGGGAAGAAAAAAATCTACTATGTCCATGGAACATGCATATCCTAGAAATAAGATTGGTCTCATTACCCAACTACCTTCTGAAGGACTTCTTTTATGGAAGTCAGAGATTAAAAAAATGACAAATGCCAACAGGACCTCTCTGTTAATGATGGAATGTCTTTTAAGCTCAGGGTGATCCTGTATTATAATTGAGATTTCAACATAAGTTTCAAAGTAGATATACAATGTACTATTGGTTGTTTTTAAATTATATATGTATGTGTGTATATAATTTCTTTCATATAACAAAATAGTAAGGTTCTACTTACCTCCAAAAGCTTCTGTGATTGCCATGCTTTCAATTCCACCTCCTAGCAACTTACTGGAAATAAAAAGTAAGCATTCGTAAAAGGAACAGAAACAGAGAGATCAAGAAAGGAGAAAGTGTACCATTAATGTCATATCTGTCTCTCTCTCTATCCACCATGGACAGGAATTCTTGGCGGAACAAATGACATGCTAACTCTTCAGAACACAGATTCTGCTGTATACGGGCAGTGGATCAACAAAAGATAAAAAAAAATCTTTTGTTGTTCTTGCTCTAGCTTCTAGGTACCAATAGGAAATGGGCTACATAGGCTTAGGTCTCATCATTCTTTAGAACTGAAGCTTGAGCAAATGGTTTTAGTTATTAACTGGGTTGTTCACATTGTGCTTGGGACTGTGTTTCTAAAAGTCAACTGAATATACATTCAGTGGGAGAACAGATAAGAAACGGTAATAAGTAATAAGCAAAATATGTGGTAAGTCAGATGTTATTAAATTTATGAATAAAAATTAGATCCAGAAAGGAGATAAGAAGTGCAGAGGATGAAGGCAGGGAGTTTATTTATTTATTTTTTTAAGATTTTATTTATTTGACAGACAGAGATCACAAGTAGCAGCGAGGCAGAGAGAGAGGAAGGGAGGCAGGCTCCCCACTGAGCAGACAGCCTAATGCGGACCTCGATCCCAGGACCCTGGGATCGTGACCCGAGCCGAAGGCAGAGGCTTTAACCCACTGAGCCACCCAGGCGCCCCAAGGCAGGGAGTTAAATAGTTAAATAAAGTGACCAGAGAAGACCTCATTGAGTAGATATTTTAGCCAAGATCTAAAAGAGGTAACAGCAAGCCAGGTAGATATAGGAGGAAAAAGTGTTCCAGGCAGAAGAAATGGTAAGTGCAAAAGCCCCGACACAGGAGTGTATCTGGCATGTTCTAGAAATAGCAAAGAAATCAGTGTGGTTGGTGCATAGCAAACTGAAAAAAGGATAAAAGATGAGATTAGATTAGAGAGGATTTTGGCTTTTGCTCTGAAATGAGGAGTCATTAGAGTAGTTTTGGGCAGAGAAATGTCATGATCTGACCTAACTGGTTTTTGTTTGTTTGTTTGTTTGAAGAGAGTTGGGGGAGGGGCAGAGGGAGAGCATCCCAAGCAGACTCCCCGCTGAGCACGGAGCCTGAGAACACGGAGCTCAATCCCCTGACCCTGAGATCATGATCTGGGCCAAAAACAAGAGTTGAAGGCTCAACCAAATGAACCACCCAGGGGCTCCTGACTTAAGTTTTAAAGGGATCATTCTGGCTCCTGTGTGAAGAATAAATACTAGGGGCAAGGTCTGAAAAAGAGAGAGGTTAGAAGTTATTATACTACTCCAGAGACAAAGTTAATAGGTAATTTAAACTAGTAAGGTAACAGTGGAGGAGGTGGTGGAGAATTAATTGAATTCTTATTTCCTCTTTTTTTCTATACACACACACACACACACACACAGGAAAAAGATATAAACATTATAATGGAAGGTTTCAAACATAAACTAAAGTGGACAAAACACTATAATAATGAGCCATCAAAGGGCACCCGGGTGGCTCATTGGGTTAAAGCCTCTGTCTTCGGCTCAGGTCATGATCTCAGGGTCCTGGGATCGAGCCCCGCATCGGGCTCTCTGCTCAGCAAGGAGCCTGCTTTCCTCTCTCTCTCTCTGCCTGACTCTCTGCGTACTTTGTGATCTCTGCCTGTCAAATGAATATATAAAATCTTAAAAAAAAATAACGAGCCATCACGTACCTCTCACTTAGCTTCAACTATTATCAACTATGAACTCATGGTCAATCTTTTTTCATATAAACCTCCAACTACTTCCTTCCCTTTTCCTGTTATTTTAAGCAGATACAGGACAACATATCATTCATCCTAAATATTTCAGTAACTATCTCTAAAAGACGTATGCTCTTTTTTTAAACATAATCATATCATCATTATTACCTAAACAAGTAGTAATTCCTTAATAGCAACTATACAGTAGGTGTTCAATTTTCCAACTATCTCGTATATAGCTTATTTTTTAATACTGTGCTTGAATCAGGATCCAAATGAAATCTACATATTGGGGATTAGGTAATATGTCTTTTAAATCTCTTTTAATCTCTAGGTCTTCTCCTTGACTGCATCTGTTTTTTGATTCTTTGTAATTTATTTGTTGAAGAAACTGGGTGGTTTGTTGTAGAAGGTAGAGCACACTCTTAATGAGCAAGAGTTAGGGTGTGAGATGAAAAAAAAAAACCAAAGTGCCAAGGACGACACCAAGGTTTTAGTTCTGAGGATTAGAAAAGAGGCAAATCCGAGAGGAGGGAGGCTTTGGGAGGTGCAGATCTGGGACAAATAACAGAAGTTTGGATTTGGACCTGTGAAGTCTGAACTGCCTGGGAGACATCCAACTGGAAGCAATATTTGACTATGAAATCCTTTTTTCTTGGAATACCTTATGAGGACAGGGTTTTGAGGAATAGTTTGTAGAAATACTGCTTTTGTTCAAATTGCTCTTGGCCACTCGTCTAACCTATGAACTAGTAATTCTGCCTAGGAAGGTAAGGGGAAAAAAAAACACAACTTAGTCAACTTGCATTAGGAAGATGATAACTATGTCTTAGGAATCTTGAGATAGTAAATAAAAAGGGAAGTTAAAGCAGCTGATGCTAAAGAGAAAAAAATAACCCACTGGATTATTTCTTCTAAAATATTCAACCTAAACAACTGATTTTTAAGTAAAACCAAAAGTGAGATGGAATCTCCTTTATCAACAAGGAGAAAAGAAAATGAAAAGTTAAACTGATTCTCAAGACAGGTTTTTAAAATACAGGCTGACTCAGAAACTACTTATATTTTGGGTCTGAATTTCTTGTAACAAATTTAATCCTGCTTCTACAAATTGTCTGGAATTTGTTTGCTTCAGTAGACTTTTGGAAGAAAAAAAACCATACAAAAAGAAGCTATTCCTAACAAACTCAAGAAAAGAGATACAACAGTCCAAAGATTGTGTCTAGTGGTCATAAAAAATATGAGGTACACACTCAAATTCCTGGCTCCCAGTGGTGATATGGAAAACCATCTTTCTCTTCTCACTGTACTCAAAGGCAGTCAAGAATCCTGGCTCCTACAAAAAGACAAAAGGAAAGGTTCAAAGGGGTATAAGATGATAGTTTCATTTCAAATGCTGCCCCAAACTCCACTTGATTATCAGGGTAATCATTTGATATGAGCTACAGTTCATTAGTCTTTGAAGGCAGCAAAAGATCGTGGTTAAGAAAACTGACTCTGAAGCTACCCTATCTAGGTTCAAAATAAGTGTCTAAAACTTATTAGTTGTATGATTTGGGGTAAACTACTTAATTGTGCTGTTTCTCAGTTTCCTTGCTTGGGCCAAATCAGGATAAGAACAGTGATAAGTCAATCAGAGAAAGACAGTTATCATATGATCTCCCTGATATGAGGAATTTGAGAGGCAGAGTGGGCGGTTTGGGGGGTAGGGAAGGAAAAAAATGAAACAAGATGGGATCAGGAGGGAGACAAACCACAAGAGATTCTTAATCTTACAAAACAAACTGGGGGTTGCTGAGGGGAGGGGGGTGTGGAGAGGGTGGTTGGGTTATGGACATTGGGGATGGTATGTGATATGGTGAGTGCTGTGAAGTGTGTAAGCCTGATGATTCACAGACCTGTACCCCTGGAGCAAATAATACATTATATGTTAATAAAAATTATTTTTTTCAGGACGCCTGGGTGGCTCAGTTGGTTAAGCAGCTGCCTTCGGCTCAGGTCATGATCCCAGCGTCCTGGGATCGAGTCCCACATCAGGCTCCTTGCTCATCAGGGAGCCTGCTTCTCCCTCTGCCTCTGCCTGCCATTCTGTCTGCCTGTGCTTGCTCTCTCTCCCTCTCTCTCTCTCTGACAAATAAATAAATAAAATCTTCAAAAAAAATTATTTTTTTCAAAAAGAATAGTGTCTCTCTCATAGGGTAGCTGTAAAGTTTAAATGAGGTATATTTATGGCATAAAGCAGAATGGTATTTTACCGAATGACTCAATTGATTTCATTGAACAGCATCATTTTCCATTCGCTCTGGAAGTTTCAAGGAGCACAGAAATTCCAGTGTTCACTATTCACGAGACAATATATATTGCAATGGTAGAAATACTACTTATTTGACAAATCAATGAGCTGTAGCTGATGCAGTAATCTAACTAGCAAGAAGAGGCCCGATGTGCTCTCATGACATGGTCTAATGTATTCCCCTTAAAATAAGAAGATTTTATTTATTTAAGATGGAGAGAGAGAGAGAGAGAGGCATGAGCACAAGCAGCAGGGAGGGGCAGAGGAAGAGGGAGAAGCAGCCTCTCTACTAAGCAGGGAGCCCGATGCAGGACTTAATCCCAGGACCCAGGGATCATGACCTGAGCCACCCAAGTACCCCTAATGTATTTCCCTTTTTGTTTTATACTATGACAGTGGCTTTCAAACTTTGGAGAACTTAAGAGGGGTGTTAAAAAAAAAGCCCAGGCCGGGGTACCTGGATGGCTCAGTCAGTTAAGTGTTTGATTCTTGATTTTGGCTCAGGTCATGATCTCGGAGTTGTGGGAGAAAGCCCCACATCAGGCTCTGGGCTGGGCGTGGAGCCTGCTGGGGATTCTCTCTCTTCCTCTCCCTCTGCCCCTCCCCCATCCTCTAAAATAAATAAATAAATAAAAAGTTTAAACTCACAATTATTTTATTTTATTTTATTTTATTTTATTTATCTGACAGAGAGAGACAGTGAGAGAGGGAACACAAGCAGGGGGAGTGGGAGAGGGAGAAGCAGGCTCCCCGCAGAGCAGAGAGGTCAACACTGGGTTTGATCCCAGGACCCCAGGACCACAACCTGAGCCAAAGACAGACACCCAACAACTGAGTCACCCAGGCGCCCTAAACTCACAACTCTTAAAAAAAAAAACAACAAACCAAACCAAACCCAGGCCTTCAATGAGTCTGGGACTATGTGTTCTTTATTAGCCAATCCAGGTCATTCTGATACACAACAATGTTTGGAACCACTGTACTATGAAATTAACTTCCTTTTTCTCTTCCCACCCCCCACCCCCCCAATCTCTTTCTCTCTAAGAATAAACAGCTTTAGTTAAGAAAGGATGCAGACTCTGGGTATAGTAATGGATGCTTGAGAAGGAGAGGGATTCTTTTCTTTGATAATGGGATTTAATTTGTAAAGAAAATAAGACTAATGCCGATGAGCTATAACGTGGCAGTTTTGCAAATTCTGGGTACTGCTTGAGGGCAGTTGTGGAGCTGGCCTGTGGTATACTGTCTGAATTTACTCAGAAGTTAGAGCAACTGAGCTCGGTTCAGAGCAGTTCGGTTAGGTGCTCTCCAAGTTCAGGACCATAGCACCGCTGTCATCACTGCCGCACTTCAGCTGCCTCTGGGTGAGCAAATCAAATGGACTTGCTGGGAATGAGACTCTTACATACATATGTAGACATACATGGAGAGCCTTGTTCTTCTGCAAAAAGAGAGACTGGTGACTCTGCACATTCCTGTTTCCAACGATAGTGCCTCCACAGAACCCCCAAAAGGTCAACACAAAAGCTCGAGTCAAAGACATGTTTTTGCTTGGAGCCTCTTCGTTGCATGGGCCACTCAGTGTGTGTGGGCCGGCTACAAGGTGTGAGTTCAGCTCAGCTTTAACTCATCTGCCTCAGTGACCATATTCTTGGTCATATTTTTCTCAACCGTACACATGCAGATCCACACTTAGTTTTTTTCTAACCCGATGCTCTCTTACTAATTGGCCTATACCAGGAGACAGCAACTTCTTTGGTGCTAGTGCTTTGCAACAACCAAAGATACAATATTTGAGGAGACAAAGCGAAAACAAGGAGGAGTTAAGGCAGAGAAACAGAAAGGGAGAAAAATAAATATAAAAGGAGACCAAAAAAAATTTTTGATAAAAATAATTACCTTTTTAGTAGTATTCAAGTCTCTTAACACCTGTCTCAGTCTGTCAAAAATTAATTGTTGTTGCTTTGAAACTGAAGTGATAAAAAGTTAATGTGAGGGGGTATAATAGATTGTGATCTACAGAAATTTGGGGTCCCCACAGTAGTTTCTGGTGTTCATGAGAAGTGTCAAAGGTCCAATGAGAAAGGCTATAGAGCCTCACAGACCCTTCTAAGCTAAAACAACAAAGAACTGATTTTGCTTACAATGAGTTTGTTGGCCGCCTCTTTAATTTTGTCCACTTTTGCTTCTGAGAGCCCTTTGACATTGCATAGTGCTCTTCTAGTTGTCATCTGTATCCCTTTGATGGTACAGATTCCTACGGACTTCAGTTTCTTAATGTCAGCCACGTTCTGTAAATAAAAGAATGGGTGCAGCAGATTGATAAAATGCCAGCCTGCAAGGCTCCCATACTATGTCATGTGCTTTTGAGTCCATCTCCTTCCACCAAGATGCCAATTTTATCCAAGCAGCCAGGTGGAACCCACCCACCATGTAGCCAAATGTTCTGGAAATATCTGAGTAGAACATATCCAGCACGCTGCCAAATGTTCTGGCTGTGCCCTGATTTCCCAAGAATGTTAGTGAGACCATGGCAATGTAACAAGGAATTCAAAAGAGAAGTCTGTTGGTGGAAAAGCTAGCGAATGTATCACACGTTCGCCCCCTCAGTTCATCTCTTTCCTTCTAGAGAACTTCATTATGATTATGTTCTTTTAAAATTAAATTTTTCCCCCTCGATCCTTGGAAAATGCAAATAACTACATCACCAAAGAACTAGGATTTTCTCTTGCTCCTATTTTCTAAATCCAACTGAAAGAGATTAAATGTGAGGGCTTCAAAAGATAATGTCAGGGAAGTTTTACTATCAGTGAACTGCTGCTGAAATGCATCTACTTAAAGTCTGATTTCAGTCAACATTATTTACTCTGATCATCTGCCACAGAACTGAATTTTTTGTTGATGAAGACAGAGGTGGGTAGCTCTGAATGCCTCCAGTTGGACCAGTGGTTCTTGGCTGGGGACAGTATGCCCCCTTAGGACACCTGATAATGTCTGGAGAAATTTCTGGTTGTCCTAACTAAGAGGGGTGTTACTGGCATCTAACGAGTGGTCAGGAGCCAGGGGTGCTGTAAACACGCAACAAATGCACAGGAAAGTCCCCTCCCCGCCCACTAAGAATTGCCCATTCCCAAATGTCAGTAGGGTCAAGGCTGACAAACTCCGAATTGAACAATTTCACATTGAAAAATTACTTACATGGAAAATTGAAAAAATACTTACAATCCCATGTTTTTGTAACAGGTCAATGTCTTGAAACAAAGATTCCTGGAGGAGATGGAACAGAAAAAAAGGGAGCTTTGATTCTTCATATCCAATTGTATCATATCTTTTAAAGAGTTAATTCAGTATTATGAGTCACTCCAAAATGCCTCAAATTCCACTTTCCTAGACAGAGCGAGTTGGGATCAATAATGTTTTTTCAAACACATTGTTATATACTTAGAAGATGCACCAACACTGAAAGGGTTGGGAAGCCCAGTATTTTTGTCGTGTCCTGTCCAGATTTTTAAGACCTTAACCCAAAGGAGTGGAACAACATTTAACCTCTTTACTTTTTTTAAAAAATTTATTTATCTGATAGACAGAGATCACAAGTAGGCAGAGAGGCAGGCAGAGAGGGGGAAGAAGGCTCCCCGCTGAGCAGGGAGCCTGATGTGGGGCTCGATCCCAGGACCCTGGGATAATGAACTGAGCAGAAGGCAGAGCCTTTAAACCACTGAGCCACCCAGCCGCCCCAACATTTAACCCTTTTAAAAATATGTTTTCTCAACTTTTTGCCCCACCAGACCTTGAATTCCTTCAGTACCAGCATGGATTGATACCATTATGGCCATACCAGTTAGGTTATTAAAATACTTTCATGCTAGTTGCTAAGTAGCTAGTCTTAGCCCCCCTTGCCAAACAAGTCGTTACATATTTGTAATATTGCCTCTCCCTAGCACTATGTTTTCTTTCCACTCTCAGTTTCTAAAAATAATAGCCAACAAAGCAGGAACTTCATTTTTGTGGAATGACTGAACGTCTGCCCATGTTTCGGCATTCTAGCCATACCTCTTCATCTTGGAATCCTGGTTCTTCCAGCACGACTTGATCCTCCTTCATCTTGAAAGGTGAGCAGCAGAAAAATAATCAGTTCTAGGAAAATAAATATTATTTAGGAAGTAGTCATAGATCAAAATCCTTTGCTCAGAGACCTCCCTGATTTCATTTCAAAGTCACCAAGGACCAGAAGAGGAATTAGAGAAACATTTCATTTAGAATGACTGGGCTGGTCTATCTGCTTTCTGCTGGGCATGTGACATTGTTTCTTTTGTGGGTGTGTGTATGTGAGGGTGGGGAACTTAGTTTCTACTCCTTTTCCTGAAAATTGGTTACTTTTCTCATCTTTTGATTTCTTAAAGCACAGATATCATGACTGCTAATATCTTTTTTGTTGTCTTGGAATACTATTTAGTATTCCATGTTGCTGTTTAACCTTTCATGTTTATGTTAACAATACCAATTTTGTTAACAACACGAATTTTGACCTCTTGTCATTCTTCCTGTATCTCTTCTGGCTCCCAGAACTTAGTCTAGCCTCAATCAATAGATTTTAACTTTCTCATATACAATGAATGCCTTCCTGCTTCCTAATTATGAATGGGCTCTTTTGCAACATATTTCTTTGTTTCTTAAAACATTAGCTCTATTTTGTTTTGTAATATTTACTAGTCTCAAAATTTTTTAAAGACTTAAAATTATGGTAGATACCCAATATTATGATAACACGAGGGCCAATAAGCAGATAAATGGAGTCTTAAACATTGTAGTAGTTGTTCTAAGATCTCGGGAATCTACAAGGCATGGCCATAGTATACAATGTGGTCCAAGCAATCAGTTTTCTTGGTTTATTGTGTTTTCTCGCTTCCTACCAAAGTCACTGTTGGGGCCCAGTGGAAGGGACACCGACTACTACAGTAGAGGTATGATTGCTGTCACCTAATTCCGCGGAGCAGCACAGTATCTGAGGCAAAGAGGAGACAACGTGAATGGGATCTTCGGGAATACTGTCCCTCAGACAGGTAAACTTATATAGGACGATCCTAAATTCCACCCTGCCCTCATGGAAGAAAAAAATCGTTCATTTCTTCTCGCCTTGATAAAACGAAAGATAGTTCTTTCTCAAGTGGCCATGGATGGATGTTAGAGCTGGATCCTAAAAGCAGGCTCCCTGCCACCTCGGCTTCAGGCGTCGCAGCTGGGGAGCCGCCATGGGCATCTTCCCGACACCCGGTTCCCCCCAAACGAGGCCGAGGAGGCCGAGTGAAGACTTAGGTCCGACTTGCTTTAAAATAATGCTGCCGGAAATCCCTCGGGGTCACTGAGATTTCCTCCCGCGGGTGGGGACAGAATGCAGAAAGTCACCAGCCCAGGGCCCAGCGACGACCACCAAGCCCCACCAAAGGAAGGAAGCCTTGGCTTTCCCCTCACATTCTTCACACGCTCGCCCTTTTTGCCACAGACCCCGCTCGTACCTACAGTCCCGCGAGGTTTTCAAGGTCACTCCCTTCGGCCCCCCGCCCGGGCTTTCCCGTCCTCAGAGATTCTGACCCCGAACCAGAACGCTGAGACTGGCAGCCCTCGCGCCACTGACCAGCAGGTTTGGCGCCAACGGACGAGAGTCTGGGCGCCGGTCCAGCGTGGGCGGGGCCGGGCGATGACACAGGGGCGTGTCCACAGTGGGGGCGGGACATGGTGGGGGGGAGGCAGAGACCGGACGTGGAACAAGAGTGCGGGCCCTTACGGGGCGGGGCGGGGTGGGGGCGGGGCTTGCAGGGAGGCGGGGCGGGGCCCCGGTGGGGTAGGTATGGGGGAGGAGGAGCTAGGAGCCGCTTCCACACGAACCTCGCTGGAGCGCCCGATGGGGAGAGGGAGGGATTCTGAGGCAGAGGAAATGTTATGAGGAGAGGGACCCTGACACGAGCGGAGGCTGGGGGTCTCCATTGAGCTGAGGGAGATGCTGAAGTGGGGAGAAGACTCCAGGGTGGGGACCCTGAGGAGACGTGTGGAAATTAGGGGGCACTGAGGAGGGCGCTGAAGTGAATGAAGACAGGCTGCTGTGAGAAAGAAGGCCCTAAGGTGGGGGTTGTTCGAAATGGAGAGAGGCCGCTGGGAAAGGGTCGTGAGGTGGACAACCAAGGCGGGGAGCGGGCCGTCAGCGAAGGTGGCTGACGGGGCGGCAGGTGCCGCGCAAAATGCTTGTCTTGTTGGGGGACCCTCAGGTCAGGAGGTGGAGTATGGGATCCTCACTGAGACCCCAGCATTCCTGATTTCCGTCCCTTCTCTGTGGCTCCCGTACCATCAGCCGCTCGCTCTCTGGCAGTGAGGCACCCAGGGCCCATTCAGGATGGAGAGTAATTTTTCTGCGTCTGAACTTGAAATTTTAAATAGACAACAGAAGCCAAGCATATTTTGGTCCAGCTTTTAAATAGAAATATGGGGACCGCCTTCTTGCCAGCACGGCCGTCTCTGGCGGCGTCATCCTGCTCCCCTTAAATGGAGACTGACTGTTGACGAGAGAGTCATGAAACATTTGAGAGAGCATCTGTTGAGGTGGAGGCTAGCATGGGTGTCTGTGCAAACAGTTCTCGGAGTTCAAGACCTAGTACAGGACGACCCTTTTTCTTCAGTGTCTGAATCATTTTGTTGGAATAAATAGAAAAAAAAAAAAATTCCCACAATAGCAGTTGGGATTTTGTAGGACATTTTTTTCCCCCTCAGAGTGGATTGTTTAAAAAGCCAACAAATAACTACTGTAGCTCCTTCAAGATCTTACTTTCCAGAAACAGAGCCTGTCCTTCGTGTTAAATGGAAATCAGTGCCCGGTCTGGGGATGGACGAACTGGATAGAGGTGATAGGCCTTCACCTTGACACCTCACCTAATGATTGTAGAACTGTAGAGCAGCTCCTTAGGTGAGGACACCCAAGTGTATGGAAGAGCTGCAAAGAGCACAGCAAGACGATTTAGGGAAATCTAACATATGCAGTTTGGTGTAGTGACAGCTGGGAGAGAGAAATGTTCATAATATTTGAAGGTTGTGTGCACTACACTTAAAGAAACAGAAATGAGCTTGGGAATGACAAATTCATAAAATGAGGATAAAATTCGTGTTTGGATATGGTAATGATGGTTATAGGCAACTTAAAAAAAATTTTTAACCCAAAAGCTGTGGGTAGTTAAAAAGTATACTTGAAGACATCCACTCAAATCAGGCCCCCCCCCCAAAAAAAGGACTAGCCTTTCATATCATATAAAAATTCTGAATATGATGATGGTGATATTTCAGATCAGTGGGGAAATGATGAATTCAGGGAATGGTGCTGGAACAACTAGGTAGCCATCTGGAAGAAAAATAAAATTGGAACCCTACTTCACACCTTATACCAAGATAAATTCCAGATGGATCAATGGATTAAATCTGAATGTAATAACAAATGTGCTAGAAGAAAATGAGACAATTTTTTAATTATCCCAGAATAAGGAAAATCTTCTTAAATATGACACAAAATTCAGAAGCCATAAAATACTTATAAAAATGACTACTTAAAAAAAAAAACCCTGCATTGTAAAATGCTACTTTCCTATTTTAGATATAGAGTATGGGGAGCCAGAGCTTTTGTATCAATCAGTAACTAATTAGTAATTGTGTCAAACAGCTTTCCCAATTTCTCAAATCCTTCGGTGAGTCTATAAATCCTCTACAAAATTTTTAAAATTTCATTTTAATGGTATTCTGAAAACAACTAGGCAGCGGGAGTACCTGAATTTTAAACCATTACACTTTACTGCCCCTCTGTGGACAACCGCCTTATAATCAAAAAAAGTCATATGATCCCACTGTCTGCAGTCGGGTTTCCTCAAACTGGTGCCTGTGGCTGTATGTTCTTGGAGTTTCAAGAGCTCAAATATGAGAAATGCTTTGGTAGAGAACTTAAGAATGAAAGATCATCACACAAAAAGAATTTCACTGAGTATCTCCCCTTCAACAAATTTAATCCGTTCAAAAGATGTTTATTGAATCTCTACTATTTGTCAGACACTGCGCTAAGGGTTATGTACCGGGGATGCAACAACCAACAAGATACAAACCCTAATGGGGGCTATAGATTGGTATGTATATAGGCAATTACTATAGGCAATTACAGTGAAACACACACACACACACACACACACACACACACACACACACACTCACCCCCGACTCTCACACACACACACACACACACACATCAGTCATTTGGGGGCTTTCTCATTTATTTATATTTATTTCCAAATTTGAAAAACTTCCAACTTCAGCACATAGCTGCCCAGAGATGCATGCCCCTGACAAGTTATTTAACCAATATTTACTAAACATAGCTTGATGGGGTGCCTGGGTGGCTCAGTCAGTTAAGTGTCTTGCCTTTGGCTTGGGTCATGATCCCAGGGTCCTGGGATCAAGCACCATTTCTCCCTCTCCCCCTGCTTGTTCTCCCCCCACCTCTCTCTCAATAAAATAAAATCTTTAAAAATTAATAAGCACAGCTTGATTCCAGCTTTCTGCTGGATAAGGAGATGAAGACAGGTCTCTGCCCTTCAAGAGCCATGAGTGTAGTAAGGGAGATAGACACTGAAACATAATCACACACAGGGCAAGGTAAGAGGGATTATACGTGCATTTAGGTAACAGGTAGGTGTCTCACTGCACGATCTTCCCAGAGGAGGTGACACTTAATTTGGGGCTGCGAGGACAAGGGAGGATTTGCCAGCTGGGCAGGGTGGGAAAGGCAGAGGCAACACAGAGGCTTATTTAGGGAAATGCGAGTGGTTCTGCTGGGGTGGAAAAGTGCTAGGGAGAAAGTAGCTCTCAAAAGTGCAGGACAGGGGGTGCGTGGGTGGCTCAGTGGGTTAAAGCCTCTGCCTTTGGCTCGGGTCATGATCCTAGGGTCCTGGGATGGAGCCCCCAGTAGAGTCAGGCTCTCTGCTCAGCAGGGAGTCTGCTTCCCTTCCTCTCTCTCTGCCTGCCTCTCTGCCTACCTGTGATCTCTGTCAAATAAATAAAATCTTAAAAAAAAAAAAGTGCAGGACGGAAGCTAAAGGTAACATCTGATGACAGCCAACACTTAGAGCACTTTCTCCTTTCCACAGATTACTGCAACCCCTCATCACAAAGACACCAGGAGATAGGAACTATCATTACCCCTATTTATAGACAGGGGAACCGAGGGACCAGAAGGTAAAACAACTTGCTTGAGGCTCACGGTCTGGCTCCAGCATTGATGCTCTTAACCAACATACTAAACCAGTATATGGCAGACCCTGTGTATTCATAGGTGATTTTATTTTCTGTTTATAGAAGTACGGTTTCAGCACACATCGGAGTGGCGACTAAGCCAGGCTTACATAGTACAGATGAGCCAGTTACTAGCTGTGTCGTCTTGGAGAAGTTACTTAACCTCTGTGCTTCAATTTCCTCATCTGAAAACCAATAATAGTAATTGTGAGAATTAAATGGGTTAATACACGCAAAGTATTTGGGCTGCTGTGTGAAGAATGGGTTGAAGGGGGAGAGAGGTCGAGAATACCTAGGAGAAGACTGTAAGTCAAAGCCAGGGGTGGTTCAGCCAAGAAAAGCCTCTTGAGCAGCACCTGGGTGGCTCAGTGGGTTAAAGCCTGTGCCTTCAGCTCAGGTCATGATCCCAGGGTCCTGGGATCTGAGCCCCACATTGCATCAGGCTCTCTGCTCAGCAGGAAGCCTGCTTCCCCCTCCCTCTCTCTGCCTGCCTCTGCCTATTTGTGATCTCTGTCAAATAAATCTATCTTTAAAAAAAAAAAAAAAGACCTCTTGAAAATAGGGAAAACTGCACCTCACTCACAGAGTGAGAAGACAATAATACAGTGAGAAGACAATAAAATAAGGTGGAAATATGCTTAAAAGTGTTTAGTTCAGGGGTGCCTTGCTGGCTCAGTCAGTGGAGCGAGTGACTCTTGATCTTGGGCTTGTGAGTTTGAGCCCCACATTGGGCGTAGAAATTACTTAAAAATAAGATCTTTTTTTTTTTTTTTTTTAAAGATTTTATTTATTTATTTGTCAGAGAGAGAGAGGGAGAGAGAGCAAGCACAGGCAGATAGAATGGCAGGCAGAGGCAGAGGGAGAAGCAGGCTCCCTGATGAGCAAGGAGCCCGATGTGGGACTCGATCCCAGGACGCTGGGATCATGACCTGAGCTGAAGGCAGCTGCTTAACCAACTGAGCCACCCAGGCGTCCCAAAAATAAGATCTTTTTTTAAAAAAGTGTTTAGTTCAGGGCGCCTGGGTGCCTCAGTTGGGAAAGTGTCTGCCTTCGGCTCAGGTCATGATCCGGGAATCCCAGCATCGAGTCAGGCATTGGGCTCCCTGCTCAGTGGGGAGTCTGCTTCTCCCGCTGACCTCCCTCCTCTCATGTTCTCTCTTTCTTTTACTCTCTCTCTCTCTCTCAAATAAATAGAATCTTTAAAAAAAAAAAGTGTTTCATTCAGAGTAAAAACCTTGAATGGTTTTATTATGGACAATTTCTAATATATACAAAGGTGAAATAATATATTTCCATCACCCACCTTCAACAATTTTCAACACATGGCCAAACTTATTTCACTTAAATCTCCACCCACTTACTCCCCCTACTATTTTGAAGCAAATTCCATACATCATATAATTTCTTCTGTGAATATTTCAGTATGTCTCTCTAAAAGATAAGGACTCTTTTTAAAAACATAACCATAATGCCAATAGCACACTTAAAAATTAATAAAAATTAACTTTTAATTATTAATTATTAATTAAAATATTCAATTGTTTCATCAATGCCATCTTTTTTTTTTAAGGTTTGTTTCAACTGGGATCAAAAAATGTCTACACGTAGCAACAGACTGATGCCTTTGACCCTCTTTTGAAAAATCTATAGATTTCCTTCTTTCTTCCTTGTGACTTGTTTTTAAAAAATGGAGTCATTTTTAAAAAGATTTTATTTGAGAGAGAGAGAGAGAGAACAAGCAGGGGGAGGGACAGAGGGAGAGGGAGAAGCAGGCTCCCTGCTAAGTAGGGAGCCTGACTCAACTCGGGGCTCAATCCCAGGACTCTGGGATCATGACCTGACCCAAAGGTAGACGCTTAACTGACTGAGCCACCCAGGCACCCCCAAAATGGAATCATTTTTAAAAATGGATTTTTCCAGAGCCTGGATTTTGCTGATTGCATCCTGGGGTGATATGCTTCTCTGTCCCCTGTATTTCCTGTTACAGTAGTTGGATGTAGACTCTAGATCAGATCCAAGTTTGGTTATTTGGTAACGATTATCTTATAGGTGGTCTACCATTAGGAGGCATTTAGTGGCTTTTTATCTTTTGGGGATGTTAGCAGCTGTTGATGATCAAGCTAGATTAAGTCATTGGGGGTCACAAAATAGTCATATTTTAATTCTGTTCCTTTTTAATTTATTAAGTGGAATACTTCTAAAAGAGGAACTTCCCCTCATCTACTATTTGGTTACCTGGTAGTAAGGTTTGTATGGAAATGGCATGATAAAAGCTGACTTTTGCCAGATTTCAGAATAATGAATTGGTTCCCTAGTATCTTTGAGTGGCGACCAATTAATCTTTTTAAAGCAATAGTATGAATATCTAAGTGAAAATGTTTTTTGGGATTTTTTTAAATTAAAGATTTTATTTATTTATTTGACAGAGAGAGCGATCACAAGTAGGCAGAGAGGCAGGCAGAGAGAGAGTGGGGAAGCAGGCTCCCTGATGAGCAGAGAGCCTGACTCAGGGCTCAATCCCAGGACCCTGAGATCATGACCTGAGCCAAAGGCAGAGGCTTAACCCACTGAGCCACCCAGGTGCCCCTGAAAATGTTTTTGATGTACTTCAATTCCAATTATTATTACAATGCTTAAATTGTCCCAATCTTTTTTTTTTTTTCAGTAAGCACCACACCCAATGTGGGGCTTTAACTCATGACCCTGAGATCAAGAGTTGCATACTCTACCGACTGAGCCAGGCTGCACCCCTAAATTATCCCATCTTTAGCCAATGAGATCCCAGTTGGCTCATGACTTTCTCAGACGGGACTCTTATCTTTAGTAGCTTTTCTGTTGTCTAGTGTAGCAAGAGGTTGCGTGTTCATCTCATGATTTCCCTGCCCTAGACGGGGAACCAGACATTTCTTCAAGGATCCCTGAATCCTTTTAGTGCAAATCGTGTTTCAAGTCCACGGTCTGGGGCATTGCTACTGCGGTCTTTATTTCTAGGTCAGTTCAATGGATAGAGTTAGGAAATAGGTTTTTTGTTCTGTTTTAAATAGGTTGAGGTGTAAGTGACATACAAGAGAGTGCATATATTTAAAATGTGTCTACTCCTGAGAACCTTTCACCACAATGAAGAATGCACATATCCATCACCCCAAAAGCTTCTTCAGGCTTCTTTATAAACCCTTCCATTCTCTCCTCCCCTCCACTCTCTAGACATCCCTCCTCTCGGTTACTCAGGCAACTGTTTTTAAACATAAAATACATCCTTAGTTCATCATCAGTTCAAAATCAGGACAGTAGGATTTTACCTTCATCTCTTCTACTTTAATGTGCGGAGGGTGCTAGTTCTCAGCAACACTGGGAATGACAGAATTGGGGTATTACACAATTACTCATTTGTTTTATCCATTACAGTAAATGCTTCTTAAATGTTAGTTCCCTGCAACACTCTATCTACCCCCTTCCCCTTATAAAGGGCAAAGAATCCTTCACCATAATTTTCCCTTCTAATAGTTACAAAGAACAGAGACAGGTCTTTTCATCTGGAATTTCCTGAGAGGCCTATGGTTAGGAGTCCTCAGTAATTTCTGGAAGGGGTCTGTGCAGAGATCTTGGCCCCAAGCTGTGCAAAGGATTGTCCTGAAAGACAATCTGGGTCCAGAAAACCAGGACAGCTTCTGGGTGGGGGCTCGTAGAAACAGATAGGTTGACAGGAGATCACATCCATTATGGTAACTGCTACCATCATGGAGGAGCATGAAAGGCTGTGGGAGTGCACAGGAGAGGTCCCTGTGCCAACTTTGTTGGTGGTGTATCAGGGAAGGCTTCCTGAAGGAGAGGATGCCTGTGTGGGGTCCTGAAGATGGAGCAGGAATGAGTGATATTGGGACTTCATAATGAGGAGGGATAAGGGATTTTCAGGTACAGAAGCAGAGGAAAGACCCAGCAATAGGAGAAAGTATGGCTCCTTAGAGAAACTGTAAATAAAGGGCTAACTGCAATTTGAGTGGGAAGGGAAGGCGTGAGAAACCTCTGGCTATCTTATGTGGCGCCTTGCACATGGCAAAGGCTCCGTACGTCCTGGTTTCGGGAGAAGTGTATATTAACAGCAATGGCAACAACAATAGCGGGTAGCAATGGCCAAGTGTACCCCTGTGCCGAGAACGTTGCATAAATTATCTCATTTAATGATCACAACACTACTGCGAGGCAGGCATTCCCTTTCTGCATTCAAGAAAACAAGTTCAGAAAAGATCAAGTTACATAGCTACTAGGCCTAACATCATACATCTATCATGAGGCAGGGTAGGGACTCTGAGCCCTGAATTTTGGGGGGCCAAAGCTTGAACGCTTTCCTTATCACCCTTCCCCCATCCCTTTACTGGGACTATTCAAGTGAATATACGTTATCTGTGGGAGACACCGGAGAGCCCAAGAATGTACTTATTTTCTTCTTGGTTCAGGCAAATAACCATCTGCTTCTTTTCTTTCAACTTCGCATTGCCAGGCAGACTGCTATAACACAGACCAGGTCACCTCCTAGTGCCCTAAGGACCAAGTGATAAAAGCCACACCCGTCAGCCCAGCTCCTTCCACATACTCACCCCTGCACCTCTGAGTCTCAGGGAAGTCGCTTTTCCATTTGGATTTTCTTGGATTCCACACAGATTTCTAGCAAAGCTTAATGTATCTATTGGCTTCTACATCCTTCTCCCTCTCTTCCAGGCCGTGTGCATCTTAAGGACAAGTGCTGTGTCTTTATTCATCTCTGTACCCTCTGGGACTGCTGCAGGCATGGTAGAAAATAGACATCTAGAGGGCTTGCGCAACCCCTCCAAATCTCGGTGTCCTCCCAGGAGAGATGGAAGTGACAATACTCACTTTGTGGGGAGCCACAAGGAGTAGGTTAACCCAGATCATGTGTAGGCCGGACTTACCAGAGTACTCAGCATATCATAAGTACTCAGTAACTGTCTCCTATGATTACTACTACTGTGTTATATAATAATATTAAATCTTCCATAGTATTACCACTAATAAGTGAGTGAAAGAATTAGTAAGTGAATGCATGAGGGAATGAGGTGACTTAACTTCAATTTAAATCCTGACTTTGGGGGTGCCTGGGTGGCTCAGTGGGTTAAAGCCTCTGCCTTCAGCTCAGGTCATGATCCTAGGGTCTTGGGATCGAGTCCCGCATCGGGCTCTCTGTTCAGCAGGGAGCCTGCTTCTCTCCCTCTCACTCTCTGCCTACTTGTGATTTCTGTCAAATAAATAAATAAAATCTTTAAAAAAAAATAAATCCTGACTTTGTCCAAGGGTAGAAGTGAACTTTAATATTCTCTGTCCCATGGACTGGAAACAACTACATGTGTTGTGGTATTACTGTTTTGTTTGTTTTGTTGTTTCTGCTTTCGATGAGACCCAACAACATGGGCAGGCTTCAGCCAATAGTTGTCCCCATTCTTGGACAAGGGTTCATCCAGGAGAGCTAGAAGGTGAGGGGTTAAGGAAGCTGGATTCACTTTTCTGCATTGGTTTTCACTTCTTGCTGTCCTCCCTGTAGATGAATCATAAAAACATAAAGAGAAAAAGATTAAAAGGTCTATGTGATGAAGAGAATGGAAGTGAGTCCGCAGGGTTACGTAAACAGCTTAAAATCAACCACCCAGAGTGAAACTAGTCAGAAGACTGGGAAATGAAGGTGAAATGGACAGACTATGTAATGTGTCTGAATGTAGTGTGGGGCAGATTTGTATAACCAAGGGGAAATTTGGAGATAAATTGTGATACGAACATGACAAAAGAAAAAGGCAAGAAAACGGGCAGATTAAAAAGAGAGAGAGAGACTTAGTTCCAGGGATAGCAGAAGGTTCTATAGGAAAACAAAAATCACCACATCACTCTCCATGGCTCATGTCAATTGTGTTGATGGTATAACAACGCTGATTAGTGATCCACACCAAACCACCACAGAAACACACGGAGAGGATGAGATAGGAGGTATGTGCATATGAGAGAGAGCCCAGTCCTTCCCTTCCCTGCTGAGAACTCAATGCACAGTGCCTAACAGTGAAAAATCAAGGAGCCAGAGCACCATGGTATTTCAACAGGAACAGGAAAACAAACACCAAAACAATCAGTGAAGAAAGTGGAAAATGTGTTGCCGGGGAATGGAAAGCAGGTCCAGAGGAGTGCAATCTTTTGTAACAAGCTGTGTCCAACTATTAACTAATTAATTTAATAAGCACCTACATTATGCTTTTCATAGTTAATCAGTTAATTTTTTAATTTTAATTTTTATTTATTTTTAAAGATTTTATTTATTTATTTGACAGAGAGAGAGCGATCACAAGTAGGCAGAGAGAGAGGAGGAAGCAGGCTCCCTGCTGAGCAGAGAACCCAATGAGGGGCTCCATCCCAGGACCCTGAGATCATGACCTGAGCTGAAATCAAGAGACAGATGGCCAACCAACTGAGCCACCCAGGTGCCCATCAGTCCGTTAATTTAATGGGCACCTTATATATTACTTTACATCAGGCACTGTTCACAATGCTTTACAAATGTTAACTAATTAAATTCTTATACTATATATACCATTATTATCCCCATTTTACAAATGAACAAACTTGAGACACAGAGAAGTTAAGTAAGGCTCAAGGTCACAAAGCTAGTCAGTCATAGGTCAAGGAGCTGGGATTGACACCCAGGTGATCTAACCCCAGAGCTGCCACTCTATTTAATTTTTAAAGGATGAATATGAATTATTTTAATTCAAATATAAGCAAAAGAAATTTAAATCAGTGTGATCTTTTAAGAGGATTTATTCCAACTTCATGGGTATAGAGAGGCAAAGTTCTAAAATGTGATCAATTTTTTGTATAAGCAATGAACTGAAGCAGAATGCTAAACACACATTAGCTAATCACTAATGCCTTCACCAAAAATTCACTAAATCCTTACTATGAGCAAGCCATAGGAACAGGTACAAAAGATTCAATGCTGAATTAGACAAGGTCCTTGAACTTGGGAGACTTCTAGTACAGAGAGCGAGATAGACAAGTCCATCAGTAAGTAGGTCATATTCAGGGAAGCAAACTTAGAAAAGCACAGAACACAAAGTAGGAAGTCATTAGGGCAGTTTGGGAAGACTTCCTGGAGGTGGTGATGCCCATGCTGGGCTTTAAGGGTCAGGTAGGAGTTGGCCAGATGAAAAAGTGGCTAAAGGATATTTAAGGAAGAGGACAGAGCAATGAATACTTATTAAAGTGAAATGAATTAGTGGCATTCTTCTTTCATTCTGAAATATTAGAAGGTCAGAAACCACAGTATGTACAAGCCCCTCTTAACCTGAGAGATTCCACAGCCCAAACCAGTGGGGCTGAAAACCATGTGGCTATATGCCAGTATCAGTGGCTGTTTCTCTAATCAAAGGAAAAAAAAATAAACTGATAAAACTGGTCTTCATATTAAGTTTACTTCTTAACACTTCTCTTAGAAATAGGCTGTAGGGCAGGCCCTAGAGTCTGGCCGCGGGTTTCAAATCCTGGCTCTTCTGTCTACCAAAGGCGAGAGCTTGGGCACTAAACCTCTCTGGCCTCAGTTATAAAATGAGGACAACACCACCCCAGAATTGATAGGAATGTTGTGGGGATTAAAGCATACACACACCATGCTTAGAACAGAGTAATATCTAGCTGGCATGACTCCTTTGGGTGCCCTTGCTCAAAGTGATAAAACGAATGAATAAATAAAAGTTAAAATTAAGAAAAAAAAACCTAAAAAAAAAAGAAAAAAATTAACCTGTAAAAAGTTATCATTTCTTAACATATTATATGTTACTTTAAGATACCAAAGTTTGTAGATATACTGAAGATCTATATTTTATGCTACTCAATAGTCCTTTATTTGGGCAGCAGAATTGAGAGCAGAGCTATTTTGATGGATTTCTGCAAAGAGCTCTACGACTTCTGGCTGTCCTGCCCCCAACACATGGGAGAATCAAGGCTCTGAGCTCAGGAAAATGGCCTGCCTACCTCTTCCTCTACCCTAGAGCAGTAATCCTATAAAACAACGGCTAGATGCTTTCTCCAAATTGGGTCTGCCCCAAACCTCCCAGTCCAGAATGGTCCAATGTACAGTTGACCCATAAGGAACCTGGGCCTCAACTCAAGCAAGCCTCAGCTGCCTCCTTTGAAAAACAGGAAAAATAAAATTTACCTAGACTTGGATGGGACAATGGAACATGCCTAGCACAGGGCCAAGACAACTTCCCTCAATTCCCCTTCCTATTTGTAATAGGGGGAACAGGTCTGCTCTTCCTCAGGCTCTGAAAATTCTGGGGTGGCCAGTCCTTAGTGATTTCTGAAACAAGTGTCTGGGGAGACATTTTTGGATCCTGTGTGTGCCCTCTCTTAATGTGAAATCATAGGGACACCTGGGTGGCTCAGTTAGTTAAGCATCTGCCTTTGGCTCAGGTCATGATCCCGGGGTCCTGGGATCAAGCCCCACATCAGGCTGCCTGCTCAGCGTGAAGTCTGTTTCTCCCTCTGCCTCTCCCCCTGTTTGTGCTCTCTTGCTCTCTCCCTCTCAAATAAATAAATAAAATCTTTTTTTTTTTTTTTTTTAATGTGAGAATAGGGGCGCCCCAGTGGCTAGGTTGGTTGGGCGACTGCATTCTGCTCAGGTCATGATCCTAGAATCCCAGGATCCAGTCCTGAATCAGGATCCCTGCTTGGTGGGGAATCTGCTTCTCCCTCTGGCCCTCCTTCTTCTCATGCTCTCTCTCCCTCTCTCTCATTCTCTCTCTCAAATAAATAAATAAAATCTTTTTTAAGAAATGTGAGAAGCTTGGAGCTTGGAGGCTCTCCCTTGTGGGAAAGAATTGTGTTTTCTGGAGCTTCAGCATTTCAGTGCCCAGGGGTGGCTAAGTAGGGTAAGGACTGCCCTAAGAGGTAAGAACTCAGTTGGTCCAGGGCCCAGAAAGCCTGGGAGTCCTTCTGGGCTGGGGTAGACCAGTGGTCTCAAACAGGCATGTTCAAAGATGTCGTGGATGAGGGAGGGTACGAAGCTTTATGAAACAATGATACAATGACTATTAGTAACTGTCAGATTCTACGGCAGGTTCTTTTTATGGCTGAGCTCTCCACACGTAACCACCATCCACATCTTTTAGGGCCAATGAAACAGGCCCAGAGAACAAAGGTACTTGACCTGAGGTCGCAGAAGGAGCAGAGCAAAGATTCAAAACCCAGATCTTTTTAGAGTAAAGTCTACTCTACTTGTAGAGCCTACGGCTTCATCTGCCATCAGGACTTTTAAAAACCCAAATATTTTTAAAAATCCACCACTCCCCAAGACTTAGAAAATAAAGTGTTTCATGGCTTGTTCGGAGATCTTCTCTGTGTTCACCTCTCCTGGAACCCCCTTCACACCCTTTCTTGACCCCCCACCATGCTAATTCCTGCCTCTGAGCCTTTGCCTTTGCTGATCTGTCCACCACAGGCTCATGCCAGCCTCTTGCCTCATCCTCTTCCTTTGGCCTGGCAAACCCCTTCTTATCTTTTCCAGACTCAGTTCAAGGAACACCACTTCTGTAAAGCGTTTCTGGGGGTGCCTGGCTGGCTCAGTCAGAAGAGCGTGCAACACTCGATCTCAGGGTTGTGAGTTTGAGCCCTATGTTGGGTGTAGAGATTACTCAATTAAAAAAAAAAATCTTAAAAAAAAAAAAAAAAAGAAGTGTTTCTGCGTGGCTCCTGGGTCCCCTCTGTCTAACAACACCTCCAGAGTTTAGGGTGTTCATTGGTTGATCCATTTGCCTTCTCTCTACCAGAGTGTGAGCTTCTCGAAAATAGGGACTGTGTGTTAACGACTGTTTTTTTACCCAGTGTCTATTTCAGGGAACTTCTGAAACCTCTTATTTTCTTCTTATTTTATTTTATTTTATTTTATTTAGAGAGAGCAGGGGGAGGGGCAGAGGGAGAGGAAAAGAATCTCAAGCAGATTCCATACAGAGTGCACAGCCTGACACAGGGCTCCGTCTTACAACCCTAAGATCATGACCTGAGCTGAAATCAAGAGTTGGACGCTTAACTGACTGAGCCACCCAGGCGTCCCTGAAACCTTTTCTTTCTTTCTTTGTTTAAATTCATTTTATTTGTCAGAGAGAGAGAGAGCACAAACAGGGGGAGCAGCAGGCAGAAGGAGAAACAGACTCCCTGCCGAGCAGGGAGCCTGAAGAGGGACTTGATCCCAGGACCCTGAGATCATGACCCAAGCCGAAGGCAGATGCCTAACTGAGTGAGCCACCCAGGCATCCCCCTGAAACCTTTTCTAACCTGGGCTTGCTGCTGTGTAAAATGCAGTGGGTCATGTCTGCCTCATACGGCTGTTATGAAGGTCAAAATAAGGTGATGTCTGTCACGCATTGAGCTTACTTGTTTAGTTAACAACTAAAGCCATTTTTTTAAAGATTTTATTTATTTATTTGACAGACAGAGATCACAAGTAGGCAGAGAGGCAGGCAGAGAGAGAGAGGGGGAAGCAGGATCCCCGCCAAGCAGAGAGCCCGATGCGGGGCTCGATCCCAGGACCCTGGGATCATGACCTGAGCCAAAAGCAGAGGCTTTAACCACTGAGCCACCCAGGTGCCCCAAGCCATTATTACATTATAGTTTAATACTGTTAGTTGTAATATTTAAAATAAAATAATGGGTAAAAGAGTAAAGGTGTGAATAAACGCAGTGCTCCAAGCAAAAACTCTGCACTTCTGCTTTTCACTCAGCATAGGAACAACTATGATGGAATATTTCCCCTTATCCTGGGTATCGCTATTTCTGTGTCTCAGTCTTTGGCCACAGTTTCCTTTTTCTCCTGTTGTTTTGTCCTACCTGGTAGAAATATCAGGGCTCCTGAGGGAGCTTCCCAGTTCCAGGGGAGAGAATTAGTCAAGGTCTAATAGTGACAAGGGAGAGCAGTCCAGCTTCTCTCTCGCTTCTCTCTCCCTCTCCTCCTTTTCCTTCCTGTGGGGGAAATTAAAACAAAACAAAACAAAACAAAAACAGTTAACAAAAATTGGATCAAAAATTCAGTGTGTTTTCTTCAAAGGTGTCACTGAAATCTTGTTAGATATTGACAGGAGATGTTTACAAAGGGACCAATAACGGCGACAGCAAATAACCAGACCAGAATGCTGAACGCACTGCACGATCCCATCATCTGTCTTTTAGGCACCGTTGGGTGCCTAAAAGGCTCTGGACTTGGCCCCAGGAAAACAAGATCACCCAGGGCAAGATTCTTTGAGGCCAAATATTCAGTCTAGGGAGATGGACAAGGAACTATGATTGAGTAGGCTAAGATCTATGGAGCATGATCAGGAAAGCACAGGGCACATAACGGGTACCCTGAGTAGGCAAGTCAGGGGAGACTTCCTGGAGGTGATGCCTGAGCTGGGTTTTAAAGGTCTGCGAGCTTTCTCAACTCATTAAGCTTTGGTTTCTTCTCTAAAATGGATAGTATAACACCATCTATCTGTGTTGAGATGGCTAGTTACCAACTCATCGTCTGCTCTCCCTTTTTCTTTAATGGAAGAATGAGCCAGCTTTTGTTTAAGACGGCAATGTGTCCAGATTTTTTTTTTAAATTACATTTCCCAGGGGCGCCTGGGTGGCTCAGCGGATTGAGCCTCTGCCTTTGGCTCAGGTCATGATCTCGGGGTCCTGGGGTTGAGCCCTGCATTGGGCTCTCTGCTCAATGGGGAGCCTGCTTCCCTTCCTCTCTCTCTGTCTACCTCCCTGCCTACTTGTGATCTCTTTGTGTCAAATAAATAAATAAAATCTTTTTTAAAAATAATAAATAAATAAATTACATTTCCCAGCCTCCGCTGAAACGAACATCACCATGTGACTAATATCCAACCCTTGAAATAAAGTGGCAATGTTAAATGGTACTTCCAGGGAGGTTATTAGAAAGGGAGAGGGTAACAGTGATTGACTACAACTGAGCATGAGGGATCTTTCTGGGGTGATGAAAAAGTTTTTAAACTGGATGGTAGCAATTGTTGCCAAACTCTGTAAATTTGCTAAAATTAATTGAATTGGGTACTTCAAATGAGCAAACTTTATGGTAAATTACCCCTCAGTAATATTATAAAGTAATAATAATTATTTTAAAAAATCACTTAAAATTTTTTTTTAAGGAATGTTAAGTTTTGGGTTTTTTTTTTTTTAAAGATTTTATTTATTTATTTGAGACAGAGATAACATGATCAATAGGGAGGAGCAAAGGGAGAGGGAGAAGCAGGCTCCCCACTGAGCAGGGAGCCCGATGCGGGACTTGATCCCAGGACTCTGGGATTCTGACCTGAGCTGAAGGCAGACATTTAACTGAGTGAGCCACCCAGGCGCCCCAATAAATATAATCATTAAAAAAAAAAAAAGAGGGTGGCTGGATGATGGACAGTGGTGTGGGTTATGTGTTGTGGTGAGTGCTGGGTGTTGTGTAAGACTGATGAACAGACCTGTGCCCCTGAAACAAATAATACATTATATGTTAATAAAAAATAAATTAAAAAAAAATAAAGTATTCAGACAGGGTGCCCGGGTGGCTCAGTCAGTTAAGCATCTGATTCTTGATCTCAGCTTGGGCCTTGATCCCAGGGTTGCGAGTTCAAGCCCCATGTTGTGCTCCACACCCAGTGTGGAGCCCACTTAAAATAAAAAAATTCTAACAGTATTCATATTTCCACTTGTCCATGGTCTTTGTCGGAACAAACCTTAAAAGAAATGCAGTCTCCCTCTCAGGACTTCCTCTAGATTTCCTGTCAAAGGAGTCCTCAACCAAGGTGGAAGGTGGGATGAACATGTGGTTTGTCTTCTTTCGCTCTAATGCTCTTTGATCGATATTCTTCACCTCCCTGTGGGGAAATCACAAAGGCGCATATGGAAAAATACTGAAGAGTCAGCATGATCTTTTCACTCCTATTTTCATATGTAAAGAGAGAGAAATATTTACAGACTTATTCATTCAAGAGCAAGCAGAGAGCGGACTGTGAGTCCGGAGCCCCTGCGGTGTGCTAGGGGTCATGTCAGTGCTTGGGGACACAGATAGGAATAAGACGTGGTCGCTGAATTCAAGGAACATACACTCAAATTAGGAGGATGGGAAAAAAATCAACAGTCTGAAAGAAAGCCAAATACTGAAGGCAAGCTGAATTCAAGTTGGGGATCTGCTGCTTGCTATGTGACTTTGGGCAAATTACTTAACCTCTCCCTGCCAGTGTACCCATCTCAACTTGGTGATAATTGAACCTAGGGTTGTGGCGAAGGTTAACTGAGTTGCCACAGGTCGAGTGCTTAGCTCAGTGTCTGGTACACCATAAATAAAGTGCCCCAGAAGTGCCCTGTGCTGCTGGTGTTCTTACAGAAGATGGTTTTCCGTGGAGTGTGTTGAGATAAGCACAGGGCACACAATGGGGAAAAGGAATTGGGTGATACACAAGCTGACTTTTGAATGTGAGCAGACATTTACTTGATGATGAAGCAGGTTGCGGGCACTCAGGGTCGACAGAATAGCAATAAAAATGTATTTGTATGAATTAAGAGTCTGTCATATACTTCTCTGCTGATGAAGGATAGAGGTAGAAAGATTGGTATTAAAAAAAAATAGCAGTGATCTTGGCCTGAACTGAGGTAGGGAAGCTGAAGGGACTCCATTTATTTTATTATTTTATTTATTTATTTATTTTAAATATTTTATTAATTTGAGAGAGAGAAAGAGCATGAGTGGGGAAGGAGTGGAGGGTGAGGGAGAAGCAGACGCCCCGCTGAGCACAGAGTCCAACATGAGCTCCATCCCAGGACCCTGAGATCATGACCTGAGCTGAAGTCAAATCCTCAACTGACTGAAGCACCCAGGCATCCCTATTTTTTTTCCTTAAGATTTTATTTATTTATTTATTTATTTGAGAGAGAGAAAGTGTGTGAACACATGTGCAAGTGGGGGGAGGATTGGAAAGAGAGGGTCAAGCGGACTCCGTGCTGAGAACAGAGGCCAAGGTAGGGCTCGATCCCATGACACAAGTTCACAGCCTGATGGGACACCCAACCGACTGAGCTACCCAGGAGGCCCTGAAGGGACTCCATTTTAGAAAGGCTCTATCTCTGCTGGTTTTCCACTAGGCCCCATTTCAGAATAAGCCAAAGAAGCTATGTTCCCACTTCAAGGGGGAATCAAGATAATTAATCATTCTCTGAATTGTGTCCTAGGCCCCAAACACCTAATAATGTCAAAGCAGCACCAGATCCCAAACACGTTCCAGGCTGACACTGGTATCAATACCCCCACCTTCGGTAATTTATGGAATAACATCTGTTTTCACCCAACACTCACCTCTGACTGGGGCCTACCCTGGACTCCTGAAGGAACAAGTACCCTAGACCCCTTTCCAATAGAAACCCCTAACCCCAGGCAATGACAAGTCTCCTTCTCCTTTTCTTTCCAGGTCTCCCAGACATTCTGCTATTTTCTACCTGTCATTTAGACTATTTCATAAACTCTGTTTCCACTTTCTCTCTCGCATTTGATTTCTATCCTGTGTGAAGCCAGGACCCTCTTGGCTGTCCTGGGGAAACCTCCCCTGGGTCCTCAGACTCAACCTGCCTGTATCAAAGCCAATGGTTATTTTAACAATGGGCATCTTTTTCCAAGTCAAAGGAAGAAATTCTGTTGACACAACATTCTTACTTTTAGGATCGAACAGCAGCAAATTGCATTTTTCCTTGTTATGATCACATTTTTAAAAAGATTTTATTTATTTATTCAAGAGAGAAAGAGAGAGTGAGCAAGAGAGAACATGAGCCAGGGGAGGGGCAAGGGAGAGGGAGAAGCAGATTCCCAGCTGAGCAGGGAGCCTGATGTGGGGCTCCGTCCTAGGACCCCAGGATCATGACCTGAGCCAAAGGCAGATGGTTAACTGACTGAGCCACCCAGGTGCCCTGATGATCACATTTTCTTTTTTTAAGATTTTATTTATTTATTTGACAGGCAGAAATCACAAGTAGGCAGAGAGGCAGGCAGAGAGAGAGAGGAGGAAGCAGGCTCCCTGCTGAGCAGAGAGCCCGAAGTGGGGCTCGATCCCAGGACCCTGGGATCATGACCTGAGCCAAAGGCAGAGGCTTTAATGCACTGAGCCACCCAGGCGCCCCTGATGATCACATTTTCTAACAGAAAATCACTGAAGAAATTCCTTGACGATATTTTCTATAGCGTTCTTTCTTGAGACGTTGAAACCCACACATGCCTTAGGCTCATATTTTGCACAAGAAAAACCATCTTTAGTTTATGTGACAGAATCATATGTTGAAAACGTTTCATGGGGTTCTGCAAAGAGCATTCTGAATTATGGGTGCTCTGTGCCCAGACAAGTTTGAGGATCAGGGCTCTGGACTTACATGTCAATAAAGTTCTCCAGCAGCCAGAGACCCTGTTCCCTCAAAGCATGCCTCGCCTGCACAGGCAAACTCGGCTCTTCCTCTACCTACAGCAGGTACCCCTGGATTGCCTTTTCTTTACTTCTACTTCTTCTTTTTCTAAAGATTTTATTTATTTGAGAGAGAGAGAGAGAGTGCATAAGCAGGAGCAGCAGCAGAGGGAGAGGGAGAAGCAGGCTACCCACAGAGTAGGAAGCCCGATGTGGGGCTTAATCCCAGGACCCTGAGATCATGACCTGAGCTGAAGGCAGATGCCTAACCTACTGAGTCACCCAGGCGCCCCTGGATTGCCTTTTCTAATAGCGGCTGCTCCAGGTCTCCCCAATCACAGACTTTCAAATCTGAGTCCTGCGCTGCTTTGGACCCTGCAATTTCCATGGCACGGGGTCACAGGTATTATCTCTGGCCGTTGGCATTTACTGAGCACTTTCTTTGAGCCAGGCACAGAGCTAGACATCTCCATTCCCCCACAGCTACTCTGTGTCCCTGTTTACAGACGGTAACCAAGCCTCACACAGGCTGTGATGGACATAATTCAGATAGAGAGTGAGACAGAGCTTCAGTCTGTCCAACTACAAAGCCAGTGTTTCCTACTGATATGCTCTATTTGGGAAATAAGATGGTAACTGAGGTCCCAAAGGAGTCCTAGCCCATGTGCAAGTAATAGTCCATATGGCCATTTGACTTTTGTTTTTGTTATGGCTACCATTAAAAAAAAAAAAAGCTTAAAAAATAATATATAAAAGTAATGAAAATTGCACAATCAATACCATTTACCCATTATTTAGCTTCAATAGTTACCAACATAAGATTAATCTTGAAACATCCATTACTCCCTTCACACCCCTCCATTCCCACCCCACATGGGCGATTTTCAAGAAGAGCCTAGATACCATGTCATCTCATCCAGAAACACTTCATTAGGTATCTCTTTCAGACACGACACTTTTATTTTTTGTTTATTTTTTAAGATTTTATTTATCTATTTGCTAGAGAGAGAGAGAGAGAGAGAGAGATTGCACAAGCAGGGAGAGCAATAGGCAGAGGGAGAAGCAGGCTCCCTGCTGAGCAAGGAGCCTGCCGTGGGGCTCCATCCCAGGACCCTAGATCATGACCTGAGCCAAAGGTAGACGTTCAACTGACTGAGCCACCCAGGCGGCCCCAGATTTGACTCCTTTAAAAAAATAGGTAACTACAAATGGGAGAAGATATTTGCAAATGACATATCAGATAAAGGGCTAGTATCCAAAATCTATAAAGAGCTTAGCAAACTCAACACCCAAAGAACAAATAATCCAGTCAAGAAATGGGCAGAAGACATGAACAGACATTTCTGCAAAGACGACATCCAGATGGCCAACAGACACATAAGAAAGTGCTTCACATCACTCAGCATCAGGAAAATACAAATCAAAACCACAACGAGATACCACCTCACACCAGTCAGAATGGTTTAAATTAACTAGTCAGGAAATGACAGATGCTGGCGTGGATGTGGAGAAAGGGGAACCCTCCGACACTGTTGATGGGAATGCAAGCTGGTGCAACCACTCTGGAAAATAGCATGGAGGTTCCTCAAAAAGTTGAAAATAGAGCTACCCTATGACCCAGCAATCGCACTAAAGATACAAACGTAGTGATCTGAAGGGGCACATGCACCCGAATGTTTATAGCAGCAGTGTCCACAATAGTTAAACTATGGAAAGAACCTAGATGTCTATCAACAGATGAATGGATAAAGGAGATGTGGTATATATACAATGGAATACTATGCAGCCATCAAAAGAAATGGAATCTTGCCGTTTGCGATGACATCGATGGAACTAGAGGGTATTATGCTTAGCGAAATAAGTCAATCGGAGAAAGACAACTATCATTTGATCTCCCCGATATGAGGAAGTGGAGATGCAACTTGGGGGGTTTGGGGGGTAGGAAAAGAACAAATGAAACAAGATGGGATCGGGAGGGAGACAAACCATAAGAGACTCTTAATGTCACAAAACAAACTGAGGGTGGCCGGGGGGAGGGGGCTAGGGAGAGGGTGGTGGGGTTATGGACATTGGGGACGGTATGTGCTATGGTGAGTGCTGTGAAGTGTGTAAACCTGGCGATTCACAGTCCTGTAGCCCTGGGGCTAATAATACATTATATGTTTATAAAAAAAAAAAGGAAAAATTAAAAAAAATAGATAACTACAAAACCATTATAATATCTCTACAAAGAAAAAGGATACACCAGTACAAGGAGTTCCTTAGTATGTTCCTTCAGAACATAGATAGCAAAGAATTCATAGACTCTAAATGTGCAGCTCTAGGAGATTTCGTGGACTAAGCACGCCCATGTAACCAGCACCCAGATCAAGAAATGGAACACTGTGAGCTCCCCAGAAGCCCCCTCATCTGTACCCTACTCAGGCAAGCCCTATTTCCCTGAGTGTAGCTCTGCTTTGATGTCTAACAGCACAGATGTGGGTTTTGTTTTTTTTTTAAGATTATTCTAGAGAGAGAGGGTGAGAGCACAGGGAGTGAGGGGAGGGGCAGGGGAGAGGGGGAGAGGGAGAATCTCAAGCAGACTCCCCACTGAGCTTGGAGCCTGCCAATGCAGGACCCCATCCAGGACCCTGAGATCATGACCTGAGCCAAAATCAAAAGTCAGATGCTTAACCCACTGAGCTACCCAGGTGCCCCTAATGGCACAGATGTGTTTCAAGGCCATCATTTTCTTTTGTAGACACAAATTTTGAGAATCACTTTATTAACAGAAGGCATGCTGAGCTTCTCGATAATGCCTTACCCAACAAAAAGTGGGTATATTTAGCAATGAGATTGCTAACACATAATTACAAAGTTTCTGCTGACTTAAAATACTATACTATAATTCACCCTATAAGGACGCCTTTATTGAACAAGGATGTCTTTATATATTTCTGAAATACATATACTGTAGACTTAATCTTGAATAAATTTAATATTATTTTTATTAAATTTAAATTATTTTTGCCTTGCTCATGCCATAGCTAAGGTGTAACTATGGGGGCTAAGTTCCAGCCAAAGGAATAGAAAATGGAAGGCTTATTTGTGATCTTATTATTTACTTGAGAGAGAGACAGAGTGAGAAAGAGTGAGAGAACTCGAGCAAGCAGGGTAAGGGACAGAGGGGAAAGCAGACTCCCTGCTGAGCAGGGAGCCAGATGTGGGGCTAGATTCTGGGACTCCAGGATCATGACCTGAGCCGAAGGCAGACGTTTAACTGACTGAGCCACCCAGGCACCCCAATAACTAAAATTAAAAACAAAAACAAAAACAAAAAACCCCAAACGGCTCCTGGGTCCTCTGCCTTCCTTGATCCTGACCCTGTCCTCCCTTACCTGCATTTTTCCAATCTCTCCAATCTCTCTGGCTTCACATGGCCTTGGGTCTTCTACTTGACAATGAAAGAGCCCTGCTACTCCCCATCCAATCTTGTCCTTTTTGGTGCATAATTTCGCTCCTTCTGCCTCCTAGTAGTCTCATTCACCCATGGGGGCGGGGGCCACACCTTTCCCCCAAAGTCCCAGGCTCTGGTGTCTGACCAGTTAAGACCACTCTCTGCCAGATCACCAAACCTGTCTCAGCCCAGGGCTTCTACATGTGGCACCCCCACTGTTGACCGCTACCACCCTTGGCCCTTTCCTCCCTCAGCTTCGTGGCTGCTGTGCCTTCACACGCAGGCTCTCCTTTCCTTCTGGCCACTCCTACTCTGTGGCCCCATATTTTGTCCTCCCCACATATGCGGTTGCCCCTCTAAGTTTCTGTCCTTGACCTTGGCTTCTGTAAAACGGAGATAAATAACTGTGCTTCTTACACACACTATTTTATACCCTGATTTTTTTTTTTTTGGTCCAATAATATGTTATGACCATCGTTCCTTATAAAATAAGAATACTAGATCGACATGGCCATTTTTCTTGGCGGCAGAGCACGTACATATGATAGCTGATTAACCAAACACCTTTTGATGGACATTTAGGCAGAACTGCATTTTTGTGGGGCTGGTGCTTAACAGGTTTGTGTGTTTGTGTGTGTATCTCATTTGGAAATAATGCTACTGTATCACTTTGTAAAACAAAGCAGTTACCAATGTGTTCATTGTTTCCTTTCTCTCCTACAATGGCAGATTCCACCGGCTGTGTCTGGCCGACAGCAGTCCCCCTTTTCTCCCCTGCTAACTGAATCCAGTGTTATTTTGGGTAATGAAGTGCCCAGGCAGTTCCGCTCTGGTTCAGGCATGGAAATCTCATTTCTCTTTGCCAAATATTTCCTGAGCTTCTTTTGCAGCCGGATGTCCACGTGAGAGAGTTATGGGAGCAGGTGGAGAAGACATGAGAGAGAGATAAGGAGCAAAAGAAGAAGGTGAGCTCTTTAGAAAAAAAAGTGCCAACTAAGAAAGGGAGAAGGGAGTGGAAGTAGAAAATCACTATTTTGCAACCCCAGCTGTCATAACTGACCCAGGCAAAGAGCATCAGTGGATGCTACAACCGCTGGGCGTTGGTTTGGGGAGAGCAGATTCATTCAGTCTCAAAGAATCACACCAGTTATTACAGACGAACTACATAAAACAGGGGTCTTAGAATGGAGAGATCTAGCAGAGACCACCTGTCTGGCTGACTTGACATTGAGTGTCTCCTGATGCCGTGTACTGCGCACACACAACATCATCTATGAGGTGTTTCCTGAACCCTATCAAGCACCTAGCATCACCCCATGTCTAGTTTATGAGAAATATAGGGCATTTTGGAATAAGTTAAATGATACCCTGAAGAAATAATTAGAAATATCCAGAATGTGGCTTGAGTGTTTCAAAAGACTCTATGTCATAAAATAATAATAATAATGTAACCATTGATTCAGGGCATAACAACAAAGGTGGCGGTAAGGCATTGTTATCAATGAAAAGACCCCAAAGAGATATAACAGCAAGATCTAGTTCCCAATCCTTGATCGGATCCTGGAGCAGCAAGTAAAACCAAAAAGGATATTTTGGGCACCATTGGGGAAATTTGAATTTGACCTAATTACTAGAGAGAGAAAGAGAATGTGGCAAAAAGTGGATAATTGGTAAACGCAGTGCGGGCATATGGTGTTCACTGCACCATCCTTTCAACATTTCTGGAAGGTCTGAAAATTTTCTAAAGAAAATAAAAATACTGAAAAGTCAGAAGGCACAGGAAAATATCCATCATAAGCAGCTAAGTGGGAAAACAAAGTCTAAAAACCAGATTGATGGTATGACTCTACTACTTTTGTCTAAAGATACACCTCTACGGGCCCAGGCGAAAAGACGGGAAGGATTTATAGAAAAATGTTGGCAACGTATGTCTCCAGGTGCTTTTCCAGGTTTGTTTGTTTTCATTGGACATAAATGTTTTTGTAGTTAGGAAAAAATAACTTTAAAAGAAAGATCTGGTCTCTGTTACTGTGGCGTTTATATTCTGACCACAAGAAACGTGCCTAAGATAGTCCCAGGGTTAGGCCCCCAATTAAAAATTACCATGTGCAGGGGTGAGTGGGTGGTGCAGTCCATTAAGGGTCTGACTCTTGGTTTTAGCTCAGGTCGTGGGTGATCTCAGGGTCATGAGACCCGCCCCATGTCGGGCTCTACACTCAGCAGGAGTTCTGCCCAAGATTCTCTCTCTCCCTCTGTACTCCCTCTCCTGCTCTTGCTCTCTCTCTCTCAAAATAAAATAAATAAATCTTTAAAATGCATGTAAAAGGGGCACCTAGGTGGCTCAGTGGGTTAAAGCCTCTGCCTTCGGCTCAGGTCATGGTCCCAGGGTCCTGGGATCGAGCCCAGCATCGGGCTCCCTGCTCAGCGGGGAGCCTGCTTCCCCCTCTCTCTCTGTCTGCTGCTCTGCCTACTTGTGCTCTCGCTCTGTCAAATAAATAAATAAAACATTTTTTAAAAATAAATAAAATGCATGTAAAAAAGAAATTTTCATGTGCAGGGGTGCCTGACTGGCTTGATCAGTGGAATGTGCTACTTGGTCTTAGGATTCTGAGTTCAAGCCCCACACTGGGTGTAGAGATTACTTAAAAATAAAATCTTTTGCAGAGAAAGGGAAACCCTCCTACACTGCTGGAGGGAATGCAAGCTGGTGCAGCCACTCTGGAAAAGAGCGTGGAGTTTCCTCAAAAAGTTGAAAATAGAGCTACCCTATCACCCAGCAATTGCACTGAGTAGTTACCCTAAAGATACAAATGTAGTGATCTGAAGGGGCACATGCACCCCAATGTTTATAGCAGCAATGTCCACAATAGCCAAACTATGGAAAGAACCCAGATGTCCATCAACAGATGAACAGATAAAGGAGATGTGGTATATATATACAATGGAATACTATGCAGCCATCAAAAGAAATGAACTCTTGCCATTTGCAACTATGTGGACGGAACTAGAGGGTATTACTCTGAGTGAAATAAGACAATCAGAAAAAGACAATTATCATATGATCACTCTGATATGAACAATTTGAGAGGCAGGGCAGGGGGATTGTGGGGGGTAGGAAAGGAAGAAATGGAACAAGATGGGACTGGGGAGGAAGACAAACCATAAGAGACTCTTAACCTCAGGAGACAAACTGAGGGTTGCTGTGGGGGTTGGGTGGAGGGATAGGGTGGCTGGGTGATGGTCACTGGGAAGGGTATGTGCTATGGTGAGTGCTGTGAAATGTGTGAGCCTGATGATTCACAGACCTGTACCCTGGGGCAAATAATGCATTATATGTTAATTTAAGAAATAAATATATAAAATCTTTAAAAAAATTTTTTTTAATTGTCATGTGCAAGAACAGGCAGATGCTCAAACAATGTCCCTTCCCTAAAGCCCCTTAAATACCTGAGGAAGTTTTCTTGCAGTTCCCTTAGGTACACATCAAAATACTTCCATTCATTCCAGTGGAGCCATTTCAGTTGGTGGAAGTTGTCCCTCCGCTTCTTCATGTTGCTCAGGGTCAGGTCAATGACCTCAGCATACGTCAGCATGGACTCAGTGGCACTGGCCGTCAAGGAAAAGCTCACACTGTTGGTTGGTATTGACTCTTGAGTGTTACCAGCAAGATGGCCTACCACATGGAGAGGAGGGGGGTGGTGAGATGGCAGAGGGGGGAAATGACCTGTTACTGGACCACATCACTGAAATCTGAGCAGGAAAGGACTCCTGCCCTCTGACCATAGGGGAAGGCAAGGGGCTATCCTCCCCATTGGCTGGGCCATTCCTGGTCTTTTAACACAGCCCTTCTCTCCTCCTGCTGATGGAAGGGCTAGGAAATCCTCTTTTCAGACTCATCTAAAATTCTCACTCTGTAGGGTGACAGGTGGCAACTCCACTTATCATGGGAATCTCTTCATAGTATCACTGTGTCGTACTCCTGAAACTAATACGTTGTGGGTCAACTATATCTCAATAAAAAATAAAGCAAATAAATACTATTCTTACTCTATGATCACAGTGGTGAAGAGGAAGGGATTCCAACTTTCAGTCTCAAGACCTCATTCTCAATATCATGTTTGTATGTTGGAAAGCCCTCTGGGTCTCCCCCACCTCTCTACCCCTTCTGCATTGGTCAGAATCTCAGGCATTTGGTATTTCCATCCAACATGAGTCATCCTCTATGTCTCTATTTTCCGATCTATAAAATAAGGATAATAATTCCGCCTTCGACGATGTTAATAATAATTATGACCGTTATTATTTAGAACCAGACATATGCCATTTAATCCTGATCATAACACTATTGGTTTGGTATAATTATACTTATTTTTATAATTTATTATAAATTATATAATATATAATATAATATAAATTATATAATATAAATTATAATTTTTTATAATTATAATTATATCATAATTATAATTATTTTTTAAGATTTCATTTATTGGGGCACCTGGGTGGCTCAGTGGGTTAAAGCCTCTGCATTCGGCTCGGGTCATGATCCCAGGGTCCTGGGATCAAGCCCCGCATCGGGCTCTCTGCTCGATGGGGAGCCTGCTTCCTCCTCTCTCTCTCTCTCTCTGCCTGCCTCTCTGCCTACTTGTGATCTCTGTCGAATAAATAAATAAAATCTAAAAGGAAAAAAAAAAGATTTCATTTATTTATTTATTTATTTGTTTGAGACAGAGAGAGCAGGAGGAGGCGCAGAGGGCAAGGGACAGTGTGCTCCACACTGAGCACAGAGCCTGAGGCAGGGGCTCAAGCCCATGACCCTGAGATCATGACCTAAGCCAAAACCAAGAGTTGAATGCTTTATCTGAACGAGCTACCCAGGCGCCCCTAATTATCCTTATTTTACAAAGAACTTGATAAAGCTATTGAGCTCAGAGGTCAAGCTATGCACCTAAGATCTTAAGTCCAGTGCGTTGCTGAGCTGGACTCAAATCTGGGGCTGTGTATCCCCAACCCAGGCTCCTCCTACTGTACTACACTACAGAGCAGTGAGGTGAGCTGGTCAGCCGCTGACTTGGTGCTTGAGTCTGGGATGACTTGATCCCATGTCTGACCCCCTCCCTATAAGAAAATGCTAGGTCTCAGGACACCAACTGGTCACATCTGTTTTCTTAAGATCTGAGTTGGGTTACCGAATCTTCAAGTTGGTTGGTTAAGTTGGTTACCAATGCCAATTGTGCCAGAGATTTGCTGATGGGTCTGGAGGAGGGTGTGTGCGTGCGTGCGTGAGTGTGTGTGTGTGTGTGTGTGTGTATGAAGAGGATGTTACAAGAAACACACATCTGGACCCCAAATCCCGATCAATACAGACTCTGGGGTCAATGAACACAGGGGAGTCATTACTGAACGGCAAAGTATGTTCGAGTACCTAGTTAGCAGGAAGAGATTTTGCACCCAGGGAAATCTGACTTGCCCGGGATCCCATGCAGCCAGTTTATGAGGCCAACTTGGAACTAAAATGCTCAACATTCTGAGCCTTCGGCTCCTACCAACGACTACCCTTGATGGACACACACTGTACCAGGCACTGAGCTAAGGGCCGGGTGCCTTTCCACACCCTTGCTTCTGGGAGGCGGAAGCAGCAGGGCCTGGAGGAACATGTGCCCCTCCTGTGGCAGAAAGGATATGGGATGCTCCTGGTTCTTTCCCTCCTGACTATCAACACGTCTTCACCACCCTGGGGCAGATGGGCGTAGTTGTGGAGGAAGTACACAATCAGAGGACTCTTCCCGTAAATGTTGAAGAAGTTTGAAGTCAGCTCAGGGCTTTTGCACGCTGGGTGAGACTGATTGGGAAAGAGAGTGGAAAAAATTATATACTGTCATTGTTACAGCATGGATTAAGAAACGTAAAGGTAATAATGTTCTTTATCCAGTAACTCCAATTTTAGGATGCTATCCTAAAGAAATTACTCAAATTCAAGAAAAAAGATTTAAGTACTAGGATGCTTGCTGCAGAGATACTGACTATAGCAAAAGATTAGAATAATTCAAATGTTCAAGAAGATACTGATATTTCGGGCGCCTGGGTGGCTCAGTGGGTTGGGCCGCTGCCTTCGGCTCAGGTCATGATCTCAGGGTCCTGGGATCGAGTCCCGCGTCGGGCTTTCTGCTCGGCAGGGAGCCTGCTTCCCTTCCTCTCTCTCTGCCTGCCTCTCTGCCTACTTGTGATCTCTCTCTCTCAAATAAATAAATAAAATCTTAAAAAAAAAAAAAGAAGATACTGATATTTCCTTTTTTTTTTCAAAGATTTTATTTATTTATTTGACAGAGAGAGATCACAAGTAGGCAGAGAGGCAGGCAGAGAGAGAGGGGGAAGCAGGCTCCCTGCCGAGCAGGGAGCCCCGATGTGGGGCTCGATCCCAAGACCCTGGGATCATGACCTGAGCCGAAAGCAGAGGCTTTAACCCACTGAGCCACCCAGGCGCCCCGAAGATATTGATATTTCTATCCCAAGGAATAGTTATGCTGCCATTAAATGTTTATGAAGAGTTGGTCCTAAGAAACAGCTTCAGATCTAATAGTAGATTAAAAAATTGAGATGCGGGGTCACTGGGTGGCTCAGTTAGGCGTCTGCCTTCGGCTCAGGTCATGATCTCAGGGGCCCAGGATCAAACCCAGAGTTGGGCTCTGTGATCTGCGGACAGCCTGTCTCTCCCTCTGGTCCTCCCCCAACTCCTGCTGTCTCCCGCTTACTCTCTCAAATAAATAAATAAATAATATCTTTAAAAACACAAAATAAACTAAAAAATAATTTAAAAATTGAGATGCAAAGTTGGGAATATAGCATTATATGTTTTCTGTGAAACATATCAGTTCAAAAGAAAGGAAACTGGAAAGCATAGTTACCAAAATGTTAATGATTCATTCAGCAAATATTTATTGGGTCACGAACATGTATAAACACTGTCCTAGGTGCTAGAGACTCAGCCAAGAAGAGGACAAATTCCAGCCCTCGTGGAGCTTGCATCAGAGTTGAGACGAAGACAATAAACAATTCCACGAATAAAGGAATAGCGTGACATTATGGAAGAAGTGATGTTTTGGATAAGAGTCAAGCTGGCAGGGGTGGGGGCGGCACCTGGGTGGCTCAGTGGGTTAAGCCTCTGCCTTCGGCTCAGGTCATGGTCTCAGGGTCCTGGGATTGAGCCCCGCATCAGGCTCTCTGCGGGCTCTCTGCGGGCTCTGTTCGGGCTCTCTGTGGGCTCTCTGCTCTGCAGGGAGCCTGCTTCCTCCCTCTCTCTCTGCCTGTCTCTCTGCCTACTTGTGATCTCTGTTTGTCAAACAAATAAATAAAAATCTTAAAAAAAAAAAAAAAAGAATCAAGCTGGGCAAGGGGTGGAGGGTGGTGGGAAGGGAGCTTGGGGAGGAGAGGAATCTTTTCCATGGGGTGGTCAGGGCTCCACGAGGAGGTAAGGAATGAGGATCTTTTTGAAGTGTCATGGAAGCCACTGGAAGGTTACACAGAATTGGATTCATTTTCTACCGCTCCCTTTCATTGGTGTGTGTAGAGAGAGGCTTGCCATGGGTGAAAGCAGCTGTGAGGAGTGGTCAAGAGGTCTCTGCAGGGATGGAGGGTGTTGGGCTGGGACTGAGCGGAGCAGTTTCAGAGAGGGGTGACAAGTGATGGGATTGGCAATTGGCTGCGAAAGTAGAATTGTCAGGATTTGCTGGAGGACTCGACGCGAGTGTGAGGAGAAGTCAAGGATGAGTCTGAAGGTGTAGGTGCCAGTTGCTCCGGTGAGAGGAACTGGGAAGGAACAGGTGACTGGGGTGGGAAAATCAAAAAGTCTGCTTTGGATGCGCTACAGTTGAGAGGAAGTATCTCAGGAGAGAGAACTGGCTGGGGCCAAGAGTGATTTGTTTTCCTTGCTTATTATTCCTCTGCCTTTTTCCAACAATGTCAATAATGAGTATGTACTCCTCTTGTCATTAAAGAAGCTGATAAAATTTAACTAAAAGTCTGCCTCGTGAATAAGGGCTGTGACAACAGCTGAGCGCACTATTCTCTAGTATTTTCCATTTTAATTGCTTCATGAGTTTTTTTTTTTTTTCTATCTATAGATGGTCTCTTAACTTCACCACTTTGACGTGTTGGGCCAGATCATTCTTTGTGGCGGGAGCTGTGTTGTGCACAGTAGGATGCTCGGTGGCATCCCTGGTCTCTAGATGCCAGTAGGACTCTCTCTCCTCCACCACCACCCAGCTGTGATGACTTGAAATGTCTCCAGGTGTGGCCAAGTCTCCTCGGGGGCAAACTTGCCCCCGTGGAGAAACACTGTTTAACAGCAGGATCCCACTGGGTTCACAGAAACTTGAGGCTAGTAAGGAACCTACAGACCACTTAGCCCAATGATTCCTAAAACCCTACCGCCAAACTGCTGATCTGTGTTCACTGGTCTCTAGTGAAATGAGGGCAACAAGGAAAAAAAATATTGCGATGAATCTGACACAGAGTAAGATTATGTGCTTGAAGGCTTTTCTTTTATTCTGATATTACCTTTTCTCCTTTTTTGTATTAATGACCTTCTTTCTGTGAAACAAAGGTAATGGTAGATAGCAGTCATTTTGCTTTAATGAAATTATTTAGTTAGAAAAATTTTTTTTCAAAGTCTTGAAAATTCCAAAATTCCAGGGTCTTCTAATTTAGTTCTACATTTATCCTAGAGTTGTTCTTTTGGCTGCCCAGAACCCATCCTCCTTTCCTGACAGGCCCTGATTCTTGTGCTTAGGAGAGTTTACCTGCCCTCAACTGCATTTGGGCTTGAACAAGGGACTGTAAGTCAAAAGTCCTGCTCCCCCAAGAGGGCACCGGAGGGGTCCTCAGAGGCAGCCTGCCTCTCACCTACCCAGCCTGAGCCAGGGCACATAGAATAAGCTTGGTCAGTCAAAACTCCTGCTCCTGGGACTTTGACTCTTGAGTGGGGTAAAATACAGACTGATGATACATGGGGGTTCACCCATTCCAGACATGTCACCTTGAAGTGATGGTTCAAGGGTTGAAACTACCACGATTCTTCTCCTGGTACCTGGACTCAATTTCAGACTTTCTAGCTACTCAATGTTCTTCCAGTTTTTGCTCAAGTTGGCCAAGGACAGATTTTTTTTTTCTTTTTTTTTTTTTTAAGATTTTATTTATTTACTTGACAGACAGAGATCACAAGTAGGCAGAGAGGCAGGAAGAGGGGGGGGGGCAGAAACAGGCTCCCCGCCGAGCTGAGAGCCTGATGCAGGGCTCGATCCCAGGACCCTGAGACCATGACCCGGGCCGAAGGCAGAGGCTTACTTAACCCACTGAGCCACCCAGGCACCGCCAGATTTTGTTATTTTACAAAGAATTCCAACTAATATACTTCCTTTCAATAATATTCTCAATAGGTGGGGCGCCTGGGTGGCTCAGTGGGTTAAAGCCTCAGCTTTCAGCTCAGGTCATGATCACAGGGTCCTGGGATTGAGCCCTGCATTCTCTGCTCTGTGGGGAGCCTGCTTCCCACCCCCCCTCTGCCTGCCTCTCTGCCTACTTGTGATCTCTGTCTGTCAAGTAAATAAATAAAATTTAAAAAAAAATTCTCAATAGGTATTGTCCATTTTGCTTCCCTAACTTTGAAATGGGGGACATACTACCTTCAGAAACATCCAGTTCCCTTGTTGCTAAGCATCTGATTTCTCCTCACAGGTGGGAGTCAGGGGGAGGGTCCTTGGGTACAGGGACCTGGGGATGGAGTGGAAAGGGCTGGCTCCTAGCCACAGCACTGGGAAAAGGATGGCCAGTGTGCAAGATGAGAAGTTCTGTAACATCAGATCCAAGGGGGAGGAAGAAAGCAGAGTAGGAGCTAGAGTGAAGGGCTGGCATCAGACATCTGCCAAGAGGAAAGAGTTGGTTTGAGAGCCAGAGCTGGGACAAACCCAGCAGATGGTCTGCTGGAGAGCCAGGGGGTAAAGCTGGTTTAAAATGACCACTTGGACCCTTGGGAAGTTCTTTGTTACCCTAGATAAAAATCTGACTCTCTGTAATTCCAACCCATCTTCCTCCAGAACCATGTGTTACGGAATGGTCCTTAAAATATTGGAGGAGAGCCCCTGATCTTCTCTATGTCTTGTCTTCTCCAACCCAAACATCCTTAGTGCATTCAGTAACTCCTGGACGGACTCGAGCCAGATGCTTCCCTCTGCATACATGTTTGGTGAAATGTTCTGAAGTGGAATTGTCCTCTTTCTCATTCTGCACCAAGAGAGCTTCCCTTTTGGAAGTTTTTTATTTTGACACTTGAAGATCATTTTTCAGATATCTCTGAGGATGAAAACCTCTATTTCTTTTTAACAAAATAAATTCATGTTCACTGTGAAAAACCCATATAATATTTTTAAAAAGGTAAAAAGTAAAAGACAAACGTCTTCCTCATCCCCACTTGCAGTGCTAAGAATAAATACTATGAACACTTTTCTGGGTATCCTTCCAAGCCTTCTTGTTTGCACATACCGATTTTATGCCAAAAATATATTTCAAAAATAAAAATGGAATCATACTCTACATAATGTCTTGTTACTTATTTTCCACTCACCAGTAGCTAAATACGTTACCTGTAATATTCTCTTGATTTATGAACTTTAGTCATTGTCAACTGACTTCTTTCCTATCAGAGGTTATACATCTGTCTCATTGGATGCATATATGTTGTCTACCTTGGATTCGGCTCCCTCTGCCCTTCGAAATCCCTCTCTAAATAAATTCCCCAACTGACCAGTGTTGACCAGAGGAAGGGACATCTCCACGCCCCTCTTCAGCAGGAAGAAGTTACAGAAGGTAAGACTTTCTGCCGCCCTCGGCAACCTTAAAAGATTTAAGGGTCAACCTTGTTCAGGGGGGAGAATGATGAGAATAAAGGCAAGAGGAATGCAGATAAAATTAAATTTCCTAAAAAAAAAACTAAATTTCCTTTTAACTTGCAGCCCACGGATAAAATACCTGAGACAAGCAGAGCGTGACAGTCCTCAAGAAACTCACAGCTGCCTCAATGTCAAGTTTTGTGAGAGACTAAAAGCAGCCTTGGCTTGACAACCCCAGAGCTCCAGGATCCTGTGAGTTTTCTTTAACAGGCAGAAATCCCTTTAGAGACTTCTGTTATCTCTACCCTCTCCCCCACAAAACTTAAAAAGTATGTATGAGTCACTCTTCACAATCTCCGTGCAGCTCTTTCTGCCCACGGGTCCTATCCCCGTGCTATAATAAGAGTGCCTGTTTGTACCTTAAAAAAAAAAAAACCAAAAAAAAAACCACACCCAAAAACAAGCAAACAAACAAACAAAAACCCCTTCTCATTGTTTTTAATAGCAGCAGTATCCATATTATGGACATTTCACAATTTACTTTTTTATCTACGGAAATTTAAGTTTTCTTCGTTGTTGTTTTTTGTTCTTTTTCCCCCAGTCCAGGTTAATGTAATGGATGGCCACATATGAACATTTCTTTTTTGTTCTTTTTTTTTTTTTTTAAAGATTTTATATGTTTATTTGACAGACGGAGATCACAAGCAGGCAGAGAGAGAGACGGAAGCAGGCTCCCAACTGAGCAGAGAGCCCAATGCGGGGCTCGATCCCAGGACCCTGGGATCATGACCTGAGCCGAAGGTAGAGGCTTAACCCCCTGACCCACCCCGGCACCCCTACATATGAACATTTCTACAGGGTAGATTATCTGAAATGGAATTGCTAGGTCATAGGTATATACATTTAAAATTTTAATGGGATGCTCAAAACTCATGATAAAACATAAAAAAATGCTAGTAACTATTTTAAAAATCCTTTTCTTTTGTTTAAAGATTCCATTTATTTTTTTATTTGACAGAGAGAGAGAGTAAGCATGCACAAGCACAAGCAGGCAGAGTGGCAGGCAGAGGGAGAGGGAAAAGGGGACTCCCTGCTGAGCAGGGAGCCCAATGCCGGGCTCCATCCCAGGACCCCAAGATCATGACCTGAGCCAAAGACAGACACCCAACCGACTGAGCCACCCAAGCGCCCCTTAAAGTCTTTTTCTTTCTTTCTTTTTTTTTTTTTAAAGATTTTATTTATTTATTTGACAGAGATCACAAGTAGGCAAAGAGGCAGGCAGAGAGAGAAGGGGAGGCAGGCTCCCTGCTGAGCAGAGAGCCTGATGCGGGGCTCAATCCCAGGAGCCTGAGATCATGACCTGAGCCAAAGGAAGAGGCTTAACCCACTGAGCCACCCAGGTGCCCCTTAAAGTCCTTTTCAATGAATGGAGGAGCTTGCAAGAAAGTAAGGAAAATCCTTTGAGGTCTAGGGAAGTTGAGGGAGCCCTAAAGTTGGATGTCTGGGTTGAGAACAACTTCAAAGGGAGGTGGAGATGAGAGTCCTTTCCTTGCTCCTGGTGCTAAGCCAAAGGCTCTACTGTTCACTGTTCTGCAGGTTTTTTGATACTAATGTCTCTCTCCAGTTACCGACATCCCCTTCCATTCCTCTTGTTACTGGGATGTAAAAAAACTGTCTTACCAGAATTTACCACGCAGGGAGGGTGATGTAGAAAATGTTGGGGTTTGGAGCCTACGGCCAAGAAAGAATTCTTGAGACATCTTTGGTGCAAAAAGGTGGTTTTATTAAAGCACCTTTATTAAAAAGGTGCTTTTATTTATGTCAGGATGCGTGGGCAGAAAGAGAGGCATTGGGGTCGTGAGGAGTGGTGGATTATATGCTTTCAAGTTTGGAGCGGTATTAGGGATAGCGTAGGTCTGTGAGGAATTTTGGAAGTGAGGTTTCCAGGACCTTGAGAGGCGAGATGTTGTTAGGAAAAGGTCATTTATTACTGTCTAGTGAAACCCTAGTCCTGAGACCCTTCAGATGTATATCAGTGGGCCATATGCTTGGAGGACGATTGCCAACATGTTATCTTGGGGTTAGAGATAAAGGAAATTTCCAAAGGAATTTTTTTTTAAATATTTATTTATTTGACAGACAGAGATCACAAGTAGGCAGAGAGGCAGGCAGAGAGAGAGGAGGAAGCAGGCTCCCTGCTGAGCAGAGAGTCCGATGCGGGGCTCAATCCCAGAACCCTGGGATCAAGACCTGAGCCAAAAGCAGAAGCTTTAACCCACTGAGCCACCCAGGCGCCCCTCCAAAGGAATTTTTATATGTTAGACTCACAGGATCCTGGGGGTCGGGCTAAGATTGCCTTTGCCCTTAGCAAACTGTAAATATTGAGACAGCTGAGCTCCCAGAGGAAGGTCACCCCGCCTGTCTCGAGGATTGGTCACTGGGCTGTAGGCAGTAAGGAAATTTAATTTTGTTCTTTTGCCTTTGTTTCCCACAGCAAGGGGACTGCTCTTGCTCAGGAACACACGTCAATTAGCCACTTGGTGAGAAGCTTAGAGCCAAAGGCAGAGGAGGGCTACGTGGCTCTGAGTCAGAAATGAGCGGGAGTTGGAGATTCGAGAAAGAGAAGAAAGGAAAGTGGAGAAGGCTGGGGATGGGGTCTAGTCAGCTGGGCGATTGCAGGGTCTGTAAGAAGGGTAACTCACATGACTGTTCTCTGCGGCACTGTGATAGGATCCCCCTTCTTCCCACATCTTTAAAACCAGTAATGCCTTCTATCCACACCACACACACACACACACAGGCCTGTGTGGGCAGTTTTGCAAAACTGAAGGGAAGAGGTGAGCTCCATCTTTGGGCGACGTGGTATAAGCAGAAGAGGAACTCAGTGCCAGGAAAAACACAAGGCCCCAGAGTTCACAGACACGTGGGGAGAGGACTGGGCTTCAAACAAATCATATAACAAACGCTTGAGCCAATCTTTAACTAAATTCAAAGGAGCAGAGTGACCCCTGGTGACATCTGGTTATGTGAGTAGAGTTTCTGCATTGTGAATAGGTGATAACAAAAATATTGTAGAAAAAGTTAGGAGAATATTTCATATACTCTTAGAGTGGAAAATATCTTTCTTTGTAAGACAAGAAATCGAGAAGCCATAAATGAGAAGACCAATAAATGTGACTGTAAAAAAAATTATAATTTTCTCATAAAAAATACCATAAAGAAAAACGATTAAATAGTAAATGTTTTTGCCAAACATATGACTAAGAATTGAGCTTCTACAAATGAATAATGAGCAGAAGACTAAGAAACTCAACCTCAGAAGTTGAAATATTTCTACTTCGGAAAAAAACTCAAAAAAAAAGACGCAGGCATTTCACAGAAATATAAGTTCCAAAGTCATATATATATATATATAAATAAATAGAGGGTGGCTTTATATATATATAAGTATATATAGATATATACTAAGTATATAGATATATACTAAGTATATATCTATATATATATATACATATACATGTACTATATACATATACTAAGTATATGTATATTCTAAGTGTCTATCTATCTATACACTTAGAATATATCTTATATATCTAGATAGATAGATACTTATATATACTATATATACATAATCTATATATATATCTATATATATAGATATATACTTATATATACTATATATATAATCTATATATAGATACTTAGTATATATCTATATATACTTATATATATATATAAAGCCACCCTCTATTTATTTATATATATACTTATATAAATATATACTTATATATAAAAATATATATATTTAGATATATAAATCTATATATAAATATATAAATATAAATAAAATAAATATATAATCAAATATATATATAAAGCCACCGTCTATTTATTTATATATATAAGTATATATATAATTTATATATATAAATATATATACTTATATACTTATATATAAATATATATACTTATATAAATAAGTATATATATATATATATATAAATAAGTAGAGGGGTAGCTCAGTTGGTTAATGTTGCCTTTAGTTCAGGTCACGATCTCAGGGTCCTGGGATTGAGCCCCACGGGATCCCTTCCCCACCTTCCTCGCTTGTGCTTTCTCTCTCTCTCTCTAATTAATAAACAAAATCTTTAAAAAAAAAAAACTTAACTTCTCTCATAATTAAAGCATTAATAGTGAAACAATAAAAAGTATCATTTCCCCCTCATGAGAATAGCAACAAAAAATTTGATAATGCACGACACTGGCAACAGTACATGGAAGATCTCTTGCATGCTGCTGGTGGGAATATAAATTGGCACAACTTCACTGGAGAGCAAATTAAGATGTACTTTGATTTAGCAATTCCACTTGTAGGAATGTTTCCTACACGTGTATTTGTTCATGTGAGCCAAGAAACACACAAACACTAAGATGTTCAAGGCAGCAGTATTTATAACAGCAAAGACTGGAAGCACCCACATGTCTACTGCTAGGAAATGGTTAATGAACTATGGAACACAGGTGTAAACATGAAAACAGCGTGTGATGGATCTCCAGGTGCTCTCACACGGAACATTACCCAAGATACACTGAAGTCAGAACAGAGTCTGATTTAGAGCATAGGATCTGGAGTCAGACTGCTCAAGTTAAAATTCTGGCTCAATCAACTTGATCTAAAAATGGGTATTAGGGGTGCCTAGGTGGCTCAGTCGTTAGGCGTCTGCCTTCAGCTCAGGTCATGATCTCTGGGGTCCCGGGATCGAGCCCCACATCGGGCTCTCTGCTTGGCGAGGAGCCTGCATCTCCTTCTCCCTCTCCCACTCCCCATGTTTGTGCTCCCTCTCTCACTAGGTCTCTCTCTATCAAATAAAATCTTTTCTAAAAAAAGGCAATAGATTGGAATAAACATTTCTCCAAGGAAGATATACAACTGCCAATAAACACATGAAAAGATGATCAGTATCACTCACTAGCCAGTAGGGAAGTGGAAGCCAAACCACAGTGAAATACATCTTGATGCCAACTGGGATAATGGTCATGAAAGAATGGAAAAGAAGTATTGGCAAGGGTATGGAGAAAACAAACCCCTCACACGTTGATGGTGAGAGTGTAAAATAATGCATTTGCTGGGGTGCCTGGGTGGGTTAAGCCACTGCCTTTGGCTCAGGTCATGATCTCAGGGTCCTGGGATTAAGCCCCGCATCAGGCTCTCTGCTCAGCAGGGAGCCTGCTTCCCCCTCTGCCTCTCTGCTCTGCCTCTCTGCCTGCTTGTAATCTCTGTCAAATAAATAAATAAAATCTTGTTTTAAAAATGGTGCATTTGCTGTGTGAACAAGCTTGGCATTTCCTCAAAAAGTGAGACACACAGTTACCCCGTGGCCCAACAATGCGACTGCCAGCTATGTACCCAAGAGAACAGAAAACCTACGTGCACCCGCAAACTTGTACGAGAATGTTCACTAAGATCCAAAAGATAGAAAAGACCCCAATGTCCATCAACTGGTGAGTGGATAAACAAAATGTGGAGGCGCCTCGGTGGCTCAGTCATTAAGCGTCTGCCTTCAGCTCAGATCATGATCCCTCGGTCGTGGGATGGAGCCCCACATAGGGCTCCCTGCTCGGCGGGAGGCCTGCTTCTCTCTCTCTCTCTCTCTCTCTCTCCCTCTCCTTCTGTTCCCTCTCTCACTGTCTCTCTCTGTGTCAATAAATAAATAAATAAAATATTTTTTTTAAATATGGATTATTCATATATGGAATGTTATTAAGTCAAAAAAAAGAAATGAAGTACGGATAGATGCCATTAATGGACAAACCTTGAAAACATAATGCTGAGTGAAAGAAATCCGTCACAGAGGACCACATATTGTATGATTCCACTTATATGACATGTCCAGAGTAGGCAGATCTCTACAGATAGAAAAGTAGATTGGTGGTTGCAGAGGTTTGGAGGAGAGGTGACTAGGAAATGACTGCTAATGAGTATACAGTTTCTTTTGGGGGGGCAATAAAAATGTTCTAGAATTAGATAGTGGTGATGATTGTACAACCTTGTGAAGAAATTAAAAAGCCACTAAATTGTACATTAAAATGAATTTTTTCATAGGGTTATGGGAGGATTAAATGAGTTAATATATATGATGGGTTTAGAATAATGTTTGGTATACACTACGCATTCAGTAAGCATTAGCTATAATGTGTTAGGTTGAAAAACCAAAGTGCAAAATCATGTATATTCTATTACAGTTTGTGTATTTAAAAAAGTGTTTATATCCCTTGACATCCGTCAGCCATTTCTACAAGGGTATATGGGAAAATAGCCTTTGCCTCTGTGTAGGAGGCATAGGGTCTGGCATGGAAGAGCAGGGGGGAGGGGCAGAGGGAGAAGCAGACGCCCGGAGGAGCTGGGAGCCTGATGTGCGGCTCAGTCCCAGGACCCTGAGATCCTGAGCCAAAGACAAATGCTTCACTGACTGAGCCACCCATGCTCCCTATTTCCCCCATTTTACAGAATAAGGTCAGAAAAGTTAAACAACCTGCTTAAGTAACACATTTGATGAGACGCAGCACTGGGATTTGAAACCATGACTGTCTTTCCCAGCATGTCCCGCTACTTCTCAAAATTTCACTCCTAAATGCTGAGGGAAAAGAGGCAGAGGTAAACTATGGAGAAATGAAGAAAGTTCAAGAACTCAGAAGGTGCCATTGATGTAAACTACCGTCCGCAGAGGTTGGTGGGGGAGTTAGGGGTGGGGAGGAGAAGAGGAGAGAACACATATTAACCCAGGGCCTTTCAAGTTCTGGGGACTTTGCTAGTGGCAAAGCTCAGAGATGAAAAGCTCAAGCTCAGAGTCAGACAGGTTTGCCTGCAAGTCTTGGCTTTATCACTTATTTGCTTTGTGAATTTGGATAATACTCTGAGCATCACTTCCCTCACTAATAAGCTAAAGAAGAGCAGGACTAATTATCCCAGAGAACTGAGACAGGAAAATAAAATATACTGCACATATAGGTTTAGTTTAATATCTGATATATAGTAAACGATCATTACTTATTAATTATCATTACTACCTTATTTAAACCTCATAAGAACACCAGGACCTAGGAATTATCATCCCCATTTTCTCGAGTAGGAAACTGAGGCTCAGTGCTCTCTTTACATTACACCAAGGCTCCTGAATTCCAAGCGGGTAACTTAAATCCCTGGAGAAATCCAGATGAAATGCTCACTCAACTAACTAGTACCTACCTCCCCGAGGAATCACCCTTAGGAGATTTCTTGACTGTATCACCTTAGTCTATAATCAGAAACCCCAGTTCTCAGGGCACCTGGGTGACTCAGTTGGTTGGGTGACTGTCTTCGGCTCGGGTCATGATCCTGGAGTCCTGGGACTGAGTCCCACATCAGGCTCCCTGCTTGGCGGGGAGTCTGCTTCTCCTGCTGACCTCTTTCCTCTCATGCTCTCTCTCTCACTCTCAAATAAATAAATAAAATCTTGGAAAAAAAAAAAAACTTAAAAAAAAAATACCCCAGTTCTTACCCTGACATCTTCACAGAGCCGGCTTTTCTCACCAGATCTCCCAGCCCCTCTTAAATCATCTCTACTATTAAATTTCCAATCATGTGCTCACCTGCTTGGGAAGCATGTTCTCACATTCTCTTGCTTCTGATATCCTCTTGACTAGTTTTGCAGCTTTCCTAAAGACCAGAGTCTGAACAGGATGCTCTGTCAATACAATGTTAACAGGAAAGGGCTCATTGGAGCTTTTCAGCAATAATGGGAAAGCACGTATCACAGATCTCAGCTTCCGATTAGTGTGAAAATGCCTGCGTGTATTCAGATCATTGGGAGGTGCTAGAAGTAGCAGCTCAGGTAAATTCATGCAATTTCACTTGCATTTTAGCCAGATATACACCTGTGGTCACACATTTGTCCTTCTACTTATCTGTCCATCCATCTATCCATCCATCCAGTAAACATCCACTGAGCATCTACTATGTGTTAGGCGGGTGCTCAGTGCTGGAAGTAGACTATCTTCAAGGAACTCACGGTTGAGTGAGGGGAAAAAAAAAGCATGCAATAATAAGGGTAAGACCAACTCAAGGCTGTGCATAGAATTCTCTACAAGTGGCCACAGAATAAGGAAGGAGAGGTTTGATGTCCTCAAAAGTGCTATGCAGAGGTACATCTAGCTGGCTTAGTCAGAAGACCATGCGACTCTTGATCTCAGGGCCATGAATTCAAGCCCCATGTTGGGTGAAGAATGTACTCAAAACAAACAAACAGACAAAATAAATAAACAAACAAATAAATAAATAAATGCTAAGCAGAATCATGAAGAGTGTTGAGGATAAAAGATCCAACTCTTGCACAAAATTATGACTTTTCAGTGGAAAAGGGTGAATAGACTATCTTAAAGATGGGTTGAGAGAAACAACAGATCATCTAATAAAGGGATAACAATCAGAATGACTGCAGAGTTCTCAATAGTAACAAGAGAAGGCAGAATACAATAGAATGAAATCATCAAAGCATGGAGGTAGACTTCTGTAGCCAGCAAACTATCTTCAAAAACAAAGGTGAAGGGGCACTGTTGAAACCATCAGATGAAGACTGTAAATCATTCATTATAACAATGTTGTAAGAAGTAAGGGTGAACACTTTGAAACAAATTAAAAAAAAATAGTAAGTCTCAGTAGGGAAAAAGAAGCTATGACAGGGAACCGAATAGAAATTTTACAACTGAAAAATAAAACAATTGAAAAAAAAAATCCACTGGGTGGGATCAATAGCAGAACTGAGGTGACAGAGGAAAGAGACAATGAACTTGAAGACAGACCAACAGAAACCCAATTTGTCTTCAACAAAGCAGGAAAGAATATCCAATGGAAAAAAAGTTTCCAACATATGGTCTTGGGAAAATTGGACAGCCACATGCAGAAGAATGAAAGTGGACCATTTCCTTACAGCATGCACAAAAATAGACTCAAATGGATGAAAGACCTAAATGTGAGAGAGCAAATCCCTCAAAGTCCTAGAAGAGAACACAGGCAGCAACATCTGTGACCTTGCCCATAGCAACTTCTTGCTAGACACATTTCCAAAGCAAGGGAAACAAAGGCAAAAATGAACCAGTGGGACTTCATCGAGATCAAAATCTTTGGCACAGCAAAAGAAATAGTAGACAAAACCAAAAGACAACTGACAGAATGGGAGAATATAATTGCAAATGTCCTATCAGATGAAGGGCTAGTATCCAATATATATAAAGAACTTATCAAACTCAACACCCAAAGAGCAAGTAATCCAATCAAGAAATGGGCGGAAGACATGAACAGACATTTCTCCAAAGACGACATCCAAGTGGCCAAGAGACACATGAAAAAATGCTCCACATCACTCGGCATCAGGGAAATACAAAACAAAGCCACAATGAAATATCATCTCACACCAGTCAGAATGGCTAAAATTAACAAGTCAGGAAACAACAGATGTTGGAGAGGATGCAGAGAAAGGAGAACCCCCTCACACTGTTGATGGGAAGGCAGGCTGGTGCAGCCACTCTGGAAAACAGTATGGAGGTTCCTCAGAAAGTTGAAAATAGAGCTACGCTATGACCCAGCAATTGCACTACTGGGTACTTACCCCAAAGATACAAAAGGGGTACCTGCACCCCAATGTTTATAGCAGCAGTGTCCACAATAGCCAAACTATGTAAAGAGCCCAGATGTCCATCAACAGATGAATGGATAAAGAAGGTGTGGTGTGTATACACACACACACACACACACACACACACACACACACACACACACACTGAAATACTACTCAGCCATCAAAAAAATGAAATCTTGCCATTTGCAACAATGTGGATGGAACTAGAAGGTATTGTGCTAAGGGAAATAACTCTATCAGAGAAAAACAATTATCATGTGATTTCACTCATATGTGGAATTGAAGAAACAAAACAGGATCATAGGGGAAGAGAGGAAAAAATAAAACAAGAAGTCATCAGGGAAGGAGACAAACCGTAAGAGACTCTTACGGAGGGAAGAGGGGTGGGGGGATGTGGTAACTGGGTGATGGACATGAAGGAGGGCACATGATGTAAGGAGTACAGGGTATTATATAAGACTGAAGGATCACTGACCTCTACCTCTGAAACTAATAATACATTGTATGTTAATTAATTGAATTTTAACTTAAAAAATTTTTTAAAAAGATAAATTACCAATTTGTGTGATTTTCTGATACCACATGTGTGGTTCTACACCAGTTCTCCAATTCTCTGATATAAACTGGGTCTCCATTCAGTTTAGTTCCAAATCTACCAAATCTAAGTTAGCCTCAGATCATACAAGCTAAAAAACTCGATCTGACAAAACCATCTCCACTTTTGGCACCAGTCTCAAATGGGATGCCAGTAACCCATAGTTCTATCCAGCCTATTACAAATTTGGGGGTTCCTATGACCCACTCTCAAGTTTGATAATTCACTATGACTCACAGTGCTGTATTTACTAACACTGATTTATTATAAAAAATGAAGCTCAGAGGGGTGCCTGGATGGTGGCTCAGTCAGTTAAACACCTGCCTTTGGCTCAGGTCATGATCCCGGGGTCCTGGGATCAAGCCCTATGTCCAGCTCCCTGCTCCACGGGGAGTCTGCTTCTCCCTCGCCCTCTGCCACTCCCCCTGTTTGTGTTCGCTCACTCACTCTTTCTCTCTCTCTCAAATAATAAAATCTTTTAGAAAACGGGCAGCTCAGAAAGATAGAAGAGATACATAGGGCAAGGTATGGAAGTGGAAGGTCCACGCCGTCCTGAGAGTGTAACCACATTTCCAGCCTGCTGATGCGCCCAGCAACCTGGAAGTTCACCAAACCACACTGATGAAGAGGGTTTTTTTTTTTTTTAAGATTTTATTTATTTATTTGACAGAGAGAGAGAGAGATCACAAGTAGGCAGAGAGGCAGAGAGAGTGTGAGCAGAGAGCCCGACGCAGGACTTGATCCCAGGACCCTGAGACTGTTGGGTCCCCAATATTGGGTCCCCCAATAACGGGTCCATGGTCAAAGGAGCGAGACTGATACAAAGCGAAGGTCAAGCAAAGCTTTACTTCACGCCAAGCATCGAGAATCAAACAGACCGTTCAGGGACGCCTCTTACAGAAAGGGCGACCCCTCCCTGCCTCACAGACTAACTTTTATAGAGCAAAGGCCATGTGGTTGGGCCTGGCCACACACAGGTGGCCAATGAGATTGTAACACACAGAGAAAGCTACACAGTCATGCTAGGTCACACATGGGTGGCCAATTGAACTACAACTCACCCCATAGTAGCTATTTGAGCTAGCCTATCACCTTGGTCAGAAATGGCGCCCAAAAGGTGGGGCCCGCACTCTTTGGTAGCTAGGGAGACAGTATGCATGCTCTATTGATTGGATGTCTCCACCTGACCTGACCCACCCTTGTATTTGGGCTTTGTTACCTGGGACTGGTTTCCTGGACTTGCTTTTTAAGTAAGTTCCCTGAGGAGGGGGCAGGGTCAGTTTAAGTTTTACTGCATAAACAACAAAATCACTGTTTAACCGGATGGAATTACTCTGGCTAAATAGGCCCTTACATCTTCCTCTTTGACTCATGGGTCTTCATGAACTGAATATATAATTGACCTTTGTTTTTGTTTTTAAGTAGATGCCACATTTAGCATGGAGCCAGACTTGGGGCTTGAACTCACGACTCTGAGATTAAGACCTGAGCTGAGATTGAGAGTCGAATGCTTAACTGACTGAGCCACCCAGGCGCCATCCTTACGATTTCCTTAATAGCATTTTCTTTATGCTAGCTTACATTATTGTAAGAACACAGCCTATCCTACATATAACATACAAAATATGTGTTTATCAACTGTTTATGGGGTTGGTGAGGCTTCTAGTTAACACTAAGCTATTAGCAGTTAAGGTTTTGCCGGGGGGAGTCAAAAGTTATACATGAATTTTTGGCTGAGTGGTGGGATCAGAATCCCTAACCCCTGTGTTGTTCAAGAGTCAATGCATGTTTATGTTTTGGAAAGTCTCCTACAAATATTTACCTCTGTTTGAAATCTGGCTATATCTCTCAAGGGTAGTTCCCCAGTTGTTGCTGTTGTTGGGGTTTTTTTTTGGTTTTTGTTTGTTTGTTTTTAAATGTTTTATTTATTTATTTGACAGACACAGATCACAAGTAGGCAGAGAGGCAGGCAGAGAGAGAGAGAGAGAGAGAGAGGGGAAGCAGGCTCCCTGCTGAGCAGAGAGCCCCATGTGGGGCTGGATCCCAAGATCCTGGGATTATGACCTGAGCTGAAGGCAGAGGCTCAACCCACTGAGCCACCCAGGCGCCCCTGTTGTTGTTGTTTTAATAACAGCTTGATTGAAATATAATTCACATACTCTGAGCCTTCATTTCTCCATCAAGAAAAAGGATTGTTTAATTTTCTTGGAATAATGATGACATGTACGTAATTGTCTAGAATGATATTTAGGAGTTCCTGTTCTTTGTTCCCTCAGGTTCTGTATTTGTCTACTTGGCATCCTGTAGTTACAGGGCAAAACTCATGGCCAAAGTTGTTCATGTCTCCCCTGTGACCCAGAGCCCATGCTCTGGGCCACCTACTTCTCTAAGTCTCACATACAATGGCAGGTTTTCTCCCCCATGCCCTAATTCACCCAGACACCAGGTGCCAGATAACTAGGGACGGCCCCTATGCCCGAAAGCCCTGCAGGAACACTCCAACTAGCTAACCCTAACCTGTTGCCCTTACATGCCTTATCTTTTGTAAAGAAATTCTGGCAAAGGCCATGGCCTATGCCTTCCCCTTGCTCCGTTCTGCCTCCTGATGGACCCAGGTGCTTCCCCCATGGCCCTGCGTGGTGCACCTGGCCTCTGTTTCTAGCAGAACCGTGAGTTGCGAACTTTTATTTCAAAGGCATCGGCCTCTGTGTAGTCACTCAGTCTCCTTCATAAATTAACACCTGGACACAAATCAGTTCCTACCTCAATAAATGCTGGTTTCTGAAGGCACCATGGAGGGCAGAGGGGGTGGGGAGTGGAGGGGGAGTAATCATGTCTTAGGTTTTCTTCTTCCATTGCTAACAACCTCTCTTCCCACAGATATTAGCACTGTGCTAAACTCATCATCGAAGTGGAACTTAATCTGTGCTTGTTGAACTGAAAAATAATTCTTTTTTTTTTTAAGAGCTTATTAATTTACCTGTTCATGAGAGACAGAGAGAGAGGGAGGCAGAGGGAGAGGTAGGCTCCCTGCAGAGCAGGGATCCCGATGGGGGACTCGATCCCAGGGCTCTTGGATCATGACCTGAGCTGAAGGCAGATGCTCAACCGACTGAGCCACCCAGGCGCCCCCCTGAAAAATAATTGTCCTCTCCTCAGATACTACTTGATGCTGAGGCCCCAGGCTAGAACTATAGGTGTAAACTAGGGTGGCAAACTATGTTTGAACAAACCCAAGCACCTAGGTCTTGGGAGATCATAACTATGTCAAACACCTACATTTCCTTTTTAGGTAGTTAATGTACCTTTTGTGACATTCTGGGTTTGGGGTGTATCTGCTGAATTCTTCTTGGCCGAAGAGTCTTTCTCAGTGGTTGAACTTAGACCAGGAGACTCCAGGAGGTGGGGGGGGAGAAAAAAATTTCATAAAACCGGTTCTGAGAGGAATACAGAGCATATGAAATTTCCTAGTCACATCTCATTGTTGTTAGAGACAGAACACATGGAAGGAGACCAGTAGTCAGCCCTCCAACCTGGGAGCATGGCCAAGAGGTGGCTGATGTGGAAAACGCACGTTCTGGGGATTGAGCAGGCCGGGGCGCCCGTCCCAGCCCCGTCCCTCAAAGTAGCTGCTAATCTTGGACAAGTCCCTGAACCTCTTGGTGGTCTTGGTTTCCCCCTGGGTCCCTAGGAGGATGAAGTCAGCACATGCGTGCAAAGCTCATGGGAAGTGTTGTGTGAGCACTGCTGCCATTGCTTACACACTCCCACACCCTACCTCCCTTAGGAGACATTTCACTGAGCGGCTACCGCTGGGTCTGCCACTGTGAGCACCCTGGAACCTGGGCCCTGCCCAGAGGAGCTCCCCGTTGAGCCACAGGAGAGAGCAGGAAATAAGACAGTTACGCTGATGGGTGGGAAGTCTCACCTATTTCTTAGAGAGGTGATGTAAGTTGGGGTTGGGTGAGTGACAGACTCAAAATGACACTGGTTCAAACTAGGTAGGAATTTCCCTCCCACAGAACATTCTGAAGGTAGGCTCTGCGGGGCTAATACGGAATTTCAGCGGTGACAAATCCTTAGGGACTCTGACTTCTCCCAGCTCGTGGTTACCACATTCCTAAGACAGGAGCCTTGTTCTTAGGGTCCAAGATGGCAGCCAGTGCTCTCCAATATTGGGGGACAACAAACAGTCTGCCACAGCCATACAAGCAGAGTATCATCGGAAGCCAGGGTGGGGAACGCTCAGGATTCTGTCTTGGGGGGAGCTGGAGGGCTTCCAAGGAGAGAAGACACTTCTGTTCTGTCTTTGAGGAGGAGGAAGCATTGGGCGATGTTGAACAGATGGCCCACCACGTGGCAAACAAGCAGTCCACCAGCCGCAACAGCCACTTCGCTTTTATAGAAATACGGTATTTGAATGGGAGGCACGCTGCAAGGACTTCCCGTGTCCATGCAGCCGGCTCTCCAACGGCTACTGATTTTTTAAAGCGTAGAAATGGGTCCTGGGATGTGCGAGAGAGAAAATGCTCCCAGCTCGAGGAAGCATCGCAGCTCCTTGCTAATAGGCTTGAGATCTGTAGTCCAGCAGAGAATAAATGCACTTCAACAGACTCTAATCCTGGGTGTAAGTCTGTTGGAGAGGCAGTGGGGCGGTCCCCATGTTGGTAGAGGTCAGGTGCATGGTCTGGGCTAAGTCGTTCACCTCTTGAGTCTACAGCTTTCTTTTTCAAATAAAGATAATAATTACCTGCCTGCAAGGGTGTTGGAAGGCCTAAAGCGGACACTTCCCCATTTAGTCTCTTGGGTTGTGACCAAAGACCAGGTCCGAGCTGTGAGGCAAGGCGACTATTGTGTGGGTGGGGGGTAAGCTGAGACCATTCTGGGATCCCCTCCCCACCACGGTCCAGAGGAGAGGGAACCCTTCTGCCCCACGTGCTCACCCTGCTGCTCAGATCCTCTGTGCCGAGGGCTCAGCTGTGATGGAACAGGGCGGCCAGGGAGCCGGGTTTTGAGCCAATGTGGGATTCAATCTGGGGCTGCCCAGAAGTATCTGGGAGGGTAGTGGGCTTTGCAGATCTGGTTTTAGCAGGTATGGGCATGAGCTGGAGAAATTGGGGTCATTCCAATTAATGACCATTACTGTACCCATGCCCTGTAACTCGGGAAAACCGGTTACAGTGAGCAGACATTCCGATAGGACCCAACTGAAAAATCCTGGGCATTTCCTGTCGTTGGACTCAATCTGCAAGAATGAGTATCAGTCGTGATGTTCATTTTTTAAGAACACAGAAGCTCGGTTTTGCTGAAAGCTGTACAACTGAGAGGTAGTATCACCTGGAGGGAAATTTAGATCTTCCAGAACCAAATGGTCTGTTTTCCTGTCTTCACCTACGGCTCCATGGGGGTCTTTCACTCCTAGCTCCCATATTTTGTCACTGATATAGACGACTTCAGTAGGACTTGTTCGTTCTTTAATCCAGACCTCCCCTCCAAAGCCTAGTCTTATAGACTTAACTACCTAGGTGATATCTGCGTCCATACTTCTCACATGTATGTTAAAGGTAAGTTCAAAGCTGAACTCTTGGTAACCTTCCCTAATCTCCCCTCTTCTCTGAGTAAAAGGGCACCATTCAGATGCCTAAGCAACACCCCAGGGAATCCTCCTTGGCTCCCTCCTTTTCTTCTCTGCCCCTCCTCCCCATTCACAAAGCCAATGGGTTTGCACCTGTTGAAAGATCTGGCTCCAAAACACACTTCAAGTCTTCACTCTTACCACCTGCTGTCACTTTCTCTTCCTGAGACAACCACAAAAGCCTAACTGGTCATCTGTCCCCTTCTGTTACATTCTCCATATTCAGAAGACAAGTGTGATCTTGTAAAAATATAAATCGGAGGGTGTCATCTCCCTGTTTTAATGGATTCCTGCAGCACTAAAATTATATCCATATTCCTTACTATGACCCTCCCAGCTGTACAGGACCTGGTCCCTGCTACTTCCCCAGCCTCAACTCCTGCCCCTTTCCTACAAGGGCTAGTGACAGTATTGTTGGCCTTCTCTCTGTTCCTTGAATATCTCAAGGTTTTTTTTTTTTAATTTCTCACCTCAGGGCCTTTGCACATACTGTTCCCTTTTTTCTGGAAGGTTCTTCCATTCATTCTTTTAATGGCTGACTCCTCATCTTTGGTTCTTAGCTCAAAGTGCTCTTTCTGGTGATGTTACCTGTCACATGTGTGCCCTTCCTTCTCCATATACATAAGATCCACGCCCCGAGGTGAAAGACTTACTCTGCTCCCCTAGCTGCTTCTGTGGCTGGGATGCAGACATTTCACCTACAGTCTACCCTTCAGATGCACCGCACCTGCCTGACCCTTTGAGGTATAAATGAGCAAAGGGATGAGACAGCGCCATGCAGACTCCAGTTCCGGGATGACTGCTGACAGGAAAGCAGAGTAGAGCTTGGAGCTCCCACTCCCCAGGAACACTGGTCGGGGCCCAGCAGCGTCCCTTGGCAGAGATGGGACGGCTTGGGCATCGTTCTCCATGGCATGGCCTCTGAAACTAACGAGCTGGCCCTCCCTGGGGAGCAGTGTGCCACCATTTTCCTTGAATACGTTTCTTCCTGGAGGAGACCCCACTGATTGCAGGTAAGAAATCTGACAGTGACTGTTCCTTCCAAAGACTGTCTTTGCCGATCTTCTCTAATATTTGTTAAATGAACGAATGACCCCGCCTCTAAAAGGCAGAAGCCCGTATCTATAGCCGAGCCTCATAGCAGAAGCCCGATATACCGTTAGAAGCTTTGTCATTCCCACTCGGCAGAACCCCCCAACACTAGATAAGAAAGGGACAGTCCACAGGTCAGACTTAAAGCCGCTTAGAACTGCGGACTCTTAGATTGTTGCCATTGAAAAACATATTTTGAACACAGGCAGCTATTTCTGTGAGCAGATGAGAAAGTGAGTTGGCTAAAAATAAGAGCGAGGCTCTGTCCTCACCATGGAATTCCACCAGTCCATCCTGGTTCACCCAGTAAGACTTCAGTGGATTTCACAGTTGGAAAGCTTTTGATTATTTCTATTTCTGGGGCAGAAAACTGAATCTTTAGCTGGGTTTCTGAAATAACTCTCAGGGGGATTTTATGTTATTTCAGTACAAAGAAACTACATTTTGTTTTGCACGGTGGTGACAGGCAGTGCAGAAACGTTAAATGATATTGTGATCTTGGTCTCCGGGCGACAGCTAGCCCTCTGCAGTGCCCTCTTTGTCTCCACTTCTTGGGGACGGACACTTGTAAGGAGACTACCCTCATATGCTGAGTGCAGGACCAAGACTTCACACAGATGGCCCCATGCATGAGGTCAAGAGGTATGTGTTGAGTATCTGTGCTAGGTCTGTCCTAGGAGCTGGAGATAGAACAGCGAGAAAAAGGGACCTGTCCTCCTGGAGTTGACATCCTGATAGAGCCAGACACTAAACAACCCGTAAGTCCCCCAGAGGAAGAGCTGCCTATGAGAAGCACCCTACAGGGCAGTCAATGGCCGCATGATGATAAGAGTAGCTGGGCGGTCAGGACCCGCCTCGCTGGCGTGATGTCAGTGGACTTGGGATCTGAAGGACAAGAAGGAGCCAGCCATTCCCTAGGAACTCTGAGAAGCAAGCACATTCCAGGCCAAGGTCACAGTGCACAGGCCCAACCGGACATAGGCCTGGAGTGTCCAAGAGGCAGAAGGAAGTCTGGCGTGCTGATGTCTGGCGCCGAGGGAGTGAAAGGATGCGAGGAGTCTGGGGAGAGAGGTGGTGGCCAGATTCTGCAGGGCGGTCCATGTCAGGCTAAGGCATCTGGATTGATTCCAAGTGCACAGGAGAAGGCGCTGGAGCTTTTAAGCAGAGAATAGTCTGATCCGGTGTGTGTCTGTGAAAAAGTTGTTCTTATCCCTGTGTACAGACGGGTCTGGGGTCATGTGTAAAAGGGAGGAGCCCAGGAAGAGGCTGCTGCCCTCAGCCAGACGCTGGGTGCTGGGAATCCGTGACCTCCTCCCCGCTGCCTTGTTAATGATGAGGGAGCAGATGGCTGCGGGCTGAAGGCGAAGCATGAGGTTGACACCCTGCAAACCACCCCTCCCCCACACGCCTGGGTGGGACACGTGTGGCATTCTTCCAGGAAACTTTCAACTATCTTATTGTTAATGCCTTGCCAGAGGGGAAAACAACTTTAACTTGACTATGTCAAAGCCTCCAGTATCTGGTAGGTCCATTTCAGCACACAAAAGTTCTTTGGAAAACCTCCCCTAGCCTTACGTCCCCCAACCCCACAGTAGAAAACCAATTGCTCCTCACAACTCCGGGGCAACTCTTTCTGCCCTGGGGTCCTGTCCCCTTGCTTCAAAGTCCTCTTGAGAATTCTTTCTTGGCTGGAGGCTCCAAACCCCAGCCCAATGAGCCTTACCTATATTCCCAAACCTGCATCATCGAGCTCCCCACACCTCCTTGAGGCCCCGGGGGCAGTTGGATACACCAGGGCAGGGAGGGAGATCTGAGTGTCACTGGCGCTGAAAGCCAGATAAGGAGCCAGCAGAAGGCTAGCTGAAGACAAAGCAGAAGCTGACACCCTACAGGAACCCCCACCCCCACTCTTGGGTGGCTTTTGTAGGACATTCTTCCAGAAATCCCCCAAGTATCTTGTTAATGCCTTGCTAGAGGGGTAAAGAAGCTTAACTTGACAATGGCAAAGCCTCTATTATATGGTAGGTCCTCTTCAGCGTATGAAAATTCTTTTGAAACCTCCCTTTTCCTTAGTTCCTCCAACTTGCAAAGTCCCAAGCATATAATGGGCCCTTCCTCAAAAGGGCACCTCCCCCTGCCCCCAGCCGCTTTCTGCCCTTGGGTCCTGTATCTGTGCTTTAATAAAACCACCATTTTGCACCAAAGAAGTATTAAGAATTTTTTCTTGGTCATGGGCTCCGGACCTCACCTCACTGAACCTCACCTATAGTCCAAAACCACATCAAGAGGACTAGATGAAAAGAAAAGAAAATTAAAAAAAAAAAAAAAAAAAAGAGGACTAGATGAGACCACCTGGGAAGAATAGGTAGAGGGGAAGGGGAGGACAGACTGACGGACAGGAAGGCAGGCACTCGCAAAACTGGCAACATAGAAGCCAAGAGAAAAAAAGTCTCGTGAAGGTGGGAGCAGCCAACCACGAGACCACGAGACGGGGACTAGAGTGGTGAGCAGATCAGGGCTGGAACCACAGAGGCAGGAGCAGCTAATAGGATGCCCTGAAAGCGGGATCTGTGGGTACAGATGAGGCTTTTGAGAAAGCCTGGTGGGAAGGGTGGCAGGAAATGGGGGTGCAGAGGCAAAGGCAAGAGGTGCCAGAGCAGGAGTGTTGGGTGATGGGAGCCAGTCAACAGTGGGAAAAGATGATGAAAGATGGGGTTGTGCCCACAGGGGACGAGGTCCAGACCCAAGTGCGGCAGGGCCCTTCCTCCACAGGCATCGGGCTGGCGACTGGTGAGGGTAAGATCCGGGTAGGAAGGTGAGGGCTGGGAGAGTGTATTGTGTGGAGGTTTCTGTGATGTGTCCTGCATGTTGTCTGTGAGACTCGTGCTGCATGAGTGACCTTGGGAGCCCGATTCGTTGACATTAGCTGACCTCCAGGTCACAACTGGCCCTTCTGGTCTGGACACCAAGACCCTCCAGCTCCAGGCAGAGCCGGGCCCCTGGATCGGAATCTGGGAGGGGAGGCCAGCACCTCTAACCCAGGCTCCCAGGAGACGTAAAGACATAACATAGAAATGCAGCTTTCCAAACTGCCCGTAGGCAAACAATGTTTGTGCCCTATGTGCCCTATAAATACGGCCCTTATGGGCACGGTCAGTTGGAATTCTCACCGAGGGGAGGACGCTCCGCCCAGGCTTTTCCTGGGGACTCCAGCCTGGCTGTCGCCACAGGGCTGCCCTAGCCAGTGAGAGGCTGGATGTCTGAAGTGTCCGATTTGATGGACCTTTGTCTTCTCCTTTACTGCCCTCACCTATGCACAGATTTCCCTTTTCTATTAGATTTTTATATAATCAATAAAGTGTCTCCCCCAGTCAAAACTGAAGAGTACGGTGGCTGCCGTGAATCTTCTCTTCAGAACAGAGAGCAGGGTTTTAACCCGACACCTTCAGCCCCTGTGGGGACACAGAGACCTTCCAAGGAATACTGGGATGGCCAGTTGGAAGAACATCCATTTCCAGATCCCCAAGTGCCCTCACCTCCCGTTTTCTGAAAGCGGACATCCTGACCATGTGCGGGTGTCAGCGATAGCCTCTATCCTACTTTACAAAAGAAAAGGCACACCTTTCACCCATTCCAAACACCGGGTTGGTGACCTTTGCAGGGTGGAAACAGCCCCAACTTGGTACCAGACTAAGGGCAAAGCTGGTCTGACAGTGAATTAAGCCTCACAGGCTACTTACAGGATATTAGAAATGAGGACATCAGTCTACAGCTTAAAGATTAGTGGGGGAGGACAACCACGATCAGTGGATGACCCAATAATTCCCTCGCTCGGGAGGAGGGGGCTCTGAGCGGTAGAACAAGAATGTGGACCAGAGTGGAGACTACAGACCCTGAGGGATTTGGCTGAGGTAGAAGGATGAGTGGGCTCCTTCTGCAAACAGCTAGAACATAAATATTTTCAGCTTTGTAGGCTGTAAAGTCTGTATCACAACTACTCAACGCTACAAAGATGGTCAAAGGCAATAGTCAACCAGTGACCTCGCCTGAGGGGTTACAAAAACGGGCAGCAGCAGGCCTCATTCGTGGCCTTCCCAGGCATTTACTTTTTTCCCAGCTCTCTGGAAAAAGGAGGTCTTGCTAGGAAGTGTTTGGCAGGTTTCCTGTTACCAGAGGGGTGGGTGGCAGTGAGGGGAGGGGGCTTACTTGGGGACAAGAGGGATCAGAGGCCAGGTGAAGCTTGGGAGGTATTTTTCATTTGGGCTGGGGGAGGGTGTTTAGGGGAGGAGGAGTAGGCTGGGGCCAGGGGGTGACAGTATGACATAATTAGATCTGCATTTTGAAAAGATGGCAGGGGTACTGGGGAGCCTGAGGGAGCCAGGAGCTTACTGCAATGGTGAAGGGGCTCCAACTGGACTGTGAGAAAGGGAGAGGAGGGGAGGGGAAGGGGTGCGATGGTTCTGGAGCTACCTAGGAGGGAACACCACAGGGCAGGGCAGAGAGGGGCAAGCCAGTGTGAGAGTGATGCGGGAAACAATGGCAGAAGAAAAATTAAATTCCCTGAGAACAACCCACTGATGAGTCCGTGAAACAGGCAGTGACCTTCCTCTAGGAACTCAGCTGCCTCAACAAAAGGCAATCTTAACCCAACCCCCAGGATCCTGTGGGTCTACTTTAACATGTAAAAATTCTTTGGAAACTTCTTTTGTCTCTGCTCCCCAAGATACATGTTGGCAATCATCCCCCGAGCCTAACACCCACTAATATACATCTAAAGGGTCTCATGACTAAGGTTTTTACTAGACACTAAAATGACTTTTTTTCAACAGTAGCTAGCCCCCTCAAGGTCCTGGACACCTTGCTTCCAAAATTCCTTGGAGACTTACGCTCTCCCTAACCCCCTCCCAATTTGAAAATATATCAGGGGCCACTCCTCATGACCCCTCTATCTGCCCACAGGTCCTGTCCCTGTACTTTAATAAAACCACCTTTTTGCACCAAAGACGTCTCAAGAATTGTTTCAGAAGGAAGCAGGCAGCTTTGAATCCTAACATCTTTCCTACATCAGATAGGACAGCCAGGTGCGGGTTTATGGTGAGGAGCGATAGGAAAAGCTACGAAAACACTTTGAGCTGAGCCTACGCTTAGAAACTGCTTCCATCCCCTTCACCCCCCAATCACTGCATTTCTGTGGTGACCCTCTGGTGTTCTACTCACGTGCGCAGATCTAGAGGACCACCAGGACCCCTCCCCAAGATGATGGACAGGGAGTGCAGAGATGTGGCACCAACTAGAAGTCACTGAAGTTTTGGGGGATGCAAGGGGTCTGGGTCTGTGCCCCTCTACTCACCTTAGGGTAGGGAACTTTCTTGTACTGGATAGATGTCTGGGAGACATGTCTCTTAGAAGTGAACAAAGAGAACTCTCTTTCTAGGGAAGAGAAAGAAAAATGTGCTTCATTCTTGTCCCAGACAGGACACTGCAGACCACAAGTTCTGACACAGCCCCCTCCCTGGAGGCCACAGCAACAGCAGGACAATGAACCTCAGGCAAACCAGAGCCCCTCAGTCATTCCCTCTGCTGTGTGACCTTGGGCAAGTTACCTAACCCCTCTGATCCTGTTAAAGGTTTGAGTACCAACTACCTTGCAGGGCTGGTGAACCAATTAAAGTAAACAATGTAAGCAGAGGCCAGTACCCAGGGCAAGCACTCAACTCATATGAAAAAAAAAAAAGTACTGGCTTCAAAAGAAAAACAAAAAACTCAAAACCCTGAAATATCAAAATGAGTAAATGTTGAATTAAACACTTAAAAAAGTAACAGTCTATCAACCTGAGGGAGGGTCATTAAAGTTGGAGACAGTTTACAGTTTACATTTTTTTTTTTCACTTTGAAACTTCTGTGTGTTTCCTGGTGGCTCCTGGGAAAGCAGATGTATTGAGCGGGTCAGGAAATGCGAATCCTTGGAAAAGCAGCAGTGAAACTGCCGGGCTCTGAGGAAGAGTTGTAGGAGCATTTCCACCCAGTAAGTACAGTCATGCTTTTCTCCGAGGCTTGGCTTCCCTGTGCCCTGGGCCAGTGCTTCGCAAACTGGACAGCACTCAAAGATCATGGTGGTGGGCGGGGAGGGGCGCCCATCCAGAGATGCTGACATGGCTCATCCTTCTAGGCTCTGCCCGCGCCCCTCCAGGGTCAGGAAGATGACCACGGTGGTGGTCAGTACTGGTGTGGACAGTACTGGTGTGGACAGTACCGCCTCTCGGGAGGCCCCTCTGTCCTGCTGAGCGGCCTCACGTTCCCTAAGGGAGGTAGACCAAGGGGCTACTAGGGACGTGGCTGTGTGGCCTAAATTTCCCACTAGACTGCGCCACCGGGCTGTGCATGCCTGGCGCACAGAGCCCTTTCCTCATCTGTCGCGTCAGTAAGAAAGAAAGCCTTCCGCCACTGACTTCTCTGAACTCTCACTGTCCTTATCTGTGAGATGGATTTAGTGTGTCCTTGAGTTGGTTGTTGTGAGGATTAAGTAAAAGGATAAGGAGGCCAGCAAGGAGCCTGGCCCAGAGCAGACACCCAGTCCCTGGTGTCTGTACCAAGTACCAAGTCCCACCCCTGCATCCCAGCCGTGATGCTGCGCTGAGTCTAACTATAATTTTTAAGCACAAGCATTTCAGTCATTTTGGTGGCTAGTGTGGGGGAGTGTGAGAGGGAACCTGGCCTGAGTACTTAAATACCAAGGCCCTATCCTGCCCCAGCTGGATGGCGGCTGGCACCGCAGGGGCGCCGGGGGGTGGGGGGGGCCCTAGGTGCACGAGGGGTAACTTACTCTTTAACAGTCTTCTCTGCAAAATTAATTTTTCTCTCCGGAATCTCTCTGGATCCAGTTCTGAATAGTTCCAGCTGTTGTAGCTCTGTAGGCAAGGGTAGATGCCTAAAGGAGCAAAGAATGAGCAGGAAACCTCCATAAAGGAGAAAGGAGGCAGAAAGCTGAAGACAGAGCCCCACCCACTGCCCCCCTGCTGGTCCTGGGGTGGGGGAAGCTTCTAGCATTAGCCTCGCCCTACACTGGCCCTGTGGTCTTGGGGGAGTCACTTCCTCTGTGGGAGGCTTTGGTGCCTTCTTCTGGAAAAGAAATGGTTAGGTTTGCCCTATCCTACCCCTCTGACCCCCCAAGAGCATGGGTCTGATGACTGGATCACACCAGGACATGTGACCCTGTGCGGCACAGATGTGAAGGAAGGCACTGTCATCATTCCTTTTCCTGCTTATCTTCTCTGCTCTCGCTGAACTATGAGCCTCCTGAGTGCAGGACCTGGATCTTACTCACTTTTGCCCCTCGAGGGCTTAGCACTGGACCTAGCACATGACAGAGAGAAGCTTAGTATTTGCTCAACGTATTATCACACTTAGCTAACCGGAAATGGCTCTCCCTAAACATTTGATGGTGATGTTAATGGGCCTAATGCTTTTCTTGTAAACAAATCATGTGTTTCAGAGTCTTGGCTTCTTGGAACCTGAACCCTCAGACATTAGAAGGACTCCACTGTCTCCCTCCGTTCTTTGGTTTAGAAAGGAAAAGACCAAGGATTGCTTGAGAAATCTTGAACTCTTATACAAAGATGCTGTCTCCATTGGACAAAGTAAGTGGACAGGAAGTTTATTATTGAGGATGGATTAGGGGAAAGAGGTACAACCTTGGACAAAAAAGGAGAATAAAAAAGGAGGAACAGAAAGAAAAGAGTCAGAGAATGCGAGGCAAGATGGCATAGTGGTTGGGGTGCCTGGGTAGCTCAGTGGGTTAGGCCTCTGCCTTTGGCTCAGGTCATGATCTCCAGGTTCTGGGATCGGGCTGGCACTGGGCTCTCTGCTCAGTGGGGGACCTGCTCCCCCCACACCCCGCTGCCTGCCTCTGTGTCTACTTGTGATCTCTCTCTCTCTCTGTAAAATGAGTAAATAAAATCTTCAAAAAAAAAAAAAAAAGATGGCGTAGTGGTCAAAGACCTAGCTGTGCACTGGGACAGCCTGGATCTGAATGCTTATGCCCCCATTTTCTGCTGCAGGACCTCATTGATTTTGCATATATTAAGAGGATCAAATGGGTGTGTGTTGGGGGGAGACTTAGCAGGCCCTGGGCTGCTATCCTTGAAAAATCTTGCTTGCGAGGTTGGCCTTTGGCCAGCATGTGCAAGTTGGCTGGTAAACATTTCTTTACATGATACCATTTTCCCTAACTAGCTAGAAGAAGTGATACATTTCTAGAAGTGTACAAACTACCAAGACCGAATCATGAAGAAATATAAAATCTGAACAGACCAATGATGAGTTAGGAGGTGGAGTCAGTGATCAAAAAACCTCCCAAACAAAGAACAGCTCAGGACCAGATGGCTTCACAGGCAAATTCTACCAAATATTTAAGGAATGAACTCCAATCTTTCTCAAACTCTTTCAAAACATTGAAGAGGAGGGAACACTTCCAAACTCATCTTACAAGGCCAGCTTCACCCTGATACCAAAGCTAGATAAGGACACTACAAGAAAAGAGAACTACAGGCCAATATTCCCGGTGAATATAGACATAAAAATTCTCAAGACAATATTAGTGAACAGAATTCAAGATCACATTAGGAAGACTGTACACCATGATCAAGTGGGACTGAGCCCTGAGATGCAAAGATGGTTCAACATCCACAAATCAATCACTGTGATACACCATATTAATAAAAGGAAAGATAAAAATCACCCGATCATCTCCGTAGATGCAGGAAAAGCATTTGACACAATTCAACATCCTTTCATGAAAAAACTCTCCACATTTGGATACAAAGGGAACATAACTTAATGTAATAAAGGCCACATAGAATAAGCCCACAGCTAATATCATACTCAATGATGAAAAAAGTGTTTCTTCTGGGGCGCCCAGGTGGCTCAGTTGGTTGGGTGGCTGCCTTCAGCTCCGGTCATGATTCCAGGGTCCTGGGATCGAGCCCCACATCAGGCTCCCTGCTCAGCAGAGAGCCTGCTTCTCTCTCTCCCCCTCTCCCTGACGCTCTGCTTACTTGTACTCTCTCTCTAGCTCTCTGTCAAATAAACAAAAAAAATTAAAAAAAAAAAAAAGAAAGAAAGAAAAAAGTGTTTCTTCTAAGACCAGGAATGAGACAAGGGTATCCACTCTCACCACCCAGAATAATTAGACAAAAAAAACAAACAAACAAACAAAAAAAAACCCCACAAAACCCAAACAAAACAATAACAACAACAAAGATGAAAAGAAAGGAAAGAAAGAAAAAAAAATGCTATCCAACTCAGAATGGAAGAAGTAAATTTGTCTCCGTTTGCTGATGACATGATGTTGCGTACAGAAAAACCTAGAGTCCACCAAAAAAAGTTAGAATTAATCAACAAATTCAGTACATTGTCATGATACAAAATCAACATATAAAAGCCAGTTGGGTTTCTATATTCTATACACTGATAATGAGTTATGTGAAAAAAAAGAAAGAAAACAATCCACTCACAATAACATCAAAAACAGCAAACTACTTAGGAGTAAATTTAACTAAGGACGTGAAAAATCTATACGTTGAAAACTGTAAGACACCGATGAAAGAAACTAAAGAAGATACAAATCAATGGACAGATATGCTATGTCATGGATCAAAAGAATTAAAATTATGAAAATATCCAAACTACCCAAAGCCACTATAGATTCAATGCAATCTCTATCAAAATTTAAAAAAAAAATTCCAATGGTATTTTTCACAGAAGTAGAGAAAACTATCCTAGAATTTGTGCGGATCCACAAAAGACCCTGAACAGCCAAAGCAATCTTGAAAGTAAACAAAGCCACAGACATCACGCTCTCTGACTTTAAACTATATTACAAAGCTAAGAAATCAAAATAGTCCAGTCCTGGCATAAAAACAGACACATGGATCAATGAAACAGAACTGAGCGCCCAGAGATAAAATGTGGTCAACTAAAATTTGATAAGGCGGCCAAGACTATACAATGCGGAAAGGACAGTCTCTTCAATAAATGGTGCTGGGAGAAGAGGACAGCCACACGCCAACGAATGAAACTGAACCCCCTTTTTTTACACCACTTACAAAAATCGACTTGAAATGGATTAAGGACTTAAATGTGAGATCTGAAACCATGAAACTCCTGGGAGAAAATAGAGGGGAAAATCTGACATTGATCTTGGCAATGACTTTTTGGTTACGACACCAAAAGCACAAGCAACAAAGGCAAAAAATCAACAAGTGGGACTCCATCCAGCTAAAAAGCTTCTGCACAGCAAAGGAAACAACAAAGTGAAAAAGCAACATTTGGAATAGAAGAAAACCTTTCTTTGCAAACCATAAATCTGGTAAGGAGTTAAATATCCAAAGTGTATAAGGAACTCATAGACTCCATAGCAAAAAACAAACAAACAAACACATCATCTGATTAAAAAATGGGCAAATTAAAAAATACCTGAACAGGTATTTTTCCAAAGAAGACATGGCCACCAGGTACGTGAAAAAGAAGTCGGCATCACTTATCAAGAGGGAAATGCAAACCCAAACCGCAAGGAGATGTCGTTCTCACATTTGCTATAATGGCTATTATCAAAGAGACAAGAGATAACAAGAGTGGGGAAGGATGTGGAGACAAGGAACCCTGCGTAGGAATGTAAACTGGTACCGCCACTGTGGCAAATAGTAGGGAAGCTCCTCAAAAAATTAAAAATTGAACTACCATACAATTCAGGAATCCCACTCCTGAGTACAGATGTCCAAAGGAAATGAAATCCCTGTCTCCATGAGATCTCTGTAGGGCCACGTTCACTGCAGCATTAGTCACAACAGCCAAGACAGAGAAACAACCTGGGTGTCCATCGATGGATAAATGGAGAAAGACAGGGGTAGAGCTACATGATGGAATATTATTCAGCCGTAACAAAAGAAGGAAAATCAGACACTGTGACCGCATGGATGACCCTTGAGGGCGTTATGCTAAAGTGAAATAAGGCAGACAGAGAGGGACAGACACTGTAGGATCTCACTTACAGGTGGAACCTGAAAAACCAAACTCATAGAAGCAGAGAGATGAATGGTGGTTGCCAGGGGCTGGGGCCAGAGAAAAGGAAGGGATGTTGGTCAAAGGGCATAAACTTCCCATTATGGGAGGAACCAGTTCCAGGATCTAATGTACAAGCATGATGACTATAGTTACTAATACCATGTTGTAGGGATGCCTGGGTGGCTCAGCCGGTTAGGCATCTGCCTTGGGCTCAGGTCATGTTCCTGGGGTCCTGAGATCGAGCCCCGCATCAGACTCCCAGCTCTGCAGAGAGTCTGCTTGTCCCTCTGTCCCTCCCCTTGCTCATGCTCACACTCGTTCTCTCTTGCTCTCTCTCTCTCAAATAATAAAACTTAAATAAAATAATAAAAAAAAATACCATGTTATATATTTGAGTGCTGCTACGAGAGTAGACCTTAAGTTTTCTTGCCATAACAACAAAACGGTAATTGTGTGTGAAGGATGTGTTCACTAACCTTATTATGGTTAACATCCCCAACATGTACCTGCATCGAGTCATCACTTTGGGCATCTTAGACTTACACAATTTATATGTCAATTATAACACTATAGCTGGGGTGCAATTTTTTCCCTAACTGATCAGAATGGCTCACTGGGCCTAGGCTATCTGCAGAACAATGAGGCTTCTGCGGAACACCTGGTTTTCTGGCATTTTGGTATAGGATAGACAGAGGTGTCTATGTGACCGGCCCCCAGTATAGACCTTGGGTCATGTGTCTCTAGTAGGCTTCCCCAGGCAGAAACATCACATGCGCTGCTACATTTTGTTGCAGAGGGATGAGCACGCTTCCTAATTTTTCAGGGAAGGGAGGGAGCAGAAGGAAGCCTGCCCATGAATTCCTCCAGACTCTGTCTTTTCCCCTAGAAGTTGCTATGACCTTAGCCATGTAACTACACGCTGAGGCTGTGAGTTCTCCCAGCAAATATCCTAATGTGGCAATGAACTTGGAGACCCCCAAGACAGCAGGAAAGAAGTGCTGACTTGGGACAGTACTTAGTACACGGGAACTTCTGAATAGGTAGTAGGTGTTAATGACCTTAGAAAATAGCTCAGTCAAGAAGAGGGGAATAGGGAACGGGAGCGACAAGTAGTTAAAAGCGAACATCAGCTTGGCATTGTGTGTGGCAGGGACTAGGGGACTACAGTTGGGTCACATGGGGTCACCTGGGAGTGGAAGGGTGGGATCTTCCAACCAGCATCCTTTCTTGGGTTCCTGAGCTCTGGGTCCATTAGTCCACAGCACATGGCTAACTAGGCTCTGCTGAAACCTCTTTTCTGCAGATTACCGGGCACAAAGAGGGGACTAGGAGTGTCTCAGAACTGTCTTTTTGGGGAAGCAAGGAAACTGGTACTCCTGGGGGCTCTAACTGCACATCTTCCCTTCTTTGATGTCAGCAAGAGAAAGGGACAAGGTCCTCAGTGAAGGGTGTGATGGCAAACCACACCCCTAGGCTCAGGCAGGAGTGTGTTTCCAGAATCGCAACCCCCCTCTGACCCCAGAGCAGCCCCCTCTTACCTGAAATCCACAGGCTCACCGTGTTACAGATGCTCGATTTGAATTCGTGCGTGTTGAACCAGGACTGAGGGAAGCAGCAACAGAAGCTGGTATACACAGCTTTACTCAGCAGCGATGGTAGCTTCTGTGGGTCGGGGGAGAGGGCAAACAGAGCTCAGGCAACATCCTGGACATTTCTAGACCCAGAAAAGAGCTCCTAACTGCAGAAAGGATCTGTGATAAAACTCTCTACCTGATACCACGCTGCTTTCCACCCATGGAGGGGGAGCAATTTCCATCGCTGCTGGCCCACATTGTGGTGGACTCTTCACCCTACCTGGGGACCACACCTCAACCTCATGAGAGGCTTGGCCAGGAACCTCCCCCTTCCCCAGCTCCTCTGCTCGCCATCTGTGGCTCAGCCCGTTCTGCCACTCGGCCAAAGTGTAGCCCAGACAACAAGATACATTTGACCTGCCCATCTTGCTACCTCCCGCATACCTAACTGTACTACTACTGTTTTGGTTTTTTCCTATGCATAATTGGTACTGTTGTTCCTTCTTAACTATGGTTGGTCTCAAATTATACATTTATATCTGGCCTTCTTAACTATGATCTCAAATTATATATTTGATCTCAAATTATACATTTATATCTGGCCTTATTCATTTAACAATATAGTGTAAGCACTGCTTCGGGTTGTTATCAACTCTTTGGAATTTTTTTCCCTTAAGAATGACCTTCATAATATTGGGCTGATTGGCATATCAAAATTTACTTCGACATCCTCCATCAATGGCTGTTGTCTTGTTTCTAAGACTTTACAAATTACGTGGACTAATTGTTTTTATTTGTTAAGCTATCTCTGTGTCTGGCATATAGCAGGCAGTCAAAAATCTGTGGAAAGCATGTGTGAAAGCAGCTTTTCCTGAGTATTCGATTATGACCTCCAGAAGACGCAATCATGATAGTAATTACAGCAGCTATCATGCGCTGGGGGCTTATCAGGTGCTGGGTACTGTGTCAGGTGCCTTACAAACATCATCTCATTTAATCCTTAGTACAACTCTGGGACTGAGCCATCATTATGCCCATTTTATGGATGATGAAACTGAGGCACGGAAAATCTAAGTGACTTGGTAGGCGCACACTTAATTAGTATAAGCGCCTTGTAGCAAAAATGTATCAACTCACTTCCCAGACTGTAGGAATGCCATTTCCCTAGATCCTTCACAACCCTGGGAACCACTCTTTTTAATCCATGCACTCTAGCAGGTAAAGAGGGGTATCAAATGATTATTGTTTTAATTTGTATGTTTGACTGTTGTTAAGGGTGAACTCCCCCCGACCAATCTGTATTCCTTCCCTGGGGAATTTCTGGTTTAAGCACTCGGTCAATTGGTCTGTGCAGTGTTGCATTTTTTTCTCACTGATTTGTAGAAATTCTTTTTTTTTTAAGTGTTTATTTACTTAAGTAATCTCTGCACCCAATGTGGGGCTCGAACTCACAACCCCGAGATCAAGAGTCGAATGCGCCTCTGACGGAGCCAGCCCAGCGCACCAATTTGTAAGAGTTCTTTTATACTGTGTGATGTATACGCCACGTGATTTCTGCGGGTTTTCCTTTGCCTTTTAAGTCTGACTGTGGTAATTTAAATAATTTATGTAGTTAAATCAGTCGTTCTGAACATATATATATATTCATAATTTTAAAATTACATACTTATTTAAATACTACAGAAATATTTAAAATAGAAAAGGAAGTCTCTTACAACCTCATTCCCCAGAGATAACCATTGCTAAGAGTTTGGTACAAATTTTTCCAGATTTTTTTCTTCTATTCATAGGCACACATACATATATACATACACACACACATTTTTAAACACAGAGTTCTATAAATTGCTCTGCTTTTCACTTAAAATAAACGGTATATAGATCTACTTTATTTACTGTCACTGCTGCATTACAAGTAGGTGTACGGATGTCGCACAACTTACTACTTACTGCCTCATGCGAAGAACGCTCAGGGCATTCTATTAACATTAGAAGAGCAGAGATATCTAGTGTGATTTTTTTTTCCCCTCCAAACGGTGGTTGATGCTTACTTTTAAGAGCGCCTCTTCGTAGTGGGACTTGGATTCACACAATAAGAGAAAGGCGTAGTTTTGGGCTATCCGATCAAACATTTTATTCTGGAACTCCTTGTTGGGCTACCAAGAAAAAAGTGGAGAAGAAATTACTAGAGCCCCTGGTTGAAATGGCCAATGGCTGAGATGCTGAAATACGCATTTCTCTCGTGTTTAGGAATATTATTCTTGAGATGTTTAACCTCATGTGATTTCTGGAACAGTACACCAATTTTTAGAGGATTTATGCGTAGAGGCCGATTGTTGAAGTAAATGCCCAGACTCTGAGCTGGCAGGTCCTGACTCAGCTCCAGGCCCGTGCTTGACCAGGCAAGTGACAGGGACCGGTTCCTGGTGCTCAGGGGGCTACGTGTACAGTGGCTGAAGCACAGGATGTATGGATGAGGCCCAGGGGGAAGGGGCGTGGCAGATGGGGCTGCAGGGGTGCTCACCAGAATCAGGGGGGCTCAGCCCACATTAAAGAGGCTAGAGTTTGTTCTGCAGAAAAATAACTTAAGGGAGAGAAGCGATCATATTTGCATTTACCTGGTACCTCTCATGAAAGATCCACCAGAAGCTATCCAGCCATATGGCTCTTAGAGAAGGAGAAGAGAGAAACTTCTCTAATTCTTTATCTGAACAGAAAGACTTGAAGAAAAAGAAAAGAAAAAGAAAATCACATTATTATTGCTGTTGGTTTTTTTTTTAAGATCTTTTTTATTTATTCATTTGACAGACAGAGATCACAAGTAGGCAGAGAGGCAGGCAGAGAGCAAGAGGATGGGAAGCAGGCTCCCTGCCGAGCAGAGAGCCCGATGCAGGGCTCGATCCCAGGACCCTGAGATCATGAGCTGAGCTGAAGGCAGAGGCCTTAGCCCACTGAGCCACCCAGGCGCCCCTATTGTTGTTGTTTCTGAAAAAAAAACATTTTTCACTTGGAGTCAAAGGCTGATTGATAATCTTCTCCTTCCAAGACCCGCCTTTCCTCCTACTTTCCACAGCTTGTTACTATTACTAATCACTCCGTCTTCCCGCCAGTCATCTTTGGAATGAACCTGTGTTGGCGTCAACTTAAAAATAACACTTATCCTTTCCAGTGAGTGCCGACTATTAGCCTTTCCAGGTGTTTTTACATGCTCTCATTTAACCACTATGATAATCTCCATCTTACAGATGAGAATACCGAGGACCCAGAGCTAAAATTACTTGCCCAAAGTAATACAGCCAGCAAGGGGCTGAGTGAAGACTGAGACCTGTCACTCCAGGCCCCTGCCCCAAGCTCTCACCTACTTGGATCAGATGTCATCAACAAACACAGATATTATATAAATGCAAATCACTGGACCAGGGGATTTTGCTGGGCTCCTAGTAAGCCTATGGAATTCTAAAATTAGATTTCAGACTTCATTGTGATGCAACAGGGTCTTGAACCTTACTCTGATTCCAAAGCTACTACCTTAATAATATAATAATATATATAATAATATAATAATATGTTGGGGCACCTGGGTAAGTGTCTGCCTTCAGCTCATTTGGGTAAGTGTTATTTACTTACATGTCATTTATTACTGACTTACTTACCTGGGTAAGCTCATTTGGGTAAGTGTCTGCCTTCAGTTCAGGGCAGACGCTTGTGCTGTCTCTCTCTCAAATAAGTAAGATCTTTAAAATATACATATATACATATGTATATTTTACATGTATGTGTATATTTACATATTATGTATATTCATAAAAATATGAGATATATATATCTGCTATTTTTTGATAATATACATATTATCGATATATGGGCTAATATACATAGCCCATGCGTCAGGCACTGGGCTATGCACATTCCCTCCCTATCCCACTTCATTTTTCACAATCTGTCTGGTAGATACCACAGACATCCCCAGTTTATAGAAGAGGAAAGTACGGATGGAAAGTTTAGGATTCTGGCCCAAGGTCACATGGCCCGGGAGGCTCTAAAGTAGGGTTACCTAACCCCTTAGCATTATGAAGAGTAAAGAGATCCCACTCTTGTCCCCCTCCTGGATGCAAAGGGAGAGACCCCCCCCCCAGCCTCCCTTCAGGCCCATGGAAGTGGAGGGCATGGTGAGTTGATAAGTAAGCCTCCCTCATTAGCAGGGAGCTCTCTGAGCCCTGGTATCTGCTTTGTCTATATCACCATTCCTCCCACTTCCCTGGAGGAAAAGTAGAGTCAGAGCAGTTAAGAGCACTGACATCAGCACCAGACTGCCCGGATTCAAATCCAGCTCTTACACTTTAAAACTGGGTGATCTTGAACAATGTTCTTGAACCTGTATGTGCTCATTTTCCCTAACCAGATGAAACAGGGAATCTCCAAAAGAAATCTGCTTTTTGCTCTTTTTCCTGCTCCTAGTCTTGCTAGGACCTGCACCGCCCACTTTACATAAGCCTCATAAAGCAAATAGTGTATGTCCTCCTTGTAAACGACAAGGAGTTAACAATTTCTCTATAATAGACAACATCTAAGGAAGGACCAGGTGAGAATGACCGGACATGTGGTCATGTGCGTAGTCTAGATCACTGGTGCTAGACACTGACACCAGGACACCCTAGCTTCAAGGAGTAACGTCTGGGCCTCTGTCATTGCTCAAACCAGTTCCTGGCTGCCTGAGAGGACATATACACCAGACCACCGCCTTCAACAAAAACCCCGGACCTGGAACATAGACAAGACTCATACCCTTTTCCTTTCTGAGTCTCCCAGATGTTCTGTCTCCACTTGCCCTCTCTTAATTCCTTCAATAAATCCTGCTTTCACACCCTGCTGGCTTGGGTTTGATTTCTAGCCTGTGAGCAGCCAGGGCCCCTCTTGGCTGGCCCTGGGGACCCCTCTCTGGATCCTGGGGCACAGCCTGCTGACATCACGGAGAATGAAGGTGACAACGATAGTCCCCACCTTGAGGACTGATACGATGATTCCATGAGCGAGTGAGACATACAAGGTGCTTAGAACCAGGCACTTGGGAAACACTCGCTAAGGGCATGCTAGTTCCTATTTATTTACTTATTCACACTTCTGTTTCCTTTCAAAAAGGATTTCATTTCAGCCCTTCAACAGATATTTACTGAGCACCTACTAGGTGCTTGGATGGTGATGGAGAGTCCCAGCCCTGGAGATGTTCCCAGGTAAGCAGACATTTGTAATCTAGTGTGATGGGTGCCCTGAGAGCAGGAATCCAGGGGGACGTGGAGCCCCAAGGGGCAGCTAACCTATGCTTGGGGTACCAGGGGAGACTCTGAGAGTAAAAATGACCGGATGAAGAAGGGAGAGCTGAGAGCTGCACAGACAGGGGAAAGCATGTGCCGAGGTTGGGAAACAGCAGGACACATTCGGGGAGGTTCAAGGGCTTTCTGGACTGTGGAAGGCACTGGGTGTGGGCACTGAGAGGTCAGGCTGTGAGACACCTGGGGGCTAGGACTTAGAGTTCTTCCGCCACTGGACAGGGGGAGGGGGGACAGCTGGCCCTGAAGAGTTTTCAGCAGGGTGCAAACACCATGAAACTGTTGTTCTAGAAAGACACCTGGAGGCAGCACAGAAGGTGCATTAGAGGGCACTGAGATGGTGAGGCCGATGGCATGCCGAGCAGCAGGGGCAGCGATCCAGACAGGACGGTGTGGGGCCTGCACTTGGCAGTGGCAGTGAAGGAGAAGGAGGTACAGTAAAGACAGTAGGTGAATCTCAGGGCCGGCTCAGAAGCAGGGGCGAGGGAGGGAGGAGACCGGCTGCTGCTTGGGTGGAAGGTGGCAGTTTTCGGTAAGACAGGAGGCGAAGCGGGTCTGAGGAGGCTGAGAAATCTGGGCACGAGGAATCTGGGAGTTGGGGGCACAGCACGGGCTTTGGAGGTATGACACAGTGGGGAGCCTCGAGTGGGGAGAAGATGACTGCTGCCCACCCTCTGCCGTCCCCCATGAGTCTGTGTGGAGGGAGAAGACAGCGCAGAGGCGGGGTCCTGAAGAACATGGGCTTGGAAGACCCAAACGTGCTGCTCGAGCAGACCGGGAAGCTGCCAGAGAAACCACGGAAGAATGGAACTTCTGATACAGGGAATCATCCTCGGGGTCAGTTCCACAGACAGCCCATCTAAGGGAACAACTGAACGCACCCATCGGACTTGGCCTTCTGAGAGCGGAGGGCGGAGGGACTCGGGCCACGTTCAGGGACGGGAATGGGGACAGGCTGCGGCAGCACTGGGAGAGAGCGGCGGTGAGAATCGAGGGCAGCAAGTGTCCCAGGCGAGGCTCGGTGAGGGGCCAGTGCCCACCCCTGCTGCCTAGAGAGGCGAGAAGTGACAAGGAGAGGGCGTGGCTTGCGATGGCCCTGAGCAGGACCAAAGAGGGGCCTTTTAAAGGTACGACAAAGGGGCACCTGGCTGGCCCTTTGTTGGTGGAGTGTGAGACTCTTGGGTCTTGGGGTTGTGAGTTGGAGCCCCTGTGTTGGGTGTAGAGATTCCTTCAATAAAAAAAATTTTAAGGAAATAATAAAATTAAATTAAATTAAAATAACAGTAAGACACAGATTTGCCTAGAGTTTCCTGGGAGCCAAAAAAAAGCATTAGTTAGAGGCACCAGTTATAAGATGAAAAGCATGCCAGGACATGCACAGTTTTTCTGGGGATTAAGGCCTAAGGAGAACACTCCCTGTGGGCCCTCCAAAACAGGACATTAAGTAAGAGTGGTCACTGTCCTTGGAGCTACCCACAAAGCAAATTGGAACATGAGTGCATGTGGCTGTGCCAGGGGGCAGGAAAGTTACGCAGGGACAGCAGGTCCCTGAAACATACAATTTGTTTGTTCTCAAGTCTTTCCTCTACCTACCTATCTATCTAATTCAGAAGTGTTTTATTAGTGATCCGAAGGGACATGTGTACCCGAATGTTTCTAGCAGCAATGTCCACAATAGCCAAACTATGGAAAGAACCCAGAAGTCCATAAACAGATGAAGGGATAAAGAAGATGTGGTATATATATACAACGGAATACCATGCAGCCATCAAAAGAAATGAACTCTTGCCATTTGCAATGTCCTAGATGGAACTAGAGGGTATTAAGCTGAGCGAAATAAGTCAAGTCAGAGAAAGGCCATTATCATATGATCTCTCTGATAAGGGGAATTTGAGAGGCAAGGTCGGGGGTTGTGGGGGATAGGGAGGGAAAAAATGAAACAAGATGGGACTGGGGAGGAAGACAAACCGTAAGAGACTCTTAATCTCCAGGAAACAAACTGAGGGTGGCTGGGTGATGGATATTGGGGAGGGTATGTGCTATGGTGAGTGCTGTGAATTGTGTAAGACTGATGATTCACAGACCTGTACCCCTGAAGCAAATTATACATTATAAGTTAATTTTAAAAAATACAAAAGTGTTTTATTTATTTAAGTAATCTCTATGCCCCATGTGGGATTTAAACTCATGACCTGAGATCAAGACTCGCATGCTCTTCTGACCAAGCCAGCCAGGCACCCCTTTCTTCTTTTTAAAGTACAGAAAAAGAGGGAAGAAAAAGCTATAACCTTATCACTCAGTGAACATTGGTAATATCTATGTATGGTTTCATCCCCAGATTTTCCTATGTGTGTGCTTATGGAATATTGTGTTGTAGAGTTTTATATACTAATATTTTTCACTTAACATCACAGCAGAGCAAAATATACTCTTTATAAACACTCATTTCAATGGCTAGCTAGGCCATGATATATGTACCCAAAATGACTGAGATGACCTTCTACTAATCATCCTTAAACAATTTCTAATAATGCTGATAATAGAAATTACCATTTTTTGAGAACTCATGATTTAACTAAGCATGGTGCCAAGTGCTTTTCATTTTTTTTTAAGATTTATTTATTTATTTTAGAGAAAGAGTGTGTGTGTGTGTGCATGTGTGCTCTCTCCCATGGGCAGGGGGCTGGGGTGGGGCACAAGCAGACTTCTGCTGAGCGTGGAGCCCAACACGGGGCTCTATCCCAGGACCCAGAGATCAAGACCTGAGCTGAAAACAAGAGTTGGGCACTTAACTGACTGAGCCACTCTGGCACCCTCCCTAAGTGCTTTTTATACATTTAAATGAGATCCTTATTGTATTTAATTTTACAATAACACCTCTAGGTAGAGACGCTCACATCCGTATTTTATGGAAGAAACTAGAGTCCAGAGAGCTACTTTCCAGGTCTTTGCCATCATACATAATCCTGCGGGGAGCATCTCTTGACATTGTCCTGGGGTAAATGTGACGCTCTGAGAGCAGGCCACTCCTCCCCTTTGAGCTAAGGACAGCAGGGGATCAGGTACCCAACCCCAGAGCCACTACTGCCTGGTCAAAGGCAGCGGTCCACTTGCTGACCGCAGTCCATGCTGGAACCAGGCACTGGAACTCCAGCAAACATCATCCCCATGCTGGGCAGTAACTGGTCGGAACAGATCATCACTCTTAGAAAGTCTGAACACAAGACACGAGGAATCAGATGGGACAGACGCAGAGACACAGAGGCAGCACTGGAGAGAAGGCAGCAGGGAGGACCAGTGAGAAGAGAGGAGGGAAGGCGGGTAGGGGGAGGGGACAGAGAAAGAGGGAGGGAAAGAGAAAGAGGACAGAGGGAGGGAAAGGAGAGAGAGATAGAGATGGGGGAGTGAGGGGTTTGAAGCAGCAGTGGGAAGCGTGGGTAGTTAAGACTAAGAAGCTGGGTCCCCGCAATGGTGGGGTGACTAGTTAGGAGCCACAGGGACCATGATTGGACAATGAACGGTAGTTAGTTAACATTCACGAAGGGTGCTGAGGCACAGCTACAGGGCTACAGATCCACTTCCTTGGCCTTCCCCCTCCCCATCCCTCCTCACACTCGTCCCCACCTCCTGAGTGCCCAGTGCTGTCTCACCCCTGTTCTGGGCCTTGGGAAGTCCCCCACCCCACCTCATAAAGAACCCAGCACGCTCCACGTGGTAATTCACCCCAAAGGATGCCAAGGGGTCCCACACCCCTTGACACCCCTTGGCACCCCTCGGAATATATTCTAGGAATATATTCTAATATCTATTTTTAAAAAACAAACAAGAAATTAAGATTACTAACATACAATGTAGCTATTGACAACAGAGCATGTGTATCTTTGATAAAGAAACACAACACGGTGAGGGCACGTGATCAAAATTTCCTGCTGATATAGGATACGTGATCAAAACAGTGTGGAAATCAGTCCCCTGGGAGGGAAAATCTAGGTTTCGGAGGGAGCTTGGGTTCCAATCTTGGTTCAGTCATTTGCAAACTGTGTGGCCCTGGGTGACTTAGTGACCTGGATTCCGTTTCCCTTTCCGGGGGTATAAAACAGGGACAGCTGCATGTGCCTGCCATGCGCATTGCTATAAAGCTGGGGTACAGCCGGGCCTCCTGGAGCTGACTGTGAACAGTGGGGAACCGCCCACCGTCTTTCCTTACCTTGCCACTGAGGGGGTGTCTCTCAGAGCGGACCACATTGCCCACCATGTCACAGAAGTTCACCCCGTTTGGAAGCCTGTTTGGTATGGCGCTGTTAAACGATGTGTACTGGTACAGTTCTGCCAAGAGATTTTTGTGGGCTATTTTCTGAAACAAAAAGAATATGGAAATGAGGTTTGCCATTTGATGGTTTAAAACTAATAAGATACCTTCCCCTTTTCATCACGAAGATGACATAACCACTTTTTACAACGCTGAAAAAAAATGCGGGTGCATTCATGACCCCAGCACCTCCTACCATACCCCTATTTGTGTTATTTTTATTTTCCCTTTCAGGCTTTGAGCACCTGTGTAACTTCACTCACTTTACAAAACATAAACATACACACACACTCTTTTATGCCCTGCTCTCTCCACTTCAGATTTTCCATGTTGCTACACTGTCTTCAACTTTATCACTTAAGATGATAGATCCTTTTGGGGAGCCTGGGTGGCTCAGTCGCTAAGTGTCTGCCTTCAACTCAGGTCATGATCCCAGGGACCTGGGACAAGACTCACATTGGGCTCCCTGCTCACCAGGAGGCCTGCTTTCCCTCTCCCACTCCCTCTGCTTGTGCTTCTGCTCTCTCTCTCTCTCTGTCAAATAAATAAATAAAATCTTTCCAAGGGCGCCTGGGTGGCTCAGTGGGTTAAAGCCTCTGCCTTCGGCTCAGGTCGTGATCCTAGGGTCCTGGGATCGAGCCCCGCATCAGGCTCTCTGCTCAGCAGGGAGCCTGCTTCCTCTTCTCTCTGCCTGCCTCTCTGCTTACTTGTGATCTCTGTCAAATAAATAAATAAAATCTTAAAAAAAAAATCTTTCCAAAAAAAAAAATCTTAAAAATAAAAGGTAATAGATCCTGTTAAGGAGATGTGCTATCATTTAATTAACTACTCACTGATGACCTCTAATTGATATTATCATCATTAATGATCAGAGCGTATAGCTTCCCTCCTTTTGGGTTTATTTATTTATAAAGAATTTCTTAAAAAAAAAAAAAGAATTTCTTTTTTTTTTTAAGTTTTTTTTTTTTAAATTTATTTGACAGATCACAAGTAGGCAGAGAGGCAGGCAGAGAGAGACAGGAGGAGGCAGGCTCTCTGCTGAGCAGAGAGCCCGATGCGGGACTCCATCCCAGGACCCTGAGATCATGACCTGAGCCAAAGGCAGAGGCTTTAACCACTGAGCCACCCACGCGCCCCTAAAGAATTTCTGAAAGAGGCAATATAATAACCAAAAAATAGATGAAAATACAGAAAATTGTAAAGAGGAAATTGATCGCCATCACCCAAGGCACCTACTGGAAACATTCTGTGGGATCAAGAAACTTTCTAATCGGCCTATGGCATTGGCATTGGCAGAACTCCCTGAAGAACTGCTCTGACCTGAACTCAGACCACCTGACCAGCTGTGCCCCCTGGGGCTGGGCCTTCACACTGCTCGGCCACCGTCAGAGGCAGCGTGGCACTTGAGACCCACTCCCGAGCATCGGGCTTTCCACTGCGTGGGAATTTCCTAGGCCGTAGTGACAATAATAGGTGGTTTTGTGGGTTCCGGCGTGGTTTGAATACGTATGATGTGGGAGCTCAGAAGACTCTGCACTGGGGTGGCTTCGAGGTGGGGCCAGACCGCAGCCCCAGAGGCAGCGGCCAGCCCCCACATGGGGCAGGCGGTGGGGGCTCTGCCAGCCAGGTGATGATGCTGGACAGGCTGCTGTCAGCTTCCTGCGGTGTCCCAGTGACAGACACCACGTGCACTGGGTGTGACCCGGTCTCTTGGGGTGGGGCAGCACCAGGGCTCCTCTGAACTTACCGTTTCTAAGAGGAACCACCTTTTTTTTTTTTTTAAGATTTTATTTATTTATTTGACACAGAGAGAGAGACAGCAAGAGAGGGAACACAAGCGGGGGGGAGTGCAAGAGGGAGAAACAGGCTTCCCGCTGAGCAAGGAGCTGGATGTGGGGCTCGATCCCAGGACCCTGGGATCATGACCCGAGCTAAAGGCAGACGCCTAAGGACTGAGCCACCCAGGTACCCGGAGGACCCACCTTTGATGCTCTACAAAGAAACAGACAAATGACCTCTGAACACTCCTCATTTTACCCCTACGGGGGTGGTATATGAGAAATTTCAGAGTTATTAAGATACCTTAAGATTCTCTAAAAAGGGGCCCCCTGTGGGTCCCCCACCCCCACCCCCCGCACCATCACCAGCCAGGTGCCCAGCATGCCCTCCCCAGGAATAAAATCTAATTTTGTGCCCCATGGAAACCAGTCAGAAAGAGACCCAGCAATAGATCCCTTACCCTTTTAGAAATGAAAGGTCTGACACTCCTGGATTGGGAGCCTCTGCAGATGAACTCTGATTTGCTTCGACTCTTGTCTGCGGAAGAATGGAGGAGAAACAGGATGTGAGTAGCCATGGGGTCTGGCCCCCGCTGTGCGCTAATTATGGCTATGACTGTTCACTCTGCCTGAGCTGCCAGGTGATGGCCACACTGGTAGTCTCACTGGACCCCACCTGCATTTGGTAACTCACTAAGACTCCCCCCCACCATGGGTTAGACTCCTTGCCCCGGGAGGAGCAGACAGAGCATGCGCTGTGAAGGCAGGCTGGAACCCGAATCCAGGCCCGCCTGCAGAGCCGGTGCCCTCATCTGTAAACTAGGTTCAGTGGCACCTGCCCCACAGGTGGGGACATTATGAAGTTTTAACAAAGGAGTCCGCACGTAGCAGGCTGTCTCTACGTGTGCCGTCCTTCCCTCCTAACTTGCCCAATGCTAGCAACTCAGACTCCTTCAGAAGAGGACGAAAACATCCTCAGCTGAAATGCTGGATTCCTGATTAACTGCATTTGGGATCCTAATGAAAGCTGATCCCCACAAAAACACCAGCAAGGCTGTATGAGAAAGGATATTTGCCTCTGTTTCTCAGGCCATCTTGACTTTTCTCTCTCAAAGCCTTCTTCTCCAACTCATATCTCTCAATTGCCTTCAAAAATCAAAAAGAAAAGGAGCATTAGGGAATTCATGCAGATCTCGGGGCGGGGGGTGTCGGAGAGCAGGCCATGTCTCCTGCTGGTGTGGAAAAGGCCTGGAGCAAAGTTGGTGGCACGCCTCACATTCTCTCCATGGCCGTTGGTGTCACTGACTGCCCCCGCCCCCACCAAGTGTCAACCACCAGTACATTTTCCTGCGCTGCCCTTCCTCCTGGCCTTGCTTCCTCTTGTCTATACCTCTGAGGGGTACAGAATTTGGAATGGGTCCAATCAAGCTCCATGGGTTAAAAGCTATTGTTTAAATCCTCTGTAAGGGGACAATGATATCTACCTTCTCGGGTGTTTGTAGGATCAGATATAAAATACTGAACACATCTTAAAACACAAGCACAGAGGCTATGAGGTAGGAGCGGCTCAATAAAGGGTAATTACTATTATTATTAATCACCATACCCTTGACTTCTCAAGAGATTTCTCTTGATCTCTGAGATCTCTGACTCTCCCCACCCCAATCCCTTCTTGGGGAAAGAAAAGGAAAGAAAAATGAATGTCAGTGACCCAAAAAGTTGTACTGATTGTCAACCATGAGCCTGGTACAGTTCTTGGATGATAAAGCTAATGAAGAATTAGCTCTGTGCTCTTGCCTTAGGAATTTACAATCTATCTGGACACTCACATCTGCACACATGGACCAATTAAGTCCTGAACTGCTACGTTTGGGACTGGAACAAATGAGAGCAGTGTGAGCTGGAGCAATCACAGAGGACTGCCCAGAAGAGGCGGGACACGAGTGTTGGGGGACATGATGAGGCATGTGTCTATCGTGCTTGATACCCTGTGAAATGCCCCTCCAGCTTCCCATCACCTTATCGGAAATTGACATGTGCGCAGGTGTAGGTGGTTGGGAAAAAGGGTCACACGGGTAAGTCTGTCAACACTGTTGCTCCAAAAAAAGGAGTCCAAGAGGAGGTACAATGAGCGACTTGGATGGGTATAACCCAATGTAGCAAAACAGCAGCATCTCTGAGCCTTATCAGGATGCCACTGTAGCCAAGATTGTCTAGGTCTTGAAAGGATGGACGAGATTTGCACACAGAGAGAGCAGAAAGGACAGAAGAACATTGGAAGAAAAGCAAGTTTTAGGGGGAAATGAGGAGACCAGCGTGGGGCTGTTTGCGTTGGAGATGACAGCGGTACCTACAAGTGCCAAGTCAACTCCCAAACCTGGCTGATGGCCAGCACAGCTGGGGAATTACTCACATAGACCAGTTCACTAGAGACGCTCGCTCCTGACATCTGCCTTGGGTCAGGAACTGTTTATTTATGGTGGCGCCTGAATAGTTCTCTATTTAAATTTTAAAAACCAGTAAATATTTTACAAGGTATAAAATCAAATAGTAGAGTCAGAAGTCTCCCTCTTAAACCCCCTACTCCCCACAACACCCTCAGTTCTTGCATACTCTCCATGTTCAAATGAGAACACATAAAACATACAGTTCTGTGCAATGTTCTTTTTCACTTTTAGGATTTTTTTTTATTTTTTATTTTTTAAGATTTTATTTATTCACTTGATGGAGAGAGACACAGTGAGAAAGGGAACACAAACAGGGAGAGTGGGAGAGGGAGAAGCAGGCTTCCTGCCGAGCAGGGAGTCTGATGCAGGGCTCCATCCCAGGACCCCGGGATCATGACCTGAGCCAAAGGCAGACACTTAATGACTAAGCCACCCAGGTGCCCCTTAGGGTTTTGGTTTTTTTTTTAAGATTTTATTTATTTATTTGAAAGAGAGTGAGAGAGTGAGCGAGGATGAGCAGGAGGAAGAATAGAGGAAGAGCAAGAAGCAGACTCCCCGCTGGGTAGAGAGCCCAACGTGGGACTCGATCCCGGCACCCCAAGATCATGACCTGAGCCAAAGGCGGATGTTTAACCGACTGAGCCACCCAGGCTCCCCTCACTTTTAGATTTTAAAAACCTCCCAGGGAAGTCCAATGATCAGTTAGGTTTCAGTGTCACTGCTCCAGGTAGCTGGACTATGAGGCTGAAGCACAGGAGAGAAGCTAGAATTTGCAACCGTATCACTCATTCCACAGATATGTCCTGAGCACCTGCTAAAGGCCAATGCCATGCCCAGGTCAAGTGCAGCAGTGAGCAGTGAAAGCCATCCCTGCCTTCCAAGGGCTCGAGGATTGGTGGGGAGAAGCAAGTGATTATGAGGTGACGGATGCTGCCGTGGGAAGGGACAGGATGCCAGACGTGTGCCCAGAAGGAGCACTGACGCTACTCCTGGGGTCGAAGATGCTGGGAAGGCCTTTCCAGAGTGATGATCTGCGGGCAGAGCGTGGAAGGGAGGAAGACTGGAAAGGAGAGCTAAGGAGAGCTAAGCATGGTTCAGAGATGAGGAAAACCCACACTGAGCGCATGGAAGAAGGAAGAGAAATAGGACGTGGCCATGTGGGATGCAGGGAGGGGATGTGGGGCTTACCCATTTTTTTTTTTTTTTTTTAAGATTTTACCTATTTATTTGACAGAAAGAGATCACAAGTAGGCAGAGAGAGGGGAAGGGAAGCAGGCTCCCCGCCCAGCAGAGAGCCCAATTCAGGGCTCGATCCAGGACCTTGGGACCATGACCCGAGCTGAAGGCAGAGGCCTTAACCCACTGAGCCACCCAGTAAGTAAGTAAGCCAGCCCCTTACTCATTAATTAGTACACATCGAGAAAGCACTTCTCAGACCCCAGGCACCGTGCTAGGTGCCAGCCAGGAGGGCAGCATGGATGCTGGAGAAACCAGTCTGGCTAAGGGGCTGCCTCGGGAGAAGCAGCCACAGAGTCAAGGCCTGGAGAATAGAGAGCGGGGCAAACCACAGCCAACAGAGGGTGGGCGGGGTAGCCCCGGATGGGCTCTGGGGGCAGAAGGCAGACCCGACAGAGCTGACCAGCTGCTTGGGCAGAGGACAGGAAGGACAGGCAAGGAGTCCCTTCCTCCTAGACAAAGGAGGACCCGAGGCTGCTCCGGCCAGCCCCTTCCTGGATCCAAGGGGCAAGAGAGAGCACCCGAGGAGATATGCCAAAGCTGGGCAATCTTGAAAAGCCACTGGATCCTGCTTCTGGGAGCAAAACATTCTTTTCCTGCTTTTAACATTACAATTGGGGGAAAAAAATCACAGGACATACAAATACATTTCTGTTGTAAAATACCCAAATACTACAGAATTATTTAGAGTAATAAACGTTTTACTCACCTCCCATCCCCCCCACTTTCCAGAACTGACTCCATGGATTGTGTGTAACCTTCCAGACTTTTCTCTTACATGTTTATACATATAGAATATCCCTCCTGTGAGCCAGGCACTCTTCTCTGCCCTGGTTTAGGGGTTTTGGTGAGTTTTAACTCCTCTAATTCTTGCAACAGCCCCATGAGAACCTTTATTACTGTTATCCTCATTTTCTAGAAAACAGAGGTTCACAAAGGTTGAATAATTTGCCTAATGTCACAATGTGAGAAAACAACAGAGCGGGAGTTTAAGGTTGGACAGTCTCACTCTGGAGCCTGCGCCTCTAGGGCTATGCCCTCTCCCACGGACACGTGCACGCACACAGGTACAAGGCTGCTTAAAGTCCATGCCACCACTCCAGACCCTATGTGTGTTTTGTCTTTACTCACAATTGGTGGGGGAGGGGCGACTGAAACCAGTGGTCTGACTTCGGCATGAGCAAACAACAGCTTAGCCTCCGTGAAAGGCAATCCATTTTTACCAAAATTGGACAATTTCAATTCTAGAATCCTACCTGAAGAAATACTTGCAAACGAGCCCCAAGATACACATACAGAAACATTCCCATGTTCACTCTGATGAAAATACCACTGAAATCGTTATCAGTAGGGAACAGTTGAATTTATTACGTCACAATGTGGCATATTCCCTATGGATAAATTCAGTTATGGGCTTTCAAGGTTCCCCAGCATTGGCATGTCTCCCCAGGTGCTCTCCAGGATTACGCAGCCACAAAAAGAAAGGGACAGAGCAACAGTATGGACTTCGAAGAATCTCCCAGAGATTCTAAAATAATTCTGAAAATGAATAAGGAAAAAAAAAAAAAAGCAGGTTAACAAACAGCCACCAGGGTGGCTCAGTGGGTTAAGCCTCTGCTTTCAGCTCAGGTCATGATCTCAGGGTCCTGGGATCAAGCCCCGAATCAGGCTCTCTGCTTGGCGGGGAGCCTGCTTCCTTCTCTCTCTCTGCCTGCCTCTCTGCCTACTTGTGATCTGTCAAATAAATAAATAAAATCTTAAAAAAAAAAGAAAAAAGAAAACAATAACCCTAAATATGTGTGTTCTATTTTTCTAAACGTAGAAAAGAAGGTTTTGGAAGGATACCCACCAAACGACTAATGATGGTCACTTCTAAGGAAGAAAATAGGGCTGGGAGTGAAGTAACTTTCACAGTTTACTTGTATATTTGTAGATGGTTTGAGCCATTTATTTATTTACTTATTCACTTAAAAGTATTTATTTTTTTAGAAAAAGAGACGGTGTGAGCAGGGGGAGGGGTGCAGGAGGAGGGAAACAGAGAGAGAGGATCCCAAACAGACTTCATGCCGAGCGCTAAGCCCAATGTGGGGCTCGATCTCACAACCCTGAGATCATGACCTGAACAGAAACCAAGAGTTGGACATTCAACTGACCGAGCCACCCAGGTGCCCCGGTTTGAATATTTTAGGATAAACATGCATGCCTTGCCATTTAAATTAAAAAAAAAAAAAAGAAAAACGGGGTCACCTGGGTGGCTCAGTTGTTAGGTGTCTGCCTTTGGCTCAGATCATGATCCCATGGTACTTGGATCGAGCCCCACATCAGGCTCCCAGCTCGGCAGAAATCCTGCTTCCCCCCTACCCCCCCAATCCTCCTGCTAATGTTCCCTCTCTCGCTGTGTCTCTGTCAAATAACCCCTCCCCAAAAAAAGACAGACTTGAGAGATGAACTGACCCCAAAAGTCAGCACTAGAAAATTTAGGGGAGGGGGTGCAGCTGAAATCTGTGGAGACAGTCACCAGCTCAGGACCCTGGGGACAGAGAAACTTGGTGGAAAGCTGCTAAGGGTGATGTGGTTAGGAGATTTAGCTGGAGTGAAGTGGCAGAAAACACTTACAAAAGATACATCTGGTAAAGGACTGTCACCCAAAATATACAAAGAATTCTTAAAACCCAACCAGAAAAAAACAACTCTATCAAAAAATGGGCCAAAGACTTGAACAGACACCCCACTTAAGATGATCGACATATGGCAAGCGGACATATGAAAAGATGTTCAATAGTACATGTCATCAGTAAATTGCAAACTCAAACGACAGGGAGATATCGTTATATACTGATTAGAATGGCCAAGATCGGGACGCCTGGGTGGCTTAGTTGGTTAAGCGGCTGCCTTCAGCTCAGATCATGATACCAGCGTCCTGAGTCGAGTCCCGCATCGGGCTCCTTGCTCGGCAGGGAGCCTGCTTCTCCTTCTGCCTCTGCCTGCCTCTCTGTCTGCCTGTGCTCACTCGCTCTCTCTCTAACAACCACAACAACAACAAAAAAAGAATGGCCAAGATCCAGTATACTGACACCATCAAATGCTGGTGTGGATGGGGAGCAACGGGAGCTCTCATTCGTGGCTTCTGGGAATGCAAAATGGTGCAGCCACGTTGGGAGACATTTTGGCAGTTCCTTACAACATTCAACATACTCTTACCAGATGGCTCAGGAATCGCACTCCTCACGGTTTACCCAAATGAACTGAAAATATACATCCACACAAAACCCTGCTTGACAGCAGCCTTATGTATAAATGCCCAAACTTGGAAACAACCAAGAGGTGAACAGGTAAATCAACTGTGGTGCATCCAGAGAAAAGGAATACTATTCAAGCGCCAAAAAGAAATGCGCTACCAAGCCATGAAAAGCCATGGTGGAACCTTAAATGTCTATTACTAAGTGCAAGAGGCCAGTGCACTGGAGGTTCTAACTCTAGGAAACTATGGACATAGCAGAAAGTTCAGGGGTCGCCAGGAGTCAGCAGCGTGAAAAGGAAGAGCATAGAGGATTTTTAGAGCCGTGAGACCCTTCCGTACGATACTGCAAAGGTGGACAGATGTCATTACACATTTGCCCAAGCTCACAGAATGTGTAGCACTGAACCGTAATGTAAACAATTTTGGGTTGATAATGACGTGTCCACGCAGGTTCATCAATTGTAACAAATGTTAACAAACCCACGGGGAGCTTGTCCATGGGCTGGGACAGGGGAAGAAGGCCAGAACTCTCTACTTTCCGCTCAGTTTTGCTGTGGACCTAAAACTCCTCCAAAAAAATTAAGTTTACTAAGTATTAAAATATATCTTTGACATCTCTATTGCGCAAATGTGCTTTCCAATAAATGGGGGAGCCCCCAGGTTCCCTCCTGCCTGGAAGCCTCGTCTTAGCACCCATAACTCACCAGGCTGTTGGCCAACGGTTTGGGACTCAGACTGAGATCAGCAATCTTTTGGTTCACGCGCTGTATGGAGCCAATAATGCAGGCTGGGAGGGGAGTCTGTAAGGAAACTCTCTGCGTATTGATCACACACGGCTATGGGGAAGGCTAGCCTAGCTCATTCTCTTTCTGAGCTGTCTCTCTCCACTTAACTATCTTTTTTACAAACATTCACACCTCTTTGATCGTTTTAAATGAGCTGCTTTATGAATTCTAAATGAAAATTAACCATATCCTAGACACCTTGGAAAAGAGAAAAAGATTCTTCCATTACACTCCCATGTTAACAACTTCTGTTAGGATCTGGGGAGATTTCCTTCCAGTATTTTTGATATACATACCTTTTTTCTATCATTATAATCTCAGCAAATGTCTATTTTAGGGCTCTGACTTCTCTTCCACTCGTTACTATGATCATTTTCCAAAAAGCTAAATAATCCTACTATTTTAAGTGGCATTGTATCAATCTATTTCGAGAACACCCCACTTGACTGTTCCATGGTTACTGAATATTTAAGTTGATCGTCGTATCTTACAATTAAAAATAATGCTGTGATGTACACAGTAAGAGAGCTGTTTCTATATTTTGGATTATTCCTCCAACAGAGATTTTCAGGTGAGGGATGACTGGCTCAGAGGGTATCTTGACCTTGTTTATCACTGTTGAAATCTCTGTTCAGCTCAAGGGCCCCTCTCATTACCCTCTCTATCTCTGCATTTCTGTCTATCTTGGCCTCAACCGGTCTAGGATATAGCCTCTGTAGTAGCCCCGTAATCCTATCACTCCTCACTGCCTTCACATAAAGCAGGGTCACTCTTATTTCCATTACTCTCAAGGGTTCTCACAGATTGGAGGATACTTGACAAATGAAGATGCCAAGGAGGGACATGACAAATCACAGGAAGTGAAATGGGTTAGTTATGTTGAGATGAGTGAGGGATTAAGAAGAAAGAGGGGACATCAGAAAAAGGCCCAGGAAAGTAAGTCCTCAAAGCAGATCTCGATGGGATCACTTGTGCTCATCTTGAGAAGGGATCCTGAGAGGTGCAGACCCAGCCAGCCTGGCTGGCAGCAGCAGGACTTGAAGGTCAACAAGCTCTTGATGAGACAAGACGACCTGGGGTTATTTATAACCCAAAAGGGTTATATGACAAATGAGCTCTAAGGTCCTCCACAGACAGGCTTCTGATGGTCCCTGGCGGAGAGTTCAGTGTCAGAAGTGAGATGAAGATGAAGGCAGGGCTAGAGAAGTCAGATGCTGGAAGAGCCTGGGGGATGCCAGAACGGGCAAACTCAGAGGCCAGGCAGAAGGGGAGGGCCGGTGATGACAAGAGGTGAGGTCAGCTGGGGTGAGAACAACAACAAAGTTGTGTCTGAAGGTCACTTATCTGGGGGCAGAGGGCTAACCGGGACTTCTTAGTTGCCATCTATAATTCCTGGGAAGACAGAAGAGAAAGAATGAGAAAATGAAAAAAATATATAAGCTTTTTTTTTCCCCCCCTTCTTCTGTCCTAGTCTTTCAACCATTATTTCTAGTGCTTCTTCCTCTGGGGCCCTTTCTGATTATCCTAGTAAAATAAACTCAAACCAAACAATCCGTCAGTCTCAACAGATTCTTTCAGAGGACAGCAGGGCTTAACTGATTGAAAAAATTAACGAGCACATAAGGAAAGGGGCTGATCGTGCCTGACACAGACGTAGGCAGTGGTTACCCCTCTGGGGCAGGTGTATCTGGCCTGGATTGTTGACGGCACCATAGAAGGATACGGGGTGGGTTGTCCTCCAGACTCTTCCTCAGGGCATTCTCCACCGCATTCCGGGTCACGAGGGAGACAGTCAGGTGCTCATCCATTGGCAACATGGGCAAGGCAGTGACATTGATGACATCCATGTTCCTGAAATAAGCCATTGTCCGGTTTCTCGTAGAAGGACAAAACAGTAACTTTCTGCCTAAGAGCCCCCCCATTTCCTACCCCAAGCTTGCTCTCCGTTCAACCAGCCTGCGGGAAATCACAGATAGCATAGAACCATCTTAGAAAACACAACCACGCTCAGCCGGTAAAGTGGGGCTGATGGCAAGACACATGCTGCCTGCCACGTGGGGAACGGAGGCCATTGTCTGACAGCCCTTCTGAGCGATTCCAGACATACATACTTTTCTTTTCCCATTGATGCTCCTCCGCCCTGTTTCCCATAAACACGGTTCTAGTTTTTATTTATTTATTTATTTGACAGAGAGAGAGAGACAGCAAGAGAGGGAACACAAGCAGGGGGCGTGGGAGAGAGAGAAGCAGGCTTCCCGCTGAGCAGGGAGCTCAATGTGGGACTCGATCCCAGGACCCTGGGATCATGACCTGAACTGAAGGCAGACACTTAATGACTGAGCCACCCAGGTGCCCCTCTAGTTTTTTTTTTAAACAAGGAGACTAGAAGGCTGAAAAGGCCAGGGCTCCATGCCACCCAGCAAACCAGTTTCCAAGTTAGAAAGGAAATCAAATCCTTGTCTCTCTGAGACTCCTCTGCCAAGTCAGAGTTCTGAATTGGCTTCCTAAGACCCTTTTCAGCTCTCAGATGCTGGACTCTGTGACCCCAGGTCCATCTCCTCAGCATGGGCTGCTGATCTACTCAAGGCTTCCTGCTCCCTCCCAGAAAACTGGCCCTGTCATTGCTCTTCCTCCTGGTTTCAGGTCACTCTGGCTGAAATGTTCTCCTGGGTCCTTGCTTACAGGCCAGGAGTTCCTGCTACCATCTGTGGGTCTTCCAGGGCCAGAGCCTGGGAGCATAGGCCTGGTTCTAAAGAAGTTAAGACTCAGATCAGCCCTCAATAAGCTCCTATGTAGTAGAGGGAGAGAGAAAAGGTAGTTTAGTGGGAAAATTACCCCAAGGGCTCACCACAATGTCTTTCCCTCTCCTTGGGCTCAAGCCCTCCACTCTGCCTCTTTTCCGCAGCCATGCTTCCCGTATGTCTGCCCCTGCTCTGCTATGTTCTTGTGCCCCTATGTCTTTTCACCTGCTGTTCCCTCTGCTCCATGCTCATCCCACATGACGTATCTTTTGGAAAACCTTCTTTTATAAACAGTTTTTAAGTAGGTTCCACGCCTAACACGGAACCCAACTCAGGGCTTGAACTCATGACCCTGAGATCAAGACCTGAGCTGAGATCAAGTCAGGCACAACCAACTGAGCCACTCAGGTGCCCCTCTTTTGGAAAACCTTCTTGAATGACTCCAGGCCATTAGTTACGGCCCCTCCTCTGGCAAGTTTTGGATTCTGCTTTCACCTCTCCATCACAGCACTTATCATTCTGAACCAGAATTAGTTGCTTCCACATATTCTCCATTAGGCAAATTGATCCCTAGGGATTAGGTACACTCAATATTCGATTCCATTTTAGACCCACTCACCATACCTACTTTTAGTCTGAAGAAGCTTGGGGCTGTTCCAAGTCAGCTGGATCACAGGAAAGGCTGTCCCAGGCCCAGGTTAATATTATTTTTCCTCCTTCCAGCTCCTAGTCTTTCACTACGTAGGCAAGGGGGAGAGGGTAAGGAGGAGACAGGTGCATTGCTGGGCTTCTCACTTTCCTCCCACCCACTCCCCAGCATGACTGCAAAATTATGGCATGTTCTCTGAGAAGCAGGCTTAGGGCGACTCTGTCAAGAAGCCTCTTGCTTTAGCTTAACATTCTCCCTCATGCCTAATGGAAGAATTGGCTATTATTATGATTCTTTTTTTTTCTTTAAGATTTTATTTATTTACTTGACAGAGAGAGAGTGAGCAAGAGAGGGAACACAAGCAGGGGGAGTGGGAGAGGGAGAAGCAGGCTTCCCGCTGAGCAGAGAGCCCAACGCAGGGCTCTATCCCAGGACGTTGGGATCATGACCTGAGCCAGAGGCAGATGCTTAACGACTGAGCCACCCAGGCGCCCCTATTATTGATTCCTTTTTTTTTTTTTCAAAATATTTTTATTTATTTATTTGACAGAGATCACAAGTAGGCAGAGAGGCAAGCCGGGGCGGGGGTGGTTTGTGGTGGGAGGGAAGCAGGCTCCCCGCTGAGCAGAAAGCCCGATGTGGGCCTTGATCCCAGGACCCTGAGATCATGACCTGAGCCGAAGGCAGAGGCTTAACCCACTGAGCCAACCAGGCGCCCCTATTATTATGATTCTTAAATGTTTAAAATACACACTGTTCTCTTCTGAATTTTTCAGCATACCATTTTAGGTATTCTCTGAAACAGGATACGCTTTTACCAGCATCCCTTGGGGAGGAAAAAAGGATGGGGGAGAAAATGAATTTTGCTGATTCTCTACCCTGCGGGCTTCACTGTCGTGTTGGGGGCAGATGAGTGGAAGAGTAACAAACATTCTGCCTTCATGTAGCACATATTTGACAGCTGGCATGTTTCCTGTTTGAAGTTAACATGTTACATGATTTTAAGCATGTTTAAATAAGTGAAAATGATGCCGACTTTGGAATCAGACTTCTGTTCTGTTTAAACTTCAGCCACTCGATTTACGGAGTGTCCAACACAGCCCAGCAGTGTGCTCTTACTGGGGACAGGGTGGTCAGTTAAGCCAGACCTGATTCCTGCTTTAATGAGCTTTAAAGACCTTATGTCTACAGGGGAGACATGCAATAATCAAATGATTACACAAATAATTGTGAATTATAACTGCAACCACTGCTTTGAAGGAAGGAATGCAGTGCTGTGAGATGAGCTGAAATTAGGTATGGACCCAGTTACGGCTTGAAGGAAGAGCAGGAGTTAATTAGATAAAGGTGGGGGAAATACCATCCAAGCAGAGGGAAGCTGGTGGAGACAGGTAGGAAAAGGCTAGATCTGTGTGTCACGGTAGCCATTAACCACATGTGACAACTGAGGTCCTTGAAATCTGATTGGTGTGACTGAATAGAAATTTTAATTTTAATTAAGTTAAACTTACAAACTGAAGCAGTTGATTATATGTTGAAATGATTATATGTTAATATTGACTATATGTTGAAATAATAATACTTGGGGCACATGAGTTAAATTAAAGACTCAAATTAATATAACCTTTTTTTTTTTTTTTTTTTTTTACTCTTTAAAATATGGCTACTAGAAAATTCTAAGTGACACATGTGGCCCCCATATGTTTCCATTGGATAGTGACGGGTTAGACCATGCAGTTTGATTCTAGGACATAGAACTCCCCCCTTTTCAATGCACTGAAGTGTAGTTGGAAGAAAAGTGGACTTGCAGCCAGAGACCCATGAGATCTGGCCCTCATTGGATGGATGACCCGGTGCACTCACGTACTAGGTACCCAATAAACATCCCCCGAATGGCTCTTAGTTTAATTTTTCAAATGGAACCAATAATACACACTGTTGGAACTTCAGGAGATCTGGCGTTGATCCTCGCACAGTTCTCTGCCCTTGTTCACTGTGTCACCTTGAAGTGGTCCCTGGACCTCAGTTTCCCCTGCTTGTAAAAGCAGATCAGTGCCGGGACGTGGGGAGGTGGCTGTCTGCGGAAGAGGGCGGGGCGGGTACGGTCTTACCTTTACGTCTTACCTGAAGACATCGGCGGAATCTGACGAACTTGGGGCCGGTTCCGCCACGAGTCGTTCAGCAGACCCCGCAAAGTTCTGGATGGGACATCCGACACCTGTTGCCCCTACATCTACCAGGAAGGGGTGCCCTTTGCTTTGTGGTGAGGAGGAAGAGGGGCGTCGGGGAGAGGCCCATTTTGCCACTATGAGTCCTGGCGTTCTCAAGGCAACGCCAGGCGCAGTCACCACTTCCACCTTTGCCACAACAATGGAACCTTGGTGAGCCTCGGCGGCGTCCGCGAGACGCCGTTACCACGGTGACGGCTCGGGGTTGGGGGCTGGGGAGACCAGACCAATGGGTTTGTGGGGAGACTGTAGTTCCTCTTCCCAGTCTATAGCACGGGGCATGTCAGTGACTCCAGGAGACATCCCCTCCAGGGTCTCTTTAATATACCTAGCGCAATCCTCAAGGGTTTCTGGTGCCTCGCGTAGGGTCCCGTTGTGCACCTCACCGCGCCGGGCGCCCCCACCTCCCGCGATGGTAGAGTCCTGGGCGGGGATGCGCGTGCGCACAACGGCGGAGGGGGGGCGGAGCAACTCCAGAGTCGTGGTCGCGGCGGGTGACGCGGACCCCTGCAGGCGGTTTCCGGCAAGTATCGGTGTGTCTGTGGACCTGGCCTTCTGGGACGCGCTTAGGTCTGAGCACCGCGTCGCCCCAGAGCCCGAGGAGCGGGTGGGACGCCCGGGCCTTGTCCAGGGCTACCCAGCCGCTGGAGCGGCGGGAGGGCGCGGGACAGAGGGCGGAGGCTGGGTTCACCCCAGGCGGGTCGCCGCCCTCCTCGAAGTGGGTTTCCTCAATTATAAACTGGGTTGGTAATTCCTCCCCGCAGATTGGCTGCGAAGAGGATGAGAGTGCGTGCGGGCGCACGTTTGTTCTCTACCGTTAGTTGAGTCCAGCGGCGCGGGGAGGCAGAGTACGTACTTGGCTAGCTCTGAACTCTTTGAGAATCCAATGAAAGCCAAAAGCGGCTCCTTCCCTTCTTGTTAGATTTTAAAAAGATAATGTATTTTATGGCCCATTGCAAACTGTAAAGCATTGCGCAGCGATGAAATGATTATCATCAGCTCAGAGGGGTAGACCTTATTTGAAGCCCAATTCCACCACCTTCCCAACCTGTGACTGGGGACGAGTTACTTCTTTCACACTCAGTTGTCTGTTTCCTGACGCATACTTACCTCGATCTATTTCTCAGTGTTGTTGTGAGCATCAAATGCCACGGCTTTTTATAAACACTAGAACTACCTGTAAGTGGGTACTGTTGCTATCCCTGTTTACAAATAAGCCTGAGGCCCAGAGAACATTAAGCTCGGGGGGTCCCAGTGGGACTGAGCAGCAGAGCCATGATGGGAACCCAGATGTTCTCCCTTCGCTTAGAGTTGAGCCCTCTCTCTCCAGGGAGTTTCACTAGAGAGAGACCTCCTTGTGCCAAGGGGCTCGGCTCAGCTGGGACCTCAGGGTCCACACTTGTGTTCCAGATCTTAGGGTCTCAGCCAAAGTTGTTTGTGGATTATTGGATATGACTTAAAAGGCATTTGGTCCAGACACTTCCTTTTCCTCATCTGAAATATATTCATGATAGTTCTCTGCTTAAGGGTTATGAGAATGAGATCATGAGGGAAGTGCACCTGTTAAAACCTTGAGAGAGAAAGTAACTTGGCCAAGGTTTAGCATGCAACTGAGGGGCAGAGCCAGACTTGGAACTTGGTCTGTCGTGTCCAAGTGATATGCTCAGGCCTGGTACTCTTAGCACAGTGGCAGGCTTTCCAAGAATGACCTGGCCGGCTTTCCAAGAATGACCTGGCCAAGTATTTTTCCTTCTTCAGATGTCTCCAGGTGTTTGGAAGGTTAGGGGCTGTTTTTTAGTTGTTTTTTGTTCATTTGTTTTGTTTTTTTCATAATTAACATCATTGTAATTTATTAAATCCAGAAGTATATTTCTTTTTTTTTTTTAAAGGTTTTATTTGTCAGAGAGAGAGAGAGTGAGCACAAGCAGGCAGAGTAGCAGGCAGAGGCAGAGAGAAAGAAGCAGGGTCCCTGCTGAGCAAGGAGCCCGATGAGGGACTCGATCCCAGGACCCTGGGATCATGACCTGAGCCGAAGGCAGTGGCTTAACCAACTCAGCCACCCAGGCATCCCTCTTTTGTTTAGTTTTTTAAAAAGATTTAATTATTTATTTGAGAGAGAGAGAGAGAACAAGAGTAGGGAAAGGGGAGAGGGAGAAGCAGACTCCCCACTCATATATGTTTATATATATAAATATGTATATATATAAACATATATATACATGTATATGTGTGTACATATATACATATATATTTATATATAATATATATAAACATATATTATATATAATATATATAAACATATATTTATATATATATAACATATATATAAAATATATAATATTATATAAAATTTCTACCACTTGACCACCTTTTACCTATAAAATGACGATTTCACTAAAGCCAGCCATCCTACTGTGGACCTCCAAACAGTGAGGAGTTTGGTGTATCTTTCCAAATTTTTTTCTATTTTTTTAATGTACATATATTCTCCCCCCCCTTTTTTTTTCTTTCTGTCTTCTCATGGCTTTATATATATTGTTCTGCATCTTGCTTTCTTAATGTTTAGAGTGTGTTGGAGGTCTTTCCAGGTCAGTTCATATAAAGCTGCCTCAGTGTTTTTACTTGTCCTGTTGCATTCCATTGGAAGAATGTGCTACAATGTATTGCCTATACCAACCATTGGCAGACATTTTGGATTGTTTTTTATTTTTCACTGTTACCAACAGCAGGGAACATATGTGTATATATGTCCAATTCTTTTTGGAGGATACATTTTTAGAAGATCTGACAGCCAAAAAGTGTGCACATTTAAAATTTTGCTACGTTTTGCCTGACTGGGAAATTATAACATCTTGTTTCCACCTAAAGAAAACGAAAGTGTCTTTCTCTCCACACCCTCACTGGCATTGGATATTTTTTATCTTTTAAGTTTTGCCAATATGGTGAATGAAAATGCTTCTTTTATGATGTACCCCACTAATTATTTATACAAGGGCAATTTGATATATACCTTTAGCCAGCTGACCATGACTGTGGACCTTGGGGAAAACTGGCTAACTTCTCCACACCCTAGTCTAGTATTTTCATCCCTGATATGGGTAGAAAATACCTGTGTGGCTCAGTGGGTTAAAGCCTCTGCCTTCAGCTCGGATCATGGTCTCAGAGTGTGGGATCAAGTCCCACATCAGGCTCTCTGCTCAGCAGAGAGCTGAGATTCTGCTAATTAATGATTAGGAGGGATTCTCCTCTCTCTCTGCCTGCCTCTCTGCCTACTTGTGATCTCTCTCTCTTTCAAATAAATAAATAAAATCCCTGAGCCGAAGGCAGAGGCTTAACCCACTGAGCTACCCAGGCGCCCTAAATAAATAAAATCTTTTTAAAAAAGAAAAGAAAAAGAAAATACCTACCTAATAGGGTTGCTGCAATGTGCTCAGCATCTGGCCCAACCCACGGTGGCTCTGCGGAAAGTGATACTAGTTTGTGTTACTGCACTCTTTTCTTTTTGGAGTTAAACTCTTTCTTCCCAGATAGGCCCTTGATGCGGGGCTCGATCCCAGGACTCTGGGATCATGACCTGAGCTGAAGGCAGATGCTTAACAACTGAGCCACTCTACTGTTGTTTTTAATTAAAAATACACACCTACCAATGAAATTCTCATGAGTACACCTGCTCCAAACATCTTTATTTTTATTTATTTATAAATCATACAGACATGAACATCTGTATTATTGTAAAACCTCCAAAGAAGCTTCTAGACTTTCATCATTAATCTTAGTGACATTAATTTTTACATCACTGAAAATAGCATGGTTTTTCGTCATGTTCTCATAGAGTGCATGTCTTCCTAACTGATGGATTCGTACAGTGAGTTATCTTTTTTTTTTTTATAAACATATATTTTTATCCCCAGGGGTACAGGTCTGTGAATCGCCAGGTTTACACACTTCACAGCAGTGAGTTATCTTTTTAATCATAGTTGATATAAACCTTGTTTCAAATGGTCTTGAGAAGTTCTCTCTTTTTTTTGGCCAGCTTCTTGTCAGATGTGATTAATTCCTTACTGTGTTTTTTTTTTTTTTGGGGGGGGGGGGGGGGGGGGGGGTGGTGTGTGTGTTGTTTCTTTGAGAAAGAGAAAACAAAGGGGGAGGAGCAAAGGGAGAGGGAGAAGCAGACTCCCCGATGAGCAGGGAGTCTGATGTCAGGCTTGATCCTAGGACCCTGAGATCATGACCTGAGCCAAAGGCAGATGCTTAACTAACTGAGCCCCCCAGGCACCCAATTAATTCATTACTGCTTTTGTCTCATAATGTGGTGGAAGAAGATTTTATATGTAGGAGTAGGAAAATTGAGAGCTCTGTTTCCTTCTGTTCATTGTGCTTTTGTTATGATTATCTTCAATCTACAGTTTCTTGGAAGGATCTTTTTAAATGACTTGTGTATTTTTTTTTTTAAGATTTTATTTATTTGACAGAGATCACAAGTAGGCAGAGAGGCAGGCAGAGAGAGAGAGGGAAGCAGACTTCCTGCTGAGCAGAGAGCCCGATGCGGGGCTCGATCCCAGGACCCCGAAGATCCTGACCTGAGCCGAAGGTAGAGGCCTTAACCCACTGAGCCACCCAGGCGCCCCACTACTTGTATTATAAATTAAAATTGGGTAATATCTGGGAAGAAATGAACCTTGACGTCTGTCTCACACCTTACACAGAAGTTAATTACAGATGAATCATAGTCCTAAATGTGAAAGCTAAAACAATAAAATTTGCAAAGGGTTATATATATGAAAATATGACCTTGGAGTAGGCAAAATTGCTTAAATAGGATACAAAACACTAATCATTAAATAAAATTGATAGATTCCATTAAAATTAAGGACTTCTTTAATCAAAAAGAAACCAATAAGAAAGCAAGAAGACAAGTTGCAGATAGGGAGAAAATATTTTCGGTATTCTCTCTCTACAACAAAGAACATATATTCAGCATATATAAAGAGCCCTTACAAATCAGTAAGAAAATGATGGAAAACCCAATAGAAAAGTGGCAAAATCTACCCCCCCACACCGCCTGCCTCTCTGCCCACTTGTGATCTCTGTCTGTCAAATAAATAAATAAAATATTTTTTTAAAAAAAGTGGCAAAAGACTTGAACAACTACATCACAAAACGAGGTTATCCAAACGTCTGATGAATATATGAAAAGGTACTTAATGTAATTGAGCAGTTTAAGCACTCAATGCAGTATAACTACATACCTACCAGAGTAAATAAAATGAAAAAGATAGGAAATGCCCAAAGTTCAAAACTTTGTCCACTGTTGGTAGGACATGTAAGTTGTCTCAACCGCTTTGGAAAACCATTTAGCAGTATCCTGCCAGAGCTGAATATGAAGGTTTGACAGCTTCACAGTTCCACCCCCGGGAGTAGAATCAGAGAAGCGTACTGACACGTACAGAAGTTCATGTCCGCGCGTGTTCTCCGCAGTAGTGTTTCTAATTGACAAGAACTGAAAACAATCCAAATGTCCGCTTACTCAGTAGACTGTTTACTGCAATGTGAGTGAGCAAAGTGTAACTACTCAGAACATAGACAAGTCTCACACACATGATACTGAGTGGGAAGAAACCAGACACAGAAGACATCCTGCACAAATCCATGGATACAGGGCTGCTGAGCAAGGCTTGCAGTGTGATGCAATGTTCTGTATCCTGGTCTGGAGGGTGTGCGTGCATGTGTGTGCATGTGTGTTTGTGTGTGTGTGTGTGTGTGTGTGTGTGTGTGTGTGGAGTAAAAATTCATGAAGCCATACGTTTACTATCTGTATACTTTTCTATGTTACAAGTAAATATACGAAAATATCTACCCCACCTCCCCACCCCCCAAATGGGCAGTGTCGGTAAATCGACTTCACTGGGCCAGCATGAATGGCAGTAGGTTGCGATGGGATAAAAGCAAATGGTGGCCATTGTCAGCCCTGCCACGTGGTGGGCCTCCTCCTTCAGCTGGACACCTCACCGGCCACACAGAAAGGAGACCTTCTGACCTAGGTCTGAGTGAGGGGCACCATTCTCACTCTGGAAGTATAATAATTCTCACTCCGAAGTATAGAGCTTCATTTCTCTCTCTCTCTTTTTTTTTAAGATTTTATTTATTTTTGACAGAGAGAGGGAACACAAGCACGGGGGAGCTGGAGAGGGAGAACCGGGCTCCCCGCTGAGCAGGGAGCCCAATATGGGCTCGATCCCAAGACCCTGGAATCATGACCTGAGCCGAAGGCAGCCGCTTAAGCGACTGAGCCACCCAGGCACCCCTAGAGCTTCGTTTCTTTAAGATAGAGTCTGTGCAGGGGCTCTTGCCCCATGTGTGATTCTCCCCAGCATCCAGGAACAAGCAGGACTGCGTTCCTTGCTCTAGATTATAAATCTGGTGATGTCACCTTGTGTGACAAAACTCCAAACAGGCAAGTTAGGCCCTTGTCCATGGTGACGAAACTGTAGACCCCCACGGGTCCGCACTGAAATGCTCACGCCCACTTAGGACTTTAGTCTTTCTAGACCTCCTCTGTTCAGGGGGATTACAAGAAGAGTAATAAACACGGGGTGCTTGTGAATAGAGGAGTTTCACACAAGGGCTTCACGGAGTGTTCTTCTAGTGAGCTCTCAACATGGGTGCCCTCTCCAGGATGGTTGAGAGCCACGTGGAAAGATGTATGTTTCCATGATCTGAGGATGGTGGCATAAGGTCATTGACCCATCTGTTTGTATCTGTGACTTTTTCTGACAGTAGAAGGGAGCACCGACCTTTCCTTCATCAGGCCCAAGATGCCTCTCTTTGGGAACACGTTCAGTCCCAAGAAGACGCCCCCTCGGAAGTCTGCTTCTCTCTCCAACCTGCATAACGTGAGTATCACCACTGAGGCCCATCTCAGTGTGCAGGGACTGGAGCATCACGCGTGGTGTCTGACGGAAGGTGTGGTCCTCCAGTGGCAACGGAGGGTGGGATGAAGGCATTCCAGGAAGAAGGACAGTCTGCCCGTGGCTTGGAGGGGGCCCCATATCAAGCGGGCCCAGACTTGCCAAGGAGCACACACTGTGTGGGTCTTGGTTTCTTGTGGCTGCAGAAGCCCCAGCAGGCTTCCTTGTAAGGAAGACATCCTTCTAATTTGTATTATTGCCATTGCTAAAAATATTTTTAACTCCCGGGGCACCTGGCTGGCTCAGTCAGAAGAGTGTGCGACTCTTGGAGTTGCGAGTTTAAAAAAAACACATTTTTAAGAAGGTTTTATTTATTTATTTATTTATTTGAGAACGGAAGCAAGAGCAAGCGAGTGAGAGGGTGAGAGAGAGAGAGGACACAAGCAGGGGGAGAGGGAGAGGGAGAAGCAGCCTCTCTGCTGAGCAGGGAGCCTGATGTGGGGCTCGATCCCAGGACCCTGGGATCACGACCTGAGCCGAAGGCAGAAGCTTAACTGACTGAGCCACCTGTGTACCCCCTCCAAAAAAAAAAAAAAAAAAAAAAAAAAAAAAAAAAAAAAAAAATTTTAAACTCCTGTTTGGAAATCATCGTCAGAGCATGTTCAAGAACCTAGTAAAACAGTTGCTCCCAGGATGATTTTTGGCTCCAAATGGTATTATCCAACTTGCTTTCGCTTTATTCCCAAAACCTGGCCAGGAATTGATTTTAATTGTGTCTGAGAATCAAAATCATTCTTGAAGGACGATGTTTTGCCATCATTAGTGGCACTCGGGTGTGTTGAAGCTCCAGATGTGGCTTCTGGAGTGCAGGGCTGGTCGCAAGGACCCCAAAATCCCCAGACCTGGTCCCGGCACCCCAGGGCTGCTGAGTGAGTGGTAGAAACTCTGAAAACTACATTACAGAACAGCTCAACTGCAGATCGGGTGTTAGTATTTCACGCCTTTTCTTTTTTTTTTTTTTTAAAGATTTTGTTTATTTACTTGACAGAGACACAGCGAGAGAGGGAACACAAGCAGGGGGAGAGGGAGAGGGAGAAGCAGCCTCTCCGCTGAGCAGGGAGCCTGATATGGGGCTCGATCCCAGGACCCTGGGATCATGACCTGAGCTGAAGGCAGACGCTTAACGACTGAGCCACCCAGGCGCCCCCACTTCATGCCTTTTCTGTGACCTGTAGAGCTCCATGGTAAGCAAGGCATAATGTAGGGGCTTATTACCTCTAAAAAAGGATTTTCTGCTTTATTAAAAATTTATAGTAGGGGGTGCCTGCGTGGCTCAGTTGATTAAGCAACTGCCTTTGGTTCAGATCATGGTCCCGGAGTCCCGGGATCGAGTCCCACGTCGGGCTCCCAGCTCTGCCGGGAGTCTGCCTCTTCCTCTGACCTTCTCCCCTCTCATTCAAATAAATAAATAAAATCTTTTAAAAAATTATAGTAGGATTTCTTAAACTGTGAGGTGCCCAGCAGATGTCAAATAATTCAGATTTCGGCTTACAGAGTTTTTCTGGGAAACATGTATAATAAAGTGGAAGATTCCTTCTTCTAAGATTAAAAGTTTTTGTTGTACCTTATTTGATTTTCTGACTTTGAACAAAAGTTATGAAATATGCCCAGTGATGATTAGAGAAAAGAAATGAGTTGCCGGGGTCACACTGTTAGCAGGAGAGGCGCAGGGACTGGGGTCCATGTGCTTCTTGAACCCCCCGGGCGGTGTCTCGTCCACAGCTGGATCGGTCAACCCGGGAGGTGGAGCTGGGCCTCGACTACGGGACCCCCACTATGAACCTGGCCGGGCAAAGCCTGAAGTTTGAAAACGGCCAGTGGATAGCAGGTGGGCTGATCTGCTGTGGTGTCCACCAAGACTGTGGAAACAGAGCCCCCGTGTAACTGCCGGTTCTATCCTTCCACCAGAGATGGGGATCAGCGGCGGTGTGGACAGGAGGGAGGCCCAGCGCCTCCGCAGGCGGAACCAGCAGTTGGAGGAAGAGAACAATCTCTTGCGGCTAAAGGTGGACATCTTGCTGGACATGGTAAGGGGGGCGATAGGAAGGGACGCCTCGTTCTCTCCTTGCGGGAGAGAGCAGTTGGAGTCTGTGTCCCAGCTGCGCGTCAGCGTTAATGCAGGGGAGAGAGCAAGTCGTTCTGCGAGTCAGGAGCGTGTCGGAGGGAGGGATACTTGAGCTGAATGTGGATAAAGGGAGGAACAGAGGGTGGGATGAAGGCATTCCAGGAAGAAGGACAGTCTGCCCGAGGCTTGGAGGGGGTCCCATATCGAGCGGGCCCAGACCTGCCAAGGGGCACACTCTGTGCGGGTCTCAGTTTCCTGTGGCCGTGGAAGCCCTAGCAGGGTGGTGTGCGATGAGAGGTGTCGGGGACTCGGCAGAGCTGTCCTGCCTTCTGGAGCCAGCCCACCAGGGTCCTTGCACAGCGCCACCACGGGCTTTGTGACTTCAGCAAATTCCTTCACGGCTCTGTGTGTCTCAGCTTAGTGTCTTCATGGGTGAAACAGGCACCAGAAGAGGAGTGGCCTCGTACCAAGTTAATAACCCAAGGAAAGCGCTTGGAACAGAGAAGTGCTCCGAAGTGTAGTCCCTCCTGCCCCCATCCCCCAGCAGCAAGCTGCCCTCTGCTTCAGAGAGTAAAGTTTCTGTCCCTGTCCTGAGTAGCCTCCATCCCAAGTACGTTGAAAGACCGGAATGAGGAAAGTGGCGTTCTTTTTCAAGTATTTTTCCCCTGATCACCATTATGTGAGCTACGGCTCAGAAACAACTCAGACCCCTAATTCTTTAGCCTTAGGATGGCCCATGGTCTGCCTTTATCATCTCCTGAGGCCTGCTATCTTTAAGGCAGTGAACGCGTGACCAGAATGTTGGGAGGGTGGGTCAGGACTGTTCTTTGTGTACTGGAGGCCCTTGGGGTTCCCCAAGGGGTTCCCTTGGTTGGGGGGGTGGTGGGCAGGGGAGAGAGAGGCCAGGGGGCCTTTCCCCAGGGCACGGAGCACCTTGCAGTCATGACACAGCCCAGAAGGGCGCTGGTTTATTACCGTCTCCGGCCTTCGTTTCAGCTGTCTGAGACCACCGCCGAGTCCCACCTCATGGAGAAGGAGCTGGAGGAGCTGAAAAGCGTCAGCCGCAGGAGGAAATGAAGCCCGTGAAGGCCTTCGTCAGGAGAAAAGGGAGAAGCCCACCGACCCGAGGAGTGGGATGTGGCTGAGGGTCTTTTGTAGCTGAACTAGGGGATTAGGTCCTGGGAGAGAGGGTCATATAATAGGTCCAGCAGGCCCTGGCCCCCTTGGGTGGGCAGCAGGAAGGTACCACGTGCTGGCAGAAGCCGGGACCCCAGGCCAGGGCGGTGGGCCAGAACAAGCCCTGGGGTGCTGTCCAGTGGTGACTTCACGTTCATACGCGCCTTCCCAGGCTCGGCCTCACTGGATGGAGGCTGCTGGCCGCGGCGGCTAGAGTTCATTGCCTCATCCCTGACGCTGGTGTCTAGGGCGTGGCGCCAGCAGTTCTAGAGTCCTGTGTTGGGGGCCTTGGATGAACAGCCCTCCTGGCGCTCTGTGCCACCTCCCTGGGGGTCCCTTAAGGAATATTTATTCTCCAAATCCACCCCTCATCTGGCTTCAGCTTCTCAGTGGCGAGCCCCAGGCTTCCACGAAAACTCTCTATTTTTGTGCTACTTTCCTGTGTACTTTCTCACAATTAAATGATGGTATATCATCTGTCTGTGGCCAAAGTGACTGAGAAACGAAAGCAGCAGGTCTTGAAGAAGTCAGTGGAGCCTGGAGTCTAAGCGTCTGTTTGGCTGTCCAGAGACACAGTTTTAAAAAGTTTAAGTTGTGGGGAAATGTCACCCTGGCCGGAGAAGCGTTCCAGCTCTCTGAGCATCCGCCGAGGCTGACCGGGAACAGAAACAGTCTCACTGCCCAAATTCCTCTGCAGTCCTGATGAAGTTTTAGAATAGAAGTGAGGGCCGGAGCCGATGACCAAGAAAGAATTCTGAGGACATCTCTGGCGCAGAAAGGTGATTTTATTAAAGCACGGGGACAGGACCTGTGGGCAGAAGGAGCCGCCGCCCAGGGTTGTGAGGGGCGGCTGATTATACACTGCGGGGTTGGGGGAGGTAAGGAAAAAGGGAGGCTTTGAAAGAACTTTCCTGTATTAAAAAAGACACACAGGTTCTGGGAGGCTTTGCTATTGTCAAGTTAAGGTGGTTTTTCCTTTTGGCGAGGCATTAACCGTGAGATAGTTGGGCGCTTCCTGGAGGAATGTCCCACTCCTGCCATCACACATCCTTGCCAGTGAGCTTTAGGTTTAGAAGAAATTTAACTTCATTTACATTTCCCTCTGCCTCAGCCTCCCTCAGTTTTAGGGAGGGGAAGATGATGTCAGGGCGTCAAGAACGGAGTTACAGTTCTCTGCAAGTTGGGCTGTTGATAAGAAAGCTCCTTCTTGTCAGTCACTAGGACATTTGTAAACTGAGGGAGGCTCAGGTCTTGCAGGATTGTGATCTCTACAAGGTAACTATTTGTTTTTCATTGGGGGCAGCCAGGGGTGCCCGAGGATTGTCACGTACAGCCCACGGGGGGCGGTTTGCGGGGTGTCAGCTTCTGCTTTGCCCTCTGTTCTCTCATCAGTCCGTCAGAGATTGGGGGCTAGCTCGGACCTGGCAGGGACCCAGTGGAGTCCTGGAGTGGCTGAGTGGTCGGTGCGGGGGGAGTTTGCATTCCTAGAGAGGGAATTTGTGCCTAGGTCCATGTGAGCCGAGCTGCTCTGGCTGGAGGAGGGAATCAGTAAGAGGGAGCCCAGCTCCCAAAGTTAAGGGGGGGGGGGCACTGAGATGGGGGCAGAGCCCAGAGCTCTAGCCTGGCGATGGCTACGACGGGCAGCAGTTTCTGAAAGCCCGTGACTTTCGTGGGACGGACCTCAGCACCTTGCCCTCCTACTGAGTCTCCCTCAGCTCAGCCCTGTGAGTGGGGGCCTGGACACAGGTGTCCTCAGAGGTAAGGAGCCAGATTCCAGGAGTTTCAGAAACTGGTCCAGGATCATAGGGCAGAGAAGTGTGAGAGCCTGTGTCATGACTCCCCGCTCCTGGTGAAAGGGAAGGACTGGCGGGGAACGGCCTCTAATGGGCCAGTTCTGGGGGAGATGGATAGACGCTCCAGCCCATAAGCTCACTTTCTGACCGAGGAGAGAATAACTCAGAAGAAATGGGGCGATACAAATGTAAACAGGACGTCAGTGCTCACACTGATTGCAGCAGGGGAGGGCTGGCTTAGTCCTGGCCCAGCCTCCGTGGCGACCATCTACTGAGTGCCCTCGAGGCCAGACACCTGTTGCTGGATCTCCTAGGATTCTGGTTACCGGCCCTTGGTTTTAGAGGAAGAAACAAGCTCCCTCGAGGCGACACAGCTGGAAGGGGTGGAGCCCTGGGAATCAGGAGGGGCAGGTTTGGTTGTCACAAAGATGTGGATCCCCGAGTCTCCCTGCCACCAGACCGGACTGGAGCCATTATGTGGGACAGTTCTGCAGTGAAGAAGGACTTTCATTTTGAGTGAGAAGGGCAATAAGCTGTTGCTGAGTTTGAACAGGGAAGTGGTGCTACGGTCAATTTTTTGTAATGATTTATTTATTTTAGAGAGTGTACAGCGGAGGGGCAGAGGGAGAGGAGAGAGAACCTCCAGCAGACTCCCTGCTGAGTGCAGAGCCCGACGTGGGGGCTCGATCTTACAGCCCTGAGATCATGACTTGAGCTGAAGTTAAGAACCAGACGCTCAATTGACAACCACCCAGGTGTCCCAATCAATGTGTGTGTGTGTGTGTGTGTGTTTTAAGATTTTATTTATTTATTTGACACAAAGAGCACAAGCAGGGGGAGTGCCAGGCAGAGGGAGAGAGAGAAGCACAGTCCCTGCAGGGCAGGGAGCCCGATGCAGTGCTCGATCCCAGGACCCTGGGATCACGACCTGAGCTGAAGGCAGAGGCTTAACCAATTGAGCCACACAGTCACCCCCACCAATCAGTTTGTGTTGGGTGATGGATGTGAGAAAAAGAGGAAGGTGGTCACATCTCACCACCCCAACCTTTGTGTCTGTTGTCCCCCTGCCCATGCTATCTACTTTCAAGTTCTTCCCTTTCTAGTCACATACATCCTTAAGGTTCTGGTTAAAATTAGACTTTATGAACCAGATCTGCTTCCCAGGGGCCACCCAAGTAAATAGTGCCATTTACTAGAACTTATAGATACTACAACAGTTTTGTGAATTTCCGCACTGCATGTCAGGTTGGGGGAGCAGTTACTGGGGATGCTGCACGAGATCCCTGGGGTGTCAGGGAGCGTGCAGGGTTAGAGGCTATCGGAGGGAGTCCTTAAGGTCCTACAGGCCTCAAAAGGGGATCTACCCGCACAATTGTGCAGATGCGGGCTAATACGTGTTTTTTTATGGGAGGGGCTTACAGCTTCTCTAAGATTCTTGAAGGGATCTGTGCCTGCCCACTGACCCACATTAAGAATTGCTCTATCACCGGGGCGCCTGGGTGGCTCAATGGGTTAAAGCCTCTGCCTTCAGCTCAGGTCATGATCCCAGGGTCCTGGGATCAAGCCCCTCATCAGGCTCTCTGCTCAGCAGGGAGCCTGCTTCCTCCCTCTCTCTCTGCCTGCCTCTCTGCCTACTTGTGATCTCTGTCAAATAAATGAATAAAATCTTAAAAAAAAAATTGCTATATCACCAATTGTGAATTCTGACAGGACAGAAACAGGAAAGGCGGAATCATGGACTTGAGGGATGGGGTCGAAGAGGAGCCAGAGGCTGGGGTTCCAGAACACCCCATCTCCATCCAAATGGCAAAGTCTGTTCTGCGTCTGCGTGGGGCATCCACACTCACTTGTTACCTGTGCTTGTCTCCTTACCCTCCCACAGGCCCCCTGGCCGGGTTCATTCTTGGCTTATGTATTCTCTGCATTTCTCCTCCAAACCTTCAGTAAAGCGACTCCCCCAATTTCCCTTCTTCCTCTCCAGCACCACCTCCTCGAACCCCTTGAGGCTCCCCTTCCCCACTATCTTTTTTTTTTTTTCAGTTAGGATTTTCTATTTGTTTTTAATTTAAAATTTTTTCTATCGTGGCAAAATACACACAACATAAAATTTACCATCTTCACCATTTTTAATTAGTGCAGTGGTACTGAATACATTCATAACGTTGTGCCCCCACCCCTCCACCATCCATCTCCAGACACTTCGTCTTGTAAAGCTTAAACTCTGCCCATCAAACAGTAACTCCCCATTTTGTAACTGAACCCAAGTTCGAGTGCCCGACACACAGTAAAATTGATCACTGAGGGCTCGAGGGTACAACAAGGCAAGAGTTTATTCTTGCTCCCAAATGAGAGCTGGGAAGACAAGCCTCAAATTCACCTCCCTGAAGCAGGAGAGCCAGGGATTTTTTTTTTAAAAGCGAGTGGAAAAGGGTCTGAGTAAAAGGGAGAGGAGTTAGATGACCCCAAAATCAGATCAAGGAAGATATGAAGTAAGGGAGGGTTAACTGCGTTTTGTTGGACTCTAAGAGGCAGTCAGTATCCTGACTGGTTCCAGCTGGCTTCTGGATAAAACTTTGTGTTTCTGCAAAACAACTAAATTAACAGCTGGTTATCATGGTGTCAGGAAAATTCTGGATACATGGTGGTAGATAGCATTCTGAGAACAAGCAGGTTCTCAGCTGCTTCAGCTGCCCTGTTACCTTTTTGGTTATACATATTGGTTTCCCCTCCCCCAGCCCCTGGCAACCACCTGTCTACGGTCTATGATTGCCACTAAGGACTCACAGACCTTCAAATGTCTGATTCCGCCAGGTCCTGGCCTCTGGCCTCCCTTCTCACTCTGCCTTTTCTAGACCATCACATCTCTCCAAAGGCTTTTAATACTCTGTTCTGCAGGATTCCCTTTTTTCTTATCCCTCTGCAGTGACAGAATTATTGAAAGTTTTTAAATTTTTTTTTAAAGATTTTGTTTATTTACTTGACAGAGATTACAAGTAGGCAGAGAGGCAGGCAGAGAGAGGGGAGAATCAGGCTCCCCGCTGAGCAGAGAGCCCGATTCGGGGCTCGATCCCAGGACCCTGAGATCATGACCTGAGCCGAAGGCAGAGGCTTTAACCCACTGAACCACCCAGGCACCCCGAAAGTTTTTTTATTCTTAAGCGTCATGTTTTGGGATGTCTGTGTGTGTGTGTGCGTGCGCGCGCGCACGCGCGTCTTTTTAGATCATGTATTGCTCTTGTGAATACAAACAAAATTACTTGATTAAAGTTTTCCCAAAACTTCCCCACATTAGTATTGTGACTTTCCACTTGGAGGCATTAATGCCTGTAGCTTCCACAGATGATTGCCTTCTCTAGGGACACCTGGCTGGCTCACTTGGTAGACCATGCAACTCTTGATCCCAGGGTCATGAATTCAAGACCCAGGCTGGGTGTGGAGACTACTTAAAAAAAGAAAAAAAAAAATAGATTGCCTTCTCTCCCTTCAAGAGTGTTGGTCTTCCAGCATTTCCTAAAAGAGCCCACAAAAGAACTGAAAGCCATTGGTACTGGGCTCTTAAGTTGTCCTGGCATTTATACAGCGCTAGCCAACATAAATGCTTTTAACGAATGCAAAAAGACATAATTCGTAAGTGTACAGCCTGCTAGAGTGTCCAAAATGAACATACCCAGGCAAATACCACCCAGGTCAAGATACAGAACTTTACCAGCACCCTAGAAGCCACTCTCTTGCCCCTTACCAAATATTAGCCCCTCCTAGGTATTCAAAGAGAACCACTAATCCACAGCATAGATTGGTTTTGCCAGGTTTTGAACTAACCTTTTTGGACATAAAAACCTTCTATAGTCAGTGCTGCCCTGTTGGGAGCTGAAAAGGACCAAGGACTGTTGAAGGAAGTGCAAACACGCCTGCCCCTTGTTACCTAAGCACAGAACGAAGGACATGGTCCTGCATCAGATACTGTTCAGTCCCGGGAGTCTCTGATTCCATGGTCAGCTGTGAAGTGTTTATCAGATCACCCTTGTATTAAGAACTTGTGTGAGGGGCACCTGGGTGGCTCAGTCTGTTAAGTGCCTGCCTTCTTGCTCAGGTCATAATCTCAGGGTCCTGGGGTCAAGCCCCCCATCCGGCCCCCTGATCATCGAGAGAGTCTGCTCATCCCTCTCCCTCTGTCCCCACCCCTGCTTGTGGGCGCTCTCTCTCTCAAAAAAAATAAAAATAGGGCGCCTGGGTGGCTCAGTGGGTTGGGCCGCTGCCTTCGGCTCAGGTGATGATCACAGGGTCCTGGGATCGGGTCCCGCATCGGGCTCTCTGCTCGGCGGGGAGCCTGCTTCCCTTCCTCTCTCTCTGCCTGCCTCTCTGCCTACTTGTGATCTCTGTCTGTCAAATAAATAAATAAAATCTTTTAAAAAAATTTTAAAAAAATAAAAAACACAAAAAACGCGTGGTGGCACATTATAAAAAGCATTTAATCCATCAAGGCAAAAAATTAAAATATGGATAATACCTAATGCTGGGAACAGTGTGGGAAAAAGAACACTTCCATTTACAGTTATTAAAGTATATAATTTCGAGGGCAATTATCTAATATCTGGCAAAGTACTAAGTGTTCATACGTTTTGGCCAGCAAACTTACTTCTAGAAATCTATCCTCCAGAAGGACTTGCCGCGCACCCCTTTACTGTGCCTCAGCTTCCTCATTTCTAAGCCAGAGATGATAGTACTTACCTCAGTGGGTTGCTGTGACAATTAAATGAGTACACACACACACACACACACACACACACACACACACACACAATGTCTGGTACTCAAGTATTTAAGTGCCAATTCTTGCTTTTGTCTTAGTACTTTGGTACTGTTCACTCAACGTTTCCCCAAAAGACCAATAAACCTCCATGTATCTACCTACCAGATAACACACCTACCAGATAACACACCCCTCCGGGAAATGAGACTGCATTAGTGTTTGTCTCAGTGTAACCCGTGGGACCTTATTAAAATGAGGGTTTCTGGGCACACCCTAAACCGAAGAGAATTACCGCGGAAGCACCACAACTCTGTACCTGGACAAAAGTTCCCAGGTGTTTCTGACTTGGAGGAAAGCCGAAGTCCGCCGGCCAGGAGGCGTCGCTCTTCCACAGCGCTTCAGCCTCTGGCTCCCGGAAGAGCGCCTCTGTCCGCCAGGGCCTCTGCACTTGCCTCCTCTCTTCCGCTTCCGGTGTTCCCCTGCAGCCATGGCCGCCGCCGCCGCCGCTGGCGGTCCCGGTGCGCCCCTGTCCCCGGACGAATTGCTTCCGAAAGGCGATTCCGAGAAGACTGAGGAGGAGTTGGAGGAGGAAGACGACGAGGAGGTACTGGGGCCCTGCGGTGTGAGGCGGGGTGCGAGGTTACGGGCGGGCAGGGGCCCGCCCGGGGGTGTGAGCTCCGCGTGCTGCGGGATTCGGACGAAGGCGCGTCGCGGAGCCCGGAGAGGTCGGAGGGGAGGTGTCTTCTCTGGGAGGCGGGATTAGGGCCCCCAGTGGGCCGGGGCGGGGTACCCTATCCACACGGGGTGGTTGCTATTGCTTTGGTGAAGACCCGCGCCGCCTCCACCACAGCTAGATGAGACCCTGTCGGAGAGACTGTGGGGTCTGACGGAGATGTTCCCAGAGAGGGTCCGGTCCGCGGCTGGAGCCACTTTTGATCTCTCCCTCTTTGTGGCTCAGAAAATGTACAGGTAAGGGACGAGGGCAAAAACATTGGGGTGTTTCTGGGGTGACTGAACGAGCGTGGGCTTTCAGAGTAGGAGGCGGGAGTTGGAGGCCAGCCTGCCACTTAGATCAGAGTGACCTTGGGCTGGTGGGGACCTTAACCTTTCTTGGTCTCAATTTCCTTTCCTTAAAGTGGTAATTCCTATGGGACAGGGTCGTTGGGAGGATCGTTTCATATCATGTGAGGTAATTACTGTGCTGTATAAGTAGCTTTGTAAGAACACAGAATCTTAGAACTGCTGGGTTTGATAAACAGCCGGCAGAACTGCCGGTCCTGTTTCTGGTATGAGTATGGTGCAAGGGTTGGGTAGAACATGCCTCTCAACAGCATGGGAGTGTGAGAGCTTTGGTTGCTGGTTCCTTGGTGAAGCAGTCTGGTTTTGTGTCTGGCTGTCATGCTCACACTCGCTCCGCAGGTTTTCCAGGGCAGCCTTGTGGATTGGGACCACTTCCTTCATGATCCTGGTTCTTCCCGTTGTTTTTGAGACGGAGAAGTTGCAAATGGAGCAACAGCAACAACTGCAGCAGCGGCAGGTGAGCCCAGCCCCTGGGTAGACCAGCAGTTCTTGTGGGTTGAGATTGGGATCCAGCCCCTGCTCTTTTACGTACCACACTGTGCTCACTGGTGTGTGTAGACCTTGTCTGCCCTGTCCGTTATAGTGGAAATGTGATCCCTAGGCTTGTATGATGCCGTATACCCCTCCTTTTCTTTTTCAGATACTTCTAGGGCCTAACACAGGGCTCTCAGGAGGAATGCCAGGAGCTCTACCTTCACTTCCTGGAAAGATCTAGATTGCTACTGCTAGACTTGTCTTGGTGGGACAAGTTTGAAAATTCAATAGTGTTTGAACTGCTGATTATTTGGATTTTTGTTTTTGTTTTTTTTTAAACTTTGGCACATTGATCTATCTAAACCTGGTGGGGAGAATTCTCCCCAGTGTCTCACAGAGACTCCCAACTTGCAGCTGTGCCCTTCACGTTGTCCCATTTCTTCTGTTCTCACTCTGATACCAGAATGCAGCAGTGCAGACGGTTACTCCAGCTCTGGCCATCCCACCCCTTTCACTAATTCCCTCATGACCGGAAGATCTCACTATCCCATTGTGGCATAGGAACTGACGCCACTGGGAAGGATATCCCCATGACCATTTTTGTTTTTAAGCATGGAGATGTTGGGAAGGGACATGCACACGATATGAAATACATTATGCATTACAGCCATAGTGTAAAGCAGCCACTGTGAATTTCTATGTCGGAAAGGAGGGAGGGCCGGACAGCAATTTCAACCATAGGATGGGGACTGTGGAGGACAAAGCAGGAGCTCATTTCCTCTGCCCATTTTGGCTATGAGAGACCTGTGTGTCTGTCTAAAAAAGAAAAAAAAGTAAGTGCTCACTTTTTGTATTTAAATATTAAAAATGATTCCAATGGAAACTGTCATCTATGTACTTGTGATCCACACCTCGAAATCACTTATTCAGACTGGTCCTCACATTTCCTCTCAGCTCAGCTAGCACCACCTTTTAACAGTTTGACCCCTCACTGTCCAAGTTAGTTAAACTTGCAAAAGTGAAAAAGGGGTTTCATTTCTGGCCAAGAACCTTTTAATAGTAATCTCTGTCCTAATTCAGGCCATGATTTTCAGATCCACAAGGGACTGGGTCCATGTACTTGTACAGTCTACAGAGACACAGTCATAAAGGATTTATAGGGAATGACATAGTACTGATTTGTGGTCTAGGGAGGGAAGAGTAGCAAATAGGTTTTTTTTTTTTTTTTTTTTAAATAATTGCTGCACTGAACTGATCATGAATCCAACTGTAGCCCTGTCTTTGAACTTTGCAGTTTCTCCATTTAACAAAAATTTCTATTAGCACTGTGCTCTTAACAGTACTGAGCCTTTTGTATTTATCAGAATATTACTGTACAGTTTAGGGGATAGTACTATTCCTATTTTACAGAGGAGCAAACAGTCACAGAAAGGTTAAGTAATCTGCCAGACTGCCTAGGAAATGCGGGATCTGAATTCAAACTCAGCAGGCCCTCTGCTGTGTGCTCTTTACCTTGTTAACCAGAGAAAAACACTGGTCACTTGTCAGTGCTGATAAAGAAAACTTGTACTTAAATTGGGATTCCTCAGATTGTTGAGTCTAGTTTTTGTAAACTGAAAAATGCCTCAGGCTTTTGAACCAAATCCTGCTAGGTGAGTATCTTGTCTGGGTTTTTGAAGCGAGAGATTTAACCAAAGCACAGTACAGCTCTAAAAGATGGCTTATGATGGTAGTGAGTTTTTCTTCTACGCATCATCATACTAAAGTTTACTTTTTTTCCCTCCACATACATAATTACAGAATTCAGGCAGACAGATGAGATTTATGTACGGAGTTTTCCATTTTTAATATTTGGTTAAACAAAATACATCTTTTGTAAACAAACCCAGCACAAGGCCAACAAAAAAAGGAATAAAAGCAAGAAAAACAAAAAGCCTAGGGTTGCCCCTTATTGGGCATCAGGGTCAGGCCTGCCCCCTTCCTTGAAGTGGGCTTTTTGCCCTTGGGCATCAGCATGGGTCCCTGTTCCTAAGCACCAAAATTGGATATGAACAGAGAAACCAGCCCTGAAATGTTTAAGCGTCTTTGCATATCCCGTTGGCTCATGGACTCCCAAGTGCACAGGGACTCCTCTGAAGTGCCATTTGCACAGGCCCAAGCAGATGGGTGGAGAGGAGTTTCCCCCTCCTCCCAGGAAATGGCTTACTATCACTGACAGTGCCCATGGACCCAAGGTCCTGCTTGTGACAATCAGGTTGGCTATAACTTCTGGCTGGTGGTGGTTGGAATGTCATTGTGCAAGGGTAAGGAGCTCCCTGTGGTGCCAAGCAGGTCTGGTATGGAAAACGGTGCAGAAGAGACTGCAGCCAGTTGCCGAGAAGGTGTGATGCAAAAGCCGCTTGGTGGCCTCGGTTACTCAGCATAAAAAACGGCCTCGTTGGATTGAAGATACATGTGCAGAAAAAGTGCTGGTGTAAACATGCACTCCAGTCACAGTGGGGAAAAAGCCTCAGCTTCGTCCTGTTAAGCTTGCTCAGGCTTGACATGCAAGCCCCAGGCTGGCTTTGCTGCTGGAGAGATGTCTGGCCAGTGGGGGCAGCTCTCAGACCCGCCAAGACCACCCATGTGAAAGGGGCAGACAGGCCGTCTCTGCCTGCCCACCTGCCTTGAGGCAACCACAACCACCCTGGTGACACCCAATGTGGTGGGATACTTCCCCTCCCCTTCTCTTGTTTTCCAAAGTTACAGGAGAAAAGTGGGCTACAACTATTTAAAGAGGTAGGGGGTGGATGGATTCTCGCTGATTTGTAAAGGAAACTAAAGAAAGATGACGAATCCAGGTGCCATACGTAATGCGTGTAAACACCCAACTTGAGGGTTCTGATTCTTGTCACCACAGTGACTTGGGGCCTAGGCTTCTGCCAATTCTAGCTGCTCTTAATCTCTCAGGAGCTTATTTTCGTAATACTTTCCTCACTCCACTGTTTCTCAAACTAGTGGAAGTGGATATCGAGAACAGACTTAGGCGTTTCCTGATTTTGCCAGAGTGTGTCAACTGGGAACCCTGCCCTCTGGCCTGTCTTGTGCCCCAGAGCGTCCGAAATCAATGTAGTGAAGTGGCAGGGACAATGCTGGAGGGAGGCAACAGGCCCTCTGTGCCTGCCCCAGTCCGCCTTCTACCACGGCCTCTTCGGTATCTAGCTCACCCTGTCACACCAGGATGCCGCAGGATTCAACCACCCGACATGGAATACTAGAGAATGTTTCATTAGAAAACTTGAAGGACGGCCAGGAACCACCCTCAAAAATGGGGGTAATGGGTGGCCTTAAGGGATGGAGATGGCATGCTGTACCACTGCTGGGGTTTTAGAGATGGTTTCCTGAGAGGCCCTCATGCTCTGGGTCCGTCCAGCTAGTCACATGGGCTTCGCACGTACTGTGTCTCCAGATCAGGAAAGGGGAAGTGGAGGCAGCATCTCAGGTGTCACAGCAGCAGTGCACTCCAGCAGAGCCTCTGTCAAGTTCTCGCAGGAATGGCGAAGATAAGCTAGGACCCACCTTTCTCCTCTCTCAAATAAAACAAGGGTCTTCCACAGGTCACCCTAAGCCCACAGAGCTCCTACCTTCCTGTCCCATGTCATGCTGGGTGGTGGTTCTCGTTACAGCCCACACGTCTGTCTGTCCTACAGCACTGTCAAATCTGAGGGGGAACCCAGTGAGATGTTTGGGGAAGTGGCAAGGGCAGACCCACTGCAGAGGCCACAGCACATGACAGAGGACTTGGGGGGCCGAGGTGAGGGAAGGTTGGGTAGCACTGCGTTACACGTCGGCCCTCCAACTCTGACGGGCCTCCACCTCTTCTGGCACCACCAGCAGGAGTTCACAGTTCTTTCCTCGCAAGTGATGTTTGAGAAATTTCCTACAGGAACAAAGGTAGATGAGAGAGAAAATGAAATGCTGGTAAAACTGCACATTCCAGTCTTGGGGCCACGTGCTCCCCAGTGACCTCATTTATGCCCTTGGCAGTCCTCCGACCCTCTTGGAGGGATCTGTTCTTACAGGATTCCACATGTGGCTCCCCCTTCAAGCTGCCCAGCTCATTTCCACCCTGAATTTCCACTCATCCTCATATAACTGCCACCAGCATCTCTTCTGTGAGGAACAGAGCTGCCCCAAAGTAATCAAGGGACTCCTCATTGTTTAATAAATAAATAAATAAATAAATAGATAGATAGATAGATAAATAAAAAGCTGCTTCTTTGGTCTCAGGGAAATTTAGCCCTCTCTGGTCTAAATGTCTGTCTGCCTTCTTCTCAAGTGGCAGCTAGACCGACCCGGTTGTCCAAGCGTAGACAATGTTCCGATGCCAGTCCCACCAGACCAGAAGCCAGCGTTCTGGCTGCTGGAACGTCTCTACCAAAGGGACTTCACACCCTCACGAGCCATCAAACATACAGGTCTTTCAACTCTGAGACCCTGATTCTAAGCAGGGTGGGGAGAGGATCCAAGGAGCTAGGATTTCGTCTCCTTTGTCAAATAACCAAAGACGGGCTCAACTTCCCCAACACAGCAAAGGAAGGAGTCCAGCCCACTCACAACAGCTACCTGAGCTCGCTCTCGCCTCCAATCCACTCGGGCATCTTCAGTTTGGAGTCGAGGTTGTAGTAGGCACCGCCCACCTCTCGGACACAGATCCAGTGCTGCCTTTGGAGAGGCAACTTCAGTGGACCCCAACACAGGCTGGAGGGCAGGTTCATGATGAAGCCCATGACATTCGTGAGAGCAATGGCACTGACATCCCTGCAGGAGAGAAACGGTGTCAGTTCCCCGAGGTTCCCGTCAGAAGCACCTCCCCACTCACGCCGGAGTGCCAGTTCTCATCAAGGCGAGCCTGGTTCAGATTACCTGCGTTTGTCCCACCAGACAGCTTCATAGCCTTTGGTTTGAAGTGCTGCCATAATGACATTCACATCGTAGTTCCCATTTCCCAGCATGCTCTTCTTGTGGGGGGTCACCATGGTGTTTGGAGACAACCTACAAATGTGAAAGGAGGAGGGCTAAGATGTGTGGGTTGTCCAACCCCTCCTGCTCGGCACTCCACGGCACCATCCACCACCGCCCCTGGAAGCTTCTGTCCCCCATTCAGTACAAGGTAACCACTTTTTTACCCAAGTATTATAGTCTGGGCTCCTACTGTCCTAGAGATTACCCTTCTTTTTATGCAAAACATTTAACTCAGTAGCGGTGGGGCCTACGAGCCGTCATTCAGAAAGTCGATGGACCCAAACCATGTTCCACAAGAGGTCTCATTTATGAAACTCCCAGCCTACCTACTTCTGCAGTCTTCCTCCTTGCTGATCTTCCTGCCTTAGTATGGCCATTTTATCGTTAGAAAATAGTAACTGATATTTTCATTTGCATGGGTAGTATTTGTTGCTACTCTTTTCTTTTACAGGTTTTTAAATTTTTTGAATTTAAATTCAATTAATTAACATACAACATTATTAGTTTCAGAGGTAGAGTTCAGTGATTCATCAGTCTTATATAATACCCAGTGCTCATTACATCACATACCCTCCCTTAATGCCCATCACCCAGTTACCACATCTCCCCACCCCTCTTCCCTCCAGCAACCCTCAGTCCACTTCCATTCATCAAGAGCCTCTTATGGTTTGTCTCCCTTTGATTTCATCTTGTTTTAGTATTTCTTCTCTTCCCCTATGATCTTCTGTTTTGTTTCTTAAATCCCACATATAACTGAGATCATATAACTGTCTTTCTCTGCTTGACTTATTTTGCTTAACATAATACCTTCTAGTTCCATCCATATCATTGCAAATGGCAAGATTTTTTTGATGGCTGAGTTGTATTCCATTCTATATACACACCACATCTTTATCCATTCATCTGTCGATGGATATCTGAGCTCTTTCCATGGTTTGGCTCTTGTAGACATTACTGCTACATCTTGTAGACATTGCCATTAACATTGGGGTACAGGTGCCCCTTCGCATCACAACACTCAGTAGTTCAATTGCTAGGTTCTGGGGTAGTTCTATTTTCAATTTTTTGAGGAACCTCCATATTGTTTTCTGGAGTGGCTGCACCAGCTTGCATTCCCACCAGCAGTGTAGGAGGGTTCCCCTCTCTCTGCATCCTTGCCAACACCCGTCGTTTCCTGACTTGTTAATTATAACCATTTTGACTGGTGTGAGGTAGTATCTCACTGTGGTTTTGATTGTATTTCCCTGATGCCGAGTGATGTTGAGCATTTTTTCATGTGTCTGCTGACCATTTGTAAGTCGTTGGAGAAATGTCTGTTCATATCTTCTACCCATTTCTTGATTGGGTCATTTGTTCTTTGGGTGTTGAGTTTGATGACTTCTTTATAGATACTGGATATTAGATATTTGCAATTATCTTCTCCCATTCTGTGGGTTGTCTTTTTGTTTTATCTACTGTTTCCTTTACTGTGCAAAAGCTTTTTACCCTGGGGCACCTGGGTGGCTCAGTGGGTTAAAGCCCTCTGCCTTCGGCTCAGGTCATGATCTCAGGGTCCTGGGATCGAGCCCCGCATCAGGCTCTCTGCTTAGCAGGGAGCCTGCTTCCTCCTTTCTCTCTCTGCCTGCCTCTCTGCCTACTTGTGATCTCTGTCAAATAAATAAAATCTTTAAAAAAAAAAAAACTTTTTACCTTGATGGAAGTCCTAGTCATTCATTTTTGCCTTTGTTTCTCTTGCCTTTGGAGACATGTCTAGCAAGAAGTTGCTGTAGCCAAGGTCAAAGAGGTTACTTCCTGTGTTCTCTAGGATTTTGATGGATTCCTGCCTCACATTTAGGTCTTTCATCCATTTGAGTCTATTTTTGGCATGCTGTAAGGAAATGGTCCAGGTTCATTCTTCTGCATGTGGCTGTCCAGTTTTCCCAACACCATTTGTTGAAGAGACTGTCTTTTTTCCATTGGACATTCTTTCCTGCTTTGTCAAAGATTAGTTGACCATAGAGTTAAGGGTCCATTTCTGGGTTCCCTATTCTGTACCACTGATCTATGTGTCTGTTTTCGGGCCAGTACCATACTGTCTTGATTATAGCTTTGTAATACAGCTTGAAGTCTGGCATTGTGATGCCACCAGCTTTGGTTTTCTTTTCCAATATTCCTTTGGCTATTTGGGGACTTTCCTGGTTCCATACAACTTTTAGAATTACTTTTTTCAGCTCTGTGAAAAAAGTTGACGGTATATTAATACAGATTGCACTGAATGTATAGATTTCTCTAGATAGATTAGACATTTTAACAATATTTGTTCTTCCAATCCATGAGCATGGAACGTTTTTCCATTTCTTTGTGTCTTCCTCAATTTCTTTCATGAGTGTTCTATAGTTTTCTGAGTACAACTCCTTTGCCTATCTGGTTAGGTTTATTCCTAGGTATCGTATGGTTTTGGGTGCAACTGTACATGGGATCGACTTCTTAATTTCTCTTCCCTCTGGCTCACTAGTATACAGAAACACAACTTATTTCTGTACATTGATTTTCTATCCTGCTCCTTTACTGAATTTCCGTATGAGTTCTAGCAATTTTGGGGTTGAGTCTTTTAGGTTTTCCACATAGAGTATCATGTCATCTGCAAAAAGAGTTTGACTTCTTCTTTGCTGATTTGGATGTCTTTTATTTCTTTTTGTTGTCTGATTGCTGAGGCTAGGATTTCTAGTACTATGCCGAACAGCAGTGGTGACAGCAGACATCCCTGCTGTGTTCCTGACCTCAGGGGAAAGCTCTCAGTTTTTCCCCACTGAGAATGATAGTCACTATGGGCTTTTTTTTTTTTTTTAAGATTTTATTTATTTACGTATTTGACAGAGAGATAGAAAGAGCACAAGCAGGAAGAGAGGCAGAGGTAGAGGCAGAGACAGAAGCAGGCTCCCTGCCAAGCAAGGAGCCTGATGCGGGGCTTGATCCTGGGACTCTGGGATCATGACCTGAGCTGAAGGCAGCCACCCAATCAACTGAGCCACCTAGGTGCCCCCACTATGGGTTTTTCATAGATGGCTTTTATTGATATTGAGATATGTCTCTTCTATCCCTACACCTTGAAGAGTTTTAATCAAGAAAGGATGCTGAACTTTGTCAAATGCTTTTTCTGCATCTAGTGACAGGATCATAAGGTTCATTCTTATTCTTTCTCTTGTTTATGTAGTTTATTGCATTGATTGATTTGTGGATGTTGAACCAACCTTACAGCCCAGGAATAAATCCCACCTGTTCGTGGTGAATAATCCTTTTAAGAGAGTCTGGAAGTTTTCCTTCCATTTTGATTTAAAAAAAAATTTTTTTTTTTTTTTAAATTTTTTACAAACCCTTGTGTCGAGGGCTGACTTTCAATAGATTGCAGCGAGGGAGCTGCTCTGCTACGTACGAAACTCCGATCCCTTTTGATTTTTTGAAACAGCTTCAGAAGAACAGGTATTGATTCTTCTTTAAATGTCTGGTAGAATTTCCCTGGGAAGCCATCTGGCCCTGGGCTCTTGTGTGTTGGGAGACTTCTGAGTACTGCTTCAATTTCCTTGCTGGTTATGGGTCTGTTCAGGTTTTCCTCTTCCTGTTTCAGTTTTGGTAGCTTATACATCTCTACAAATGCATCCATTTCTTCCAGACTAATTTGTTGGCATATAATTGCTCACGATATGTTCTTATAACTATTTGTATTTCTTCAGTGTTGGTTGTAAGCTCTCCTCCTTCACTCATGATTTTATTTGGGTCCTTTCTCTTTTCTTTTTGTAAGTCTGGCCAGGGGTTTATCAATCTTATTATTATTTTTTTTAAGATTTTATTTATTTAACACAGAGAGAGAGAGAGAGAGAGATCACAAGTAGGCAGAGCAGCAGGCAGAGGGTGGGGGAAGCAGGCTCCCTGCTGAGCAGAGAGCCTGATGCAGAGCTTGATCCCAGGATCCTGAGATCATGACCTGAGCCAAAGGCAGAAGCTTAACCCACTGAGCCACACAGACGCCTATCAATCTTATTCTTTCAAAGAACTAGCCCCTATTTTGTTGATCTGTTCTACTGTTCTTTTGTTTTCTATTTCACTGATTTCTGCTCTAATCTTTATCAATACTCTTATCCTGCTGGGCTTAGGCTATTTTTTTTTTTTTTAATACTCTTCTTTCTCCAGCTCCTTTACGTGTAAGATTAGGTTGTGTATTTGAGACCTTTCTTGTTCCTTGAGAAAGGCTTGTGTTGCTATATACTTCCCTCTTAGGACTGCCTTTGTTGCATCCCCAACATTTATTTTCATTTTCATTTATTTCCATGAATTTTTAAAATTCTTCTTTAATTTCCTGGTTGACCCATTCATTCTTTGGTAGGATGCTCTTTAGCCTTCATACATTTGAATTCTTCCAAATTTTCTCTTGTGTTTGAGTTCCAGTTTCAAAGCACTGTTGTCCAAAAATATGCTGGGAATGATCCCAATCTTTTGGTACCAGTTGAGACCCGATTTGTGACCCAGTATATGATCTACTCTGAAGAACGTCCCATGTACACATGAGAAGAATGTGTGTTCTACTGCTTTAGAATGGAATGTTCTGAATATATCTGTGAAGTCCATCTGGTCCAGTGTGTCATTCAAAGCCGTTGTTTCCTTGTTGATCTTCTGCTTATATGATCTGTCTATTGCAGCAAGCAGAGTGTTAGAGTCTCCTACTATTACTGTATTATTATCAATGTGTTGCTTTAATTTTGTTATTAATTGGTTTATGTAACAGGCTGCTCCCATGTTAGGGGCATAAATATTTACAATTGTTAGAACTTCTTGCTGGACAGACCCTTTTATTATGATGTAGTGTCCTCCTCATCTTTTATTACAGTCTATGTCTGATGTAAGGATTGCCACCCCAGCTTTATTAGCATGATAAATGGTTTTCTACCCCTCACTTTCAATCTGTAGGTGTGTGTGCGTCTAAAGCGAGTCTCTTTAAGACAGCGGCATATTGATGAGTCTTGCTTTTTTTTAATCTAATCTGATATCCTGTGTCTTTTTTTTTTTTAAGATTTTATTTATTTATTTGACAGACAGAGATCACAAGTAGGCAGAGAGGCGGGTGGGGGGGGAGCAGGCTTCCCACCGAGCAGAGAGCCCAATGCAGGGCTTGATCCTAGGATCCTGGGATCATGACCTGAGCCGAAGGCAGAGGCTTTAACCCACTAAGCCACCCAGGCGCCCCTCCTGTGTCTTTTGATTGGAGCATTTGGCTCATTTACATTCAGAGTAACTGCTGAAAGATATGAATTCAGTGCCTTTATATTACCTGTAAAGTCACTGTTTCTGTATATTGTCTCTGTTCCTTTCTGGTCTACTTTACTTTTGGGCTCTCTCTTCACTTAAGGGATCCCCTTTAATATTTCTTGCAGGGCTGGTTTAGTGATCACAAATTCTTTTAATTTGTTTGTCCTGGAAACTTTTTCTCTCTCCTCCTATTTTGAATAACAGCCTACCCAGAAAAAGTATTCTCGGCTGCATATTTTTCTCATTTAGCACCATGAATATATTATGCCAGTACTCTCTGGCCTGCCAGGTCTCTGTGGCTAGGCCTGCTGCCAGTCTAATGTTTGTATCCTTGCAGGTTACAGACCTCTTGTCCCAAGCTGCTTTCAGGATTTTCTCCGTCTCTGAGATTTTCAAGTTTCATTATGTTGGGGTGCTGATGTATTTTTCCTGATTTTGAAGGGGGGTTCTCTGTGCCTCCTGGACTTGAATGTCTGTTTCCTTCCCCAGATTAGGGAAGTTCTCCAGCATAATTTACTCCAGTATACTTTCCACCCTACCTTCTTCTGGGATCCCAATTATTCTAATACCGTTTTGCTTTATGGTATCACTTATCTCTCAAATTCTCCCTTTGTGATCTAGTAGTTGTTTATGTATTTCTCAGCTTCTTTATTCTCCATCATTTTGTCTTTTATATCTCTAATTTTCTCTTCTGCCTCATTTATCCTAGCAGTTGGAGCCTCCACATTTGACTGCATCTCATTAACAGCCTTTTTTATTTCAACTTGATTATATTTTAGTTCTTTTATTTCTCCAGAAAGGGATTCGCTTGAGTCTTCTACGCTTTTTCCGAAGCCCAGCTAGTTCTTTATTATAATCATTACTAACTCTAGTTCCCACATCTTACATCCACACTGATTAGATCCCTGGGAGTCAGTATTGCCTCTTGTTCTCCTTTCTGAGGTGAGTTTTTCCTTCTTTGTCATTTTGTCCAGGAAAAAAACAGATGAACAAGAGAACAAAATACTAAAATGGCAACAATGACACCAGATACTAAACAAATCAGGAGACCCAAAACTGAAGAAAAAAAGTTAAAATTAAAAAGGAAAGAGAATATAATCAGACGGATGAACTGAACAGAGCAATACTTGGGATCCTGTGTCTATTTTGTTCTGTTTGTTAGAAAACCAGATCCCAAAATTATAAAGAAAGAAAAACAAAAATAAAGTTAAATACAATGAAAGAACAGAATGTAATAATCATAAAAATGAAAATTTAAAAAAACAGCTGATAAAATAACAAACTGGCTGAAAAAGGAAAGAGAAAAAAAATTAAAATTGAAAGACAGAAGAATCCTGAGAACTACCCATGAATTCTATATACTATTTTCCCCTAGCCCTGGCATTTTGCAGTTCTGTGTCATCAGTAAACTTGGTCTTAGCCAGACATTTTTGCTCATTTTTTCAGGGAGGGTCCTGTTGCATTGATTCTCAGGTGTCTTTGCCCCAGGTGGAAATGCACCACACCCTTGCCTAAGGCCAGGCTAAATAAGCGGCTCTGGATTGCTCTCAGTGTCTTTTGTTCCCTGAAGGCTTTCCATGCAGCTTTAGAGACTGAGAATGAAAATGGTGCCCTCCTAATCTCTCGACCCTGGTGTTGAGAGACCCTGGTGTTGAGAGCTCGGGGCCTCACTCCTCAGTGAGTCCTCAAGGAAAAGCAGTCTCTCTGGTCTCTGTCTGCGCTCCATGCTCACCCAGTTTGTGACCAGGAGTCTCTGTCTCAGGTACACGACCCGTTTTTGAGTCTTCAAACCCTGCAGACTCTTGTGGTGCACACCTGCACCGCTCCTCCCCTGGGGAGGAAGGAGGGGGGTCTTGTCTCGGTTCTGCCGCTCGCTGGGCCCCTGCTTGGAGAGCGGTCAGCTGACTGTGCTGCGGTTCGTGGTTTAGGGCAATCCTGGGCTCACTAATTGCAGCCAGCTTCCCCACCCCAATGCCCAGCTCTGCGGCACTCAAGCACCTCCGGTCTTCCTGGGACCCCTCAGACCACACTGTCCCAGCTAGGATTCCGGCTCACCTTGCCACACAAGCATCTTTCAGGCAGCGACATCCCTCACCGGAGCAGACTTAAAGTTCTGATTCTATGCTCTGCTGCCATATCACTCTCCTGGGCCAGCTTACAGAGGCTCCCTCCCCCCATGGTTTATGCTCCCATGTATTGTCCCGGATTCACTTCTCTGCATCTCTTAACTTGCAGAAGGCGGTCACTTTTCTACTTGTAGAGTTACAGCTACTCTTCTTAGATCTTTGGTTGAGTCTGCAGGCGTTCAGAATGGTTTGACAGCGGTCTAGCTGAATTCCTGGGACCAGATGAGACTAAGGTCTCCTACTCCTCCACCATCTTGGACTCTCTCCTTTTTTTTACAGTTTAGATGTTTTCTATTTAATGCTGGCACAGTTGGTAATCATTAATCCTTAAATACTCCAAGGCATGCAGAGGCTCAGGCAGGTAACATAAATGTATGAACTGGGGCCAAATTTAAAGCAGTAGGCAGCTGTAAGGCCTATATTAAACTGGAATGTATGAGCCACCTAAAGTATTTCAAACATACATGTGTATAAAATGCTTGATTAAAAAAATAAAGACAATTAAAACACAAAGAATTAACTGGGGGAAAAAAAAAAAAAGAATGTACCAAACAAAAGTAAACTTGCCCACTGGCCTGTAAGTCATTTTCGGCCAGGCCTTATTAGCCTTCAAGTCAAGGCAAGGGCAGCAGCTCTAAAGGCGTTTCTGGTCCTGTGATTTTGCTTTTACAGGCTTGTCACCTAGGACTGAGGAAAGGCCATCTTGAAGGAAGGGGTAGATTGCTTTCACCTTGGTGTGAAGGGGAAGAAGGGAAATGGGGTGAGTTTCTCAGGAATAAAAGTCCAGGAGGCTGTTAAGAGCCATCTCTAGAGGCACCTGGGTAGCTCAGGGGGTTAAAGCCTCTGCCTTTGGCTCTGGTCATGATCCCAGGGTCCTGGGATCGAGCCCCGAATAGAGCTCTCTGCTCGGCGGGGAGCCTGCTTCCCCGCCCCCGCCGCCCCCCCCCCGCGCTCTGGGTCGGGCAACCCCCCCCGCCCGCCCCCCCCCCACCCCGCCCCGCCCGCCTTTTTGCCTACTTGGGATTTGTCCGTCAAATAAAAAAAAAAAATTTTTAAAAAAAAAAAAAAGCCATTTCTAGAAAAGAATCATGACTAGGTCAACTCTAAACGCTCAAGAAATCTTACAAAAAGTTTCTTTTTTTTTAAACTTCTCGATACACGGCAAGCATATTGTTATTTTTCAAACATAAAACATTTCCTTCCACTGCTTAAACCCTCCAATGGCTCCCAAAGCACTTAAATAGTCTAGGTTACTTCCTCTCCCTGCAAGGCCCTCAGAACACTGCTGACCTCATCCCCACCTCTTTTAACACACACACCTGCTCCCTATGACTTAAACACACAAAACTCCTTCTTGGCACCCCTGGGTGGCTCAAATGAAAAAAAAAAAAAAAAAAAAAGTCTCTGCCTTTGGCTCAGGTCATGATCCCAGGGTCCTACTATTGAGCCCCACGTTGGGCTCCCTGCTCAGCGCAGAGCCTGTTTCTCCTTCTCCCTCTACCATTCCCTCCACTTGTACTCTCTAGCTCTTGTCTCTCTCTCTCTCTCTGCCAAAGAAAATAAATAAAATCTTAAAAAAAAAAAACAAAAAACCCTTCTCACCTGAAGACCTTTGCACACACTATTTCAGCCATGTGGAATGTTCTTTGTGCCAGATCTCACTTGGTTCGCTCCTTTATTATTTGAGTCTCAAATGTTAGTGCCTTAGAAGCTTTTTTTGACCACCTGATCTTCAGTTTCTTCCAGGCACCGTATTTTATTCCACCTGCTTTATTTACAGCCCTCGTTACTACCAGACACATCTGTTTCACACACTAGAATGACAGCAGGGGCCTTGGGTATCCTCTTGGGACTCTATCACCAGGACCCAAAGAGAGCCTGGCACACAGGAGGTGCTTAAGAAATGTTTACTGAGGGTGCCTGGGTAGCTCAGTGGGTTAAGCCTCTGCCTTCAGCTCAGGTCATGATACCAGGGTCCTGGGATCGAGCCTCGCATCGGGCTCTCTGCTCAGCACAGAGCCTACTTCCCCCTCTCCATCAGCCTGCGTCTCTGCCTGCTTGTGATCTCTCTCTCTCTCTCTCTGTCAAATAAATAAATAAAATCTTTTTTTAAAAAAAGCGGGGAATGTTTACTGACATGTTTGCCATGTTTACTCTGCTACCCTATCTCTTTCTTTGTAAACACTGGTAGCAGACCCTTAAAAAGAGCTTGTGTGCTTGTCTCCAGAGCTAGCAAAGAAGGGGATCAGAGGACACTAAACTTCACTCTGCAACCAAATTGCATTTTACTGTAACAATAACCACCATTTATTGAAAAATTCCATGCCATGTCCAATGCAAGATACTTTTATGTGTATCTCATTTAATTTCCAAAATAAACCTATGAAGCTGTAAATTATTTCTATTTTATAGGCTTAGAGATATTTTTTAAAGATTTATTTGTCACAGAGAGAGAACGGACAAGCAGGGGAGCAGCAGGTAGAGGAAGAAGCAGGCTCACTGCTGAGCAAAGAGCTTGATGCAGGACTCAATCCCAGGACCCTGGGATCAGCGTTAGCTGAAGGCAGATGCTTAAATCTCTGAGCCACCCAGGTGCCCCCATTTCATAGGTTTTATTTATTTATTTTTAAAGATTTTATTTATTTATTTAACACAGAGAGATCACAAGTAGGCAGAGAGGCAGGCAGAAGGGGAGGGGGAAGCAGGCTCCTTGCTGAGCAGAAAGCCTGATGCAGGACTCAATCCCAGGACCCTGAGACCATGACCTGAGCCGAAGGCAGAGGCTTAACCCACTGAGCCACCCAGGCGCTCCAATGTCCCACGTTTTCTATCTCAGATTCCAACCCTCTCTGTTCTATTCCCATTCACTCTCCCCAAACTGGAGCTTCCTTGCTCCTTATCTGAGCTTCTGAAACAGGTTGCTAAATTGATCTCCTTGTTCCGAAACTCCCCTTCCACCAAGTCACCTATACGTTCCTGCCACGTTCCCCAAGTCACCATTTCACTCTCTCACGCAGGAACTGCTGCAGCAGCTAGATGCCCACTGGCTACCTCCCACCCTCCCTGCCCTCCCGGGCCTGCGTTCCCCTCTCCTTGGGCTTTTAGTGCACTTCAGACACCATGACCACGCGGCCTGTGTTCTTTCATCCTGTTTCCTGTTCCAAGCCAAATGGGAAAGCTTCTTCAAGGTCAATGTTACATCCTACCTCTTCCATGGAATCCTTCCTGGCTTCTGTGTAGAAAATACAGGGAGATGGGGAGGACCACACATTACCCTAGCAAGCAGCACCAATACTACCTGTGAGATTTAATGCTCGTGCCTGCTGGTTTATCTGCAACGATGGGGATAATCCCCACCTTACACGACCATTAAAGAATTCCGTTCTCTTACACATGTCCGACCAGAGAGCAAATCCCCGAAGCACAGGGGACAGCTCTTCTCCTCTCTTAGCCCTCACAGCAGAGCACTGGCAACTGAATAAACATGTGTTGGCCTAGATGACATCACTCTAGGGAATGCGGAGAATGGCCTCCATCTCATTCCTAGAGCGGGCATTCGAGCCAGTGGGGTCCACCCAGTGTGCCATCGTAGCAGTCCTCACTTCTACTGAGCTATAACCAAGTGCCCACTGTGTCAGCTACTCTTAAGAGCTTTATCTCTCTTTTTTTTTTTTTAAGATTTTATTTATTTGTCAGAGTGAGCACAGGCAGACAGAGTGGCAGGCAGAGGCAGATGGAGAAGCAGGCTCCCGCTGAGCAAGGAGCCCGATGTGGGACTCGATCCCAGGATGCTGGGATCATGACCTGAGCCGAAGGCAGCTGCTTAACCAACTGAGCCACCCAGGCGTCCCAAGAGCTTTATCTCTTAATCCTTCCAGCAGTCTTAAGACAGAACGTAACTTCACTGGGTTAATAAGGAAGCTGAGGCACAGTGTGGCTACAGTGACTTGCACAGCCCTATGCAGCTGGTGAGTGCCAGAGCTGTGCTCCACCTATACACTCAATTGTCTCCCAGCAAGTTCGACAACCTGGTCCCACTGACCTCCATGGCATTCGTGATTTTCTTGAGACTCCTTGGCAAACTCCCTTTCAGGATAGTCGTCATGATTTGGAAGGAAGTTCTGGACTAGAAAGCAAGTCTCTCACTTCTGTCGTCACAGCCACAGGCTGGAGCCATGGGATTTGAAGTGATCTCCAAGTGAGAAGATGGGCTCCAGGCCAGGTCTCACTAATGCCTACACCCTCAGCTGAGTTCCTGGTCCTTCCTCGTGGTTATTCCCGTGTCTGGCTATGGTGAGGGTTTCAGATTTTAACAAAAAGGAGATGTGGAGACATTCATCAAGATTCTTTTCCTCTCCTAATTATTATTTTCCTTTTGATCAGGTCTCAAGAAATGTGACCTTAATCGGGCTCTCTGCTCAGCAGGGAGCCTGCTTCCTCCTCTCTCTCTGCCTGCCTCTCTGCCTACTTGTGATCTCTCTCTGTCAAATAAATAAATAAAAAGTCTTTAAAAAAAAAAAAAAAGAAATGTGACCTTAGAAAGTAGGTCTCAGAACTTCACCATGTGTCTTTAAATTATTAAATACATAAAGCGCAGATTACAGGGTCCAGCACATCAATGCACTCTGTACGTGTTGGCAATAATGATGTGTTTGCCCAGCCCGTGGACAAAAGAATTTAAATCTCTAGAGGCAAACACTCTACACCTTTTAGCCATTTACCACCACCGCACCTTTGAATGTGGCTCCTTCCACATGCTCGGGGACCTTTTAATGGGGAGGCTGGACATCTCCATGGTAGAAGGATGCTGGTTGTTCACTAATATCTAAAATCTCTTGTCCCTTTAGCTTGCATTAGACTTTTCCAGGGGGACCAACCTTGTTTTCATCTATTTAGATTTTAACAGCATTTTTGGCGGTGGGGAGGGAGAAGGCATACCTAACTGCAAGAACGTTTAATCTCTAAACAACTGAGATGAATCTAGTGAAAATGGCTTGAGGCTGAGGATTTTGCAAACAACTCAGCTAAACTGCTACTACATCATTTGACTTCTACATCCTTCCTTTCTCAAAGCACAGGCACATACAGGATGAGATGTACGAGATCAACACATCCATCTGTATAGCCGCACGATGATGCCCGCCCAGTTTCTGAGCTTTTCTAGAATTTCCCATATTGAAAACTGATCCTTTTCAAACCAGTGACCTCTTCTGCCATCACTGTGGTTGTGACCACTATGTTCAAATCCTGGACTGACTCTAACACCTTGACTCCTCTCTTCCCCATCCCCATGCTGCTGGGCCACTGGCTTTAGTTTTTCCTCAGTCCCTACTCATTTCTGTTCCAAACATGAGTCATCTCATATCCACAACGGTACTGAAACTCCACCCTGCTTTTGTATTTCTCTGTTTTTATCTGGCTAAAATCCAACTGCTCGGATGAACGTCCTCTCTACAGCATTTGTCAACATTTTTCTCCCACTTCTCCCATTATCAGCCCCATCTTCAAAAGAGCATAAAACCTTGTATCTGGGAATTTTAAATTATCTGGTTTAACCTGCCAACATTACTATTCTTTCCATTAAGATCCAAAGAGATCATCTTTTCCCTTTCAAACAGCTCTCAACTCCGGGGTTCTAACTTCACTCAAATTCATTCTCAAGGTCTGGTCAATGTAGAGCTCTGGGATGTACTTAGCAGCTGAGTCCTGTTCAGCTTTCCTCTATGGTGCCTAGCAGTGCTTGGCATGCGGCAGGCTGCTAGTAAATGTTTGTTTATAAAATTCCATCTTCTCTTCCTCACCTTTTCTCCCTTTCCTCTCTCCTCTGATCCCTTTCATGCATCTTTGTTTCTATTTATCCATACCAAATCTTTCCATACAAAATGCTCTATACAGAATTCCGCCTCTGGAATGGAAAATGAGTACCTTTTCTTAAGTACCGGTCTGCTATTACTTTGAAAGATGGATCTTTACCTTGTGCTGATAGCAAATTGGGGAGTGTAGTACCAATTTGCTAGTTTTAGTAGCCAGGAATAGAACCTGGTTCCATGTGAGTGTTTAGCAAATATTCAGCATTCTTTCATTCAGGGAAAACACAACTGAAAGAGTTATCCACAAACAGCAATTATCCACAAACAGCTTATAATCATAGTCCATATCTTTAGACCCAGGCCTGACCTGCGAGCAGGGGGAAAGGGTACTGATGATACTATTGCTTGACGTGCCTTTCCAATACTCAGGAGGTAGCAGAGCAGGCACCACAGAACTAATTCTCAAACCCTTTGATAAAAGAATTTTAGGGGCACCTGGGTGGCTCAGTGGATTAAAGCCTCTGCCTTCGGCTCAGGTCATGATCCCGGGGTCCTGGGATAGAGCCCCAAATCAGGCTCTCTGCTCAGCGGGGAGCCTGCTTCCCCCTCTCTCTCTGCCTGCCTCTCTGCCTGCTTGTGATCTCTCAAATGAATAAATAAAATAAAATCTTAAAAAAAAAAAAGAATTCTAGAACATCAAAGTAGAGAGAGAAAAAGATGAATTTCTATTAACCTGTCAGGCAGCATTTAACAAAATGGGTAAAAAAGGCCACCGAGAACGAAGCAGAAAGGGAAAGAGATCTAGAGAGTCGGCTTCAAATCACAGTTTTGCTACTTAGAAGCCATTTGGACAAACTATCTGACTTTTCTGCCTATTGCTCTATCAGTAAAATATCTGCTGGGGAGGGCTATACGAAGCAACCCAGGAAAAGCACCAAGGCCACCACAGAATCTCATAGAAAAACTGATCACTGTGTATAGCTGAGCACCTTCCTTTATAAAACCCACAGCATTCCACCTCTGATGAGAGGTGACAGTGTGTACAGACCCCCTCCCCCTTCCACACTGTAACTAACCTCTTGGGGGCAGGACTTGAGAGTCATTACAGCATAGTGGTCAACAACACAGATACAAACCTGAATTCAAATTCTGCTCCATCTCTTGTCATGTTACCTCAGACAAATCACTGCACTTCTCTGAGCCCTAAGTCCATGAAATGGACACAGCACATATTCCATGGGATCCCTGAGGGGATTACACAAGATGACACAACTGAGGGATTTAGCTCTGTGCCTTGCCTGTGTAAGCGATCGAGAGTGACTATTTTCCCCATCTCTGTGTCCCTTACACCTGCTAACAACATCTAGCTAATATTACCTGTTGGTTTGAAGGTTTATGTAGCCGAGACATTGCCCCACCCACAGAAATTCAGAAATAGCAAGAAGTGTAAAAACGCCAAGGAGAAGGGGTCCCCTACCTCTGGAAAATCTCTTGCAGCGTTTCCCGGGTGAAGGCATTGCTGTCCTGGAAGACGTTATTGAGGGCATGCAGGGCACAAAGCTCCCTGCGCTGTTTCTCATGGTAGATTTGTGGGGGTGCTGCCTGGGGCAGCTCCAAAGATTCAGATTTGGCCTTGTCTCCTTTCCATGGCACGCAACTCATGTTTTCGTTTTAGGTTCCAGAGAGGGCTAAAAACACCCCACCCTTCCCTCCAGAGGAAGAATGTAAGCTTCTCAGTCTTTTCAGGATTCCTGAGGTCCACCTTATTTTCTGGTGTCCATGATTTATGCTTTGTCACGGAGGGAAAGGTTGGAATCAAAAGGAAAAACAAAAATCCACCTCCATCAAAAGAAAAGATCACTTTTGGATTAGTGTTATTTCGCCACCACTGTCAAAGTGCAGAATTTTTAAAAAATCATAGAGGATCTAAGACCTTGTTTCCCCTCTCCCACTTTCCCCTTTAAAAAACAAAACAAAACAAAACCCACAATTTTCTTGCCGTATTTTCCTCTCTGCAAATGCCAACCAGGCCTCAATGCAGGAGGACAGAACGGAATTGGTCACATCGCTCCTTTTCTTCCATTTCTTTCAAACCGCAAACGCCACAGACTCAGGAGACAAGGCCTAAGGTGGTGGGTAAAACGCACAATTCGAGCAGCTAGCGAGGGCCGGCCAGCGTGGGATCGCGGGCCGAGCTGGGGCCTCGGGGCCAGCTCTCCATCCCCTCGGGTGCGGTGGGGCCCCGCAGGGCGCGGGCCGAGGCGGGGGCGGCTCCCTCGGAGGCGCGGACTCTCACCCTCTCGCCGCGGCCCTGCGGAGGAGACAACCCGGTCAGCTCCTGCGGTCGAAGCGACCGCCGCGAAGCACCAGGCTGGAGGGGTAAGTGGCGGGGCGGGTCCGGCCCCAGCCCGAGGGAAGGTCCTGCGCAGCGACGGGCAGGCCCGCGAGGGGTGGGGTCGGGCCCACCCGGCTCTCCCCGCCGCCCACACCCCAACCTCCCCGCCCGTCACGTGAGTGCAAGCCGGCACAACCTCCGCGCTGCCCCCACCCGCGCCGCGGGTCGCCCCTCACCGCTGCCGGCCGCCACCTGGCGCTGCGGGCCGCCACCTGGGCGGCGCTCGGGCGGGCGGGCAAGCGCGCGCACCTGAGCCGGACGTCAGCGGCCCTCGCCGGGCGCGTGCTCCGGAAACGCCCTCCTGAGCCGTCCCCGCTCCCGCCCGCCGCAGCGTCACGTATGACGTCAGCCTGTCGTCAGGCGGCGCCGGCTTTAAGGCCACTGCTGCCAGCGGTCGGTTGAATGGGTGTCGGGGGGAGGCGTCCGGGTGTGGAGCGCAGGGGGCTGTGGAGCGCAGCGGCGGTGGCCTCTGGAGCTGGTTCCAGGCTCCTAGGTTCGGTATTTTCCCGGGGCTGGTAGAGCGGGACGGCGCGGCCCGAGGGAGTCTCGACTCGACGCCAGCCGTTCCCCACCCCTCCCCAGGCGGCGGCGCCGTTCCGGGGCGGCGACCGGGCCTGCGGCTGCACTTCGCCGGCTTCCCCTCCCTTTTCCCTCTGTGGGCCGGGCCTCCAGCGGAGTGCTTTCGAGAACCGGACTAGCTACTCCCGCGTTGACCGTTTTATGTTGGTCTAGCGCGCACTTCACCAGGTGATTGCAAAGAACCTTACTGATGCATTCGGGCGTAAATTGCGTTGGTTAGTGGGCTCGGCCGCCTCGCACTTCCCTGGGAGCGCTGAGGGTAAGTGCCTCGCCCGGAATCACATTTCAGGTGGATCGGAGAGTCCTGTTTCAGCGGCGTCAAATTTCAGTGCACTACACACCGACCGCTGCCCTCTTGCCCTCGGGCTTCCACCTGGTCTCGCGGTGGCTGACACAACTTTACTCCCTGGATTTTCTCAAGGTGTTTTGTGTGTCAGGAAGGTGAACACCCAGTTCCGCAAGAGCTTTCTTCCCCTTTACCTACCTCTAGGTCATGTGGAAGGCATTATCTAACCTAGCTGCCCTTCTTTGGGATTTTTGTGCAGAAAATTGAAAAAACAGATTACATAATTCAGGCGTTTCTTTAACAAGACTCCTAACACCATTACACTCACCACAGTTACCACTTTAACACACACTTGAGTGCTTACCGTATGATTGGTAGTCCTGCTCTAATCCAGACAACTTTTGGATTATTTTAAATTATTGTAATTTGTAAACCACCTAAGTGTTGCAGTTATATTTTCATAAGATTAGTTAATGGAGGCTGGAAAGCGCTGTTCATTTATTTACTGCTAACTATGCCGTGAGATCCATGAGATAGCTGTTTCATATATGTATATATATATTTTTTTAATTATTTTTTTAGAGGAGACAACCGAACCTCAGAGTTAACTTGTTTCAGATCACACAGCTAGTAAGTAGTGGACCCAGAATTTGAACCTGAACTCTAACCCGTCTTCAGAAAGGGGATGTAAAAATGGGTGGGGAATTCCCTTCCCAAAATGTAATTTTAGATTTCTCTGTTCAAGAAGCACCTACTCTTGAGAGTTTTTTTCTGGGCAAGCCCTATAGTGAGAAGGACATGTTTTTTAGTCTACCAATAGGTGTCAGCACATTCTGAACTTGAGCTCTTTCTGGAAGAGCCAGCTGGTAAAATGGTAAATACCAACTATTCTAGAGTACTAAGGCATGATATTTGGCTTTTCTGCCAAATCAAGATTTTAATGTTTTTAACTTCCTCCTAGAGGAATATATAGGACAGTGATGAGCAATTTACCAACAAAACGAAAACAAAAACACATTCGAAGAGCTATTATCAAGACCTTTGGAGTTGAGTGACTTTTCATCCCACATTCCCAGCTGTGTTTGTGCACATAAGACTTGATTGTGTTGGGCGCCTGGGTGGCTCAGTGGGTTAAAGCCTCTGCCTTCAGCTCAGGTCATGGTCCCAGGGTCCTAGGATCGAGGCCCGCATCGGGCTCTCTGCTCAGCAGGGAGCCTGCTTCCTCCCCTTTCTCTCTCTGCCTGCCTCTCTGCCTACTTGTGATCTCTCTCTGTCAAATAAATAAATAAAATCTTT
>NW_019154139.1:9603128-9604766 GCF_002288905.1 Enhydra lutris kenyoni | reverse complement strand
AAAAAAAAAAAAAGACTTGATTGTGTTAAAAACAAAAATAGGTAGTTGGAAACAAGAGAAAGCAGAGGTTGCCTGTTTTTTTCTTTCAGGTGGATCCCTGAAACCGAAGGCCATTTTGAACCTTGGCTCTTAATAAGTCCTGTGTTCCAAACCCTTAATCTTGGCTATGTTACTATCTCGATGGCTGCTCTTTCTTGATTGCTGCCTGGGACTGGTGGCCACGGCCAGCATTATGCGAGTTTTGGCTAATCCCTTATTTTATCAAGCTTTTCAGACTTGAGACTGAAAGGGAAAGACCCCTCTCCCTTTTAGGGTCTTTTAGGGAAAGACTCTAAAACTTGTGCTGATGGTATTGTGGATTGGGACTTTACAAACTGATGATACGCTGGAAAAATCATCCATAAGAAACTACCCTAAGAGACCCTAGATCTCAGGTTCACAGTTCACATATGTGGTGATACACTTTTGGCTTGCGTTTTAGCTGGTTGCCTCTTTTTGGCCCTGTAATTGCTCTCTCCGCAGAGGCAGTGAATGGAAGATTCTCCCTAAGGTCAGCGTTTAATTAATTGCCTCGCTTTGGCTGCTACAGTATTCCAGGCATCGATCCTTCTATTAAAATTGCCTGGAGGCTGCCAGATCGTCAAACCCCGATCTACCAAGGACAGCCAGGAGGGAGTCACTACATTGAGAGGAGGGAGGCGCCCTGTGCAGTTTACTATCTCGGTCGCCCGCGGCCCGAGGCGCGGGACCTATCCCGTGACTAGATTGGGCCTTGCCCCTGTCCATCATCGGAAAGGACTCCGGGCGACTGTTTTGCCGTAAGAGTTGGAAACTGAGCACCGCCTATGGAAAAGAGGGAGGTGAGGGTAAACGTTGTGTGTACTTCCCCATTGATTGGGTGGCTACTGTGTCAATCATACCCTGCCCAGTCTCGTTGGCTGGAAGGCCCCAGGCAGGTAGCGTGGACGCGGTGCTGCCCCTCTCGAGCTGCGAACCAGGCGCGTGACGTCTCAGACATTTGTTGTTGGGGTTTGGACCTCATTAATTATTCATTAGGTACTTGAAAGGGCTCCAGTGATTGGTGGCTGGGAGGCCTGGTCGATTGTTTCTTAGCTAGAGATACGTGTCACCCTCTACGCGGCTGGAGAAGTTTCGCATAAATTATCCGATGAGGGGCGGGGCGGGGCCCCCCCCGCGCATAGATTAAGCAAATACGCCGAGGAGGGAGGGGAGGCCGGCTACGAATTAGCCTAAGTTATTAAAGATGGCGGCGGAGCGGAGTCGCTCCCCGATGGAGTCGCCGGTCCCGGCCTCTATGTTCGCCCCCGAGCCCACCTCCCCGGGGGCGGCCAGGGCCGCGGCGGCTGCCGCCCGGCTCCACGGCGGCTTCGACTCGGACTGCAGCGAGGACGGCGAGGCGCTCAACGGCGAGCCGGAGCTGGACCTCACCAGCAAGGTAGGCCCGGGCGCGGGCGCGGGCGCCGGCGCTGAGGGGACCCGGCGGGCGCTGAGGGGACGGGGCGGCGGGCCGAGCGGTCTCCGGGGCGACGGCGACGGCGCGGATGGAGGCGGGAGGGGCCGAGCCGAGCCCGCCCACCTGCCGGTGCGGGAAGCGTCTGGGGCTCCCCGGGGAGGGGT
>NW_019154139.1:9463776-9603118 GCF_002288905.1 Enhydra lutris kenyoni | reverse complement strand
GGCCCCCGAGGCCCGCGCACCGCGGTCCTCTCTCGGCGGCGCCTACCCGGCCTCCCGCCGTCCGGCTCCCGCCGAGACCAGAACCCCTCGGCTCCGCCACGTGGAACGGGGGCGCCCGACACCCGGAGCGCCCCGCGCGGTGGACGTCCCCGAGCAGTGCCGACTCCCCCGAGCCCGAGGGGGTGGTTGTCTCCCTGCACTGGCCACGGCAACCGAGAGTGGAAGGTGGCGGAGGCAGGGGGAGCGGAGACGCGGGACGATCACCCCACGGGGAGAAGGAAGGCGGCCGGGGCTCTTCCTGGTGTCGGAGTAGGAGACGGAAAGTAGTCGCTCAGTCGCGGAGAGGCTTGTCCGAGGAATTCCTTCCCAAACCAAAAGTGAAAGATGGGCAGGACCCATAGCCTCGCCATGCTGGGAGCGGGACCTCATCGTGTATGAATGGAATAATGAAGGACCTTTGAATTCAGGGCTTCTGAGCTTGTGAGAAGGTAGGCAGGAATTAAGGGCTCAGCTTCTGCTTGACATTGGGAGGATGAAGAAGTAAGTATAAGGCCCCCGAGGCCCGCGCACCGCGGTCCTCTCTCGGCGGCGCCTACCCGGCCTCCCGCCGTCCGGCTCCCGCCGAGACCAGAACCCCTCGGCTCCGCCACGTGGAACGGGGGCGCCCGACACCCGGAGCGCCCCGCGCGGTGGACGTCCCCGAGCAGTGCCGACTCCCCCGAGCCCGAGGGGGTGGTTGTCTCCCTGCACTGGCCACGGCAACCGAGAGTGGAAGGTGGCGGAGGCAGGGGGAGCGGAGACGCGGGACGATCACCCCACGGGGAGAAGGAAGGCGGCCGGGGCTCTTCCTGGTGTCGGAGTAGGAGACGGAAAGTAGTCGCTCAGTCGCGGAGAGGCTTGTCCGAGGAATTCCTTCCCAAACCAAAAGTGAAAGATGGGCAGGACCCATAGCCTCGCCATGCTGGGAGCGGGACCTCATCGTGTATGAATGGAATAATGAAGGACCTTTGAATTCAGGGCTTCTGAGCTTGTGAGAAGGTAGGCAGGAATTAAGGGCTCAGCTTCTGCTTGACATTGGGAGGATGAAGAAGTAAGTATAAGATGTGACTGCTGTTTTGAAGGTGCTTAAACATCACTAAAGGAAAGAATGCCAACTTGAGGGTCAGGCAGGGCTGGGTTCCCTTTCCTGCCCTTACTTTAAAAGGCTCTGTGACCTTGGGAAAGTTTCTTAACCTCTCGCTTCTCCAGCTGCATCATTTTTAAAGTAGAGATGTGTTGTAAAAATGAGAAATGTATATGACATTTAAAACAACGACAGCCATAACAACAGGCCCAAGATGGGGTCATTTGCCCCCTGGGCTACAAAACAGTACTTAGTTGCAGCTTCATCCTCTCCCCAGGAGTGAAATTTCTGGGTCAGTACTAGTGAGGTAATCTGCCTGATAGGACCCCCTGCCTTTCCCAAAGGGAAGGTTACCATGCCTGAGATGATCCTTTCTTTTCTTCCCCTGATAACCTTGTCTCACCCCCTTTCTGCCTATAAAATCTTTGGGTTTTGTACAGCTACTTGGAACTCCTTTCTCCTTGCTCAGTAGGGCGCTGCCTGATTCATGAATTTAGAATAAAGCCATTTAGATCTGGAAATGTACTCGATTGAATTTTGTTTTCTAACAGACACCTAGTACAGTGCCTAGTACATACTACTCAGTAAATGTTTGAAGTGAGCCGAATAACTGATAATTCCCTGTGCAGATTAAATAGCAGCCTATGGAAGAGAGAACACCAATGCCACCTCCTACCGACTGTTGGATAGTTACGATAAAAAGATGTTTATTGAACATTGAAAACATTTGTGACTTTTCAAAGTCTGTGGTAGCAAAACAGCATGAAACCTGACCCAAACTGGAGAGAACTTCCCTTGCAACCCAGGCAGCCAAATTTCAACTTTTCTCTCTCCCTCTAGTCTCAACTACCTACTTAGAAACCAGCTGTCTGCCTTATTACAGTTTTCCTGTCTGATGTGTCTACTGCCACAACCAGAATGGCCAAGCTCAGAGAGAGGGATGATCAGAGGAAATGTGTGAGGTGGTGTGACATGATGCAAAACACCCAGACAGCACCCAGGTTACAAGTATAAGCCCTAGTGAGTCAACTCAGGAAATTGTAAGAAATGCACTTGATTCAAAAGCAGATGAGTTGGATATCAACTCATGGTCAAGATGCTGGAGAATCCTGAAAACACAGTGGGAAGTTTCAAGGCAGAGTTGCAAAGAGAGTAGTACCTTCATTTCCTGACCAACTTATTTAATGTTCCGGGATAGGGAAGTGTTACTTCATCTCAGGACTGGGGAAGTCTTCCTTACTGTTTTAAAGTTAAGAACCTACATATATATATACACACATATGTGTGTATGTATACATAGACATATATGTGTGTATATATACATACACACACATATATGTGTGTATATATATATAAATTTTGATGATACTGAAAAGAAAAACTCTGTGGAGGGGAAGAAGGGATGTGTTGAATAGATTGATTGCTGAGGAAAGGACCGGAAGCTCTAAGTTTATACACTTGCTACAATTAGCGGGGGAGACCAAAAGTTCTGAGAGCTTTCAAAGGGAGAAACGATTAGCTGACTGTAGTGGCTAGTTTCATCCAAGAAGGTTTTCCTAGGAATGACGGGATAAAGGAAACTAATTACCATTTATTGAGCTGTGGACTAGATGCTTTGCATGTTACCTCACTCGGTCTGCACAGTGCGCTTAGGATGTAGGTAGTATGATATCTACTTGTAGGTTGAAAAACTGAGACTCAGAAAGGTTAAGTTCTTTGTCCAAGGTCACACACAAGTAGTCAGAGGATGGACTCTGACATACCTACTGGTAATTGGCCTCCCCAAATAAGTAGTTCCTATTTTAATGTTACTGGCAGAAATTTGCAAAGTGATGGTGCTAATACTCATCTCAGTGTAATGGTGTTTGTTGATGAAGATGAGTCTTGCAGCGGTTTTAACTGCCGATTCCTAAATAATCAGGTCAGCCAAGGCAAGATGGAACAGAATTCTCCCGTTACTATAAGAACCATTGGCCTTGGGGGGAGTGCGTGGCAGTGCATGAGATCTGTGTCCCGCGAACTGCAAGCTGCAGGAGGGAGACTTTGACATGTAGGTAGTAAAGCACTGTTCATCAGTTTCTGCCCACAGTCCAGATTCTCAGTCACTGTGGGTCCCGCCCTCCTGTTAAGCAGCAGGAAGCAGGCTCCTCACACCCTTTTTTCTGTGGGTTGTGGTTCAGACGTACTCATGGAAGGCTTAGGCTCAGAGTCCATTTCAGGAGAGGCAGAGAGGGCTTGAGGGGGTTGTGTAGCTATTTCAGGTCAGGGTGCTGTGGGGTTCAGTCAGGGTCTTTGGTCAGGCTGTTGATCTACTTTGGCTGTGGTGCTCTTGTAGTAAGTGTGGTCTTAAGGCTGTTGGTTTCTCTTCTAGCTGGTTCTAGTGAGCCCTACATCAGAGCAGTATGACAGCCTACTTCGGCAGATGTGGGAGAGGATGGACGAGGGATGCGGAGAGACCATATATGTCATTGGGCAGGGATCAGGTGAGCATAGTTTTCCTTACGCTTTATTTTTACAAAATTATTTAGAGCACATTTTCCCTCTTTTATTGACTTCCTGTTCATGTGTCTCAGTCACAGTGATTCTTTAGTGTCCGCAGAACTGTTTGGGAGGACATTAAAGTACAAAATGATAATGCTAATTCCCACCTTAGTGGTCATAATACGCTTCACTTCAAAGATTCACTTTCCGGGCGGTTTTACAGGTGCTTCTTTTCTACCTCCAGTACTCTCAATTTGCATAAAGGGAAAGTACAAAGCAAGGAAACTTCTTATCTCAGGTAATAGAACAAGTCATAGTTAGATCTACAGTTAAGCCTGCCTTGGGCAGCTCTAGGTCTTCCCTCTCCAGGCCCAGGTTACAGATCCCATTGCTACTTACGGCCTGCTTTGCAGAGAACCTTTGTGATTCTTCTTGACATCTGTAAGAAAGGGACACCCAGAATTCCTCTCTTCTGCAAGGCTACCTTGCCTGAACCACAGTGACCATTCAGTGTGCATAGTTGTGATAACAGAAGTCCTCTTTTTCTCTCTCTGAGATCCTGTCAGACATGTAGCCTTGTTACTATTCTGGAAGGGGCTGATTAATGTCCTCCCACCTGCTTATTCCATTGTAACGGGGCCCACCGTTTTAGAGAAAGACAGTCCTCATTGCAGATTATATCTTGGACGTTTGTTTTTCGGGGCTTTGGGAGTTTTGGGGGGGGGGTGTTTCTAGTTTATAACTTCCATACAAGGCCCACTTACCCTTGCTTCATTATGACATTATCTTTGCTGAAATGGCAGCTGGGCTTATTAACAATTATAGATTTAGCTCGTACCAGAACTTGTCTCTGTCATCTTTGCAGGAAGCCTTGGTGGGCCTTGATGGATCATTAAAGGAACAGTTCTTTGCTGAATGTAGGCTTTGTAAAGGCAGGTAATAATTCCTGTTAGTCTAAGATGGAGAAATCTCAAAATCATTCTTTAACTATTTGACAGATATCTATTAAGTATCTTCTAAGAGCTTGATACTGTTGCAAAGTACTTTTGGATACTTTATAATCTGGTCTCTGTCCCAGAGAGATGGCACATAAATAGATAACTTCAGTAGAAAATAATATTTGGAAATGCTTCAAGACTGACACATGGAAGAAGGGTTTGATCTCCAAAAACTGCTGTGCCTTCCTTTGAAATGTCTCTCCTATCTATCCCTTCCATTCCATCCTTGCTGCCACCTTCCCCTTTCGGGTCTTAACACTTTAAAGAAAGCATGGTCAGAGAGATAGGCAAACTGAGAAGTTGCCTGTCAAGAAAGGGAGGAAATGGGTCAGCATTGCCAAGTGCTAAAGACATTAAGGAGAGTCAGGTTCAGAAAAAGCCGTTCTGTTTGGTGGCTAGGGGATTGTTGGTGGCTCTTTGAAAGCTTCTGTTCAGGTGCACATCTGGCCTACGGTAACAGAATGAACCACTCCAAGGCCGCTCCATGCTTGGAGCATTGAAGAAACCTCATCTAGATCGATTTTGACAAGTGTTGGGACTGTTCTTTGATGATCTAAATTCTTAAGACCCCACCCTTTCCCCCTTATTCTTTAATGTGGACTCAGTGAATTTTACCATGCCTTGGCAACTCACAACTAATTAACCATCCGATGGCAAAGCATAAGAAAACGTGAGATGCTCATTGTCACATCTACACACCCAAGTGTTATCTTTGCATCTACCAGTTGGACGCTGTTACATTCACAGTGACTCCTTCCTGCTGGAATTCTTTAGAGGGAGAAGGCCATTGTAACTAGTTAAACAAGTTGAACATCAGAAGACTACAGCAGGTGCGAGGCCCCCAGGGGTCAGCTTCATTACTGACTTCCTGTGTGTGCTTGGTGCTTCACCTCTGTTTATCCCATCCTTCATCTGTAAAATGGGGATAATGACATACTTCTTTACCCTACCTCAGAAAGATTTTGTATGGATAAGTTAGGTGTTAAAAAGTTCTAAGCAGAGTAATGTGCTCTTTAAGTATACATTCCTAATTTTAAAAGGTGGCAGCCTGGCCTGATAGTTCAGGGTCTGGAGCCTGGTAGGTCTGCATTTGCCTGTTGGCTCTTCTCCTTGTCTTAAAATGGGGTTAATAATAGAATCTATCCCATGGTGTCATGGTGAAGATTAATGCTTGACATACAGTAAGCATTATATAAATGTTACCTAGCGTTAGTAATTGCAGTAATAATTTCTTAAGGATTCCAAGTTATAGTTGATTTACCATGAGACTTCTTTCAAGAACCACTTTGTTCATTTTTCATATTAAGTCATGGCTTACAAGAGCCAGCTACTATATTAAAAGTTCAGGGAACATAGGAGGAGTGTTAAGTCTTTCTGGGGGAGTCAGGAAGGGCTTCAAAGAAGAGGTGCTCCTTGAATTGATACTAAAGGGTGAATAGGAGTTTTCCAGGTAAATGGAGGCAGTAGTAAGTGAGCAGAGAAAGCCACATGCACAAACACAGAGGCATTGGTGATTGTGGAATATTTGGTGAGCCAAAAGTGATTCTCTTAAAAATGTATATATCTTAGCTCGTAGGGGAGTGGGTTGGGGGAGGGGCAGAGGGAGAGAATCTCAAGAAGACTCCCTGCTGAGTGTGGAGGCCAACAGGGGGTTGGCTCTCACCCCCCTGAGATCATGACCCGAGCTGAAGTCAAGAGTTGGATGCTTATCCAACTGAGCCCCCAGGCGCCCCCAAAAGTGATTCTGTAAAGTGGGAATATAGAGTGTGAGGTTGGGAGTATCAGGAGGGTGAAGGCTGGACAGGTTGCAGGGCCCAGATCTTGATGGTTTTTGAATACTATGTCAAAGAGTTAAGACTTCTATCCTAAACGCATGTTGAGCAGGAGAGTAAGTCAGATGGCAGGACAGAGATCTGATTAGGTTCAGACATGGCTGAATATGTGGTCTTAGGTAATTGGACCTCTGCAGCTTTTCTCCTTGACCTTTGTGTCCACTCCTCCAGAGTGAGGAATGCAGTGCGTGCTGGAGAAGGGTAATGTGACTGGGAGCGTTTTCCGGGAGCTCTAGATAGACCGGGCAACACTCATGATTGCCCCCTGGCGTGGAACAGGACCTGAAAGCATTTTGTTTTACCAGAAACAGGGAAGGTTGGATAGAACTTGGGGGTCTGGCAAGAATGGTAGGATTAGCAGACTTCCTCTTAGGAACACTCACAACAAGCCCTTCTCTAACCAGAAGATTTCCAGACTCAGCTGGCCGTGTATTTGGAAACTCCTCAGCCCAACTGCTCCCTCTTCGTTCATTTGTTTTGCATTTTGCAAACATTAGAGGGCCTGATGGAGGAGAAGCACCCTCATGGGGCATCTGGGGAATGTTTGAGATACACCCTGTCCTCGGGATGCCTGTGAATAGTGGGGGAGTAGATGCATCCAAAACACTGCTCCACAAGGGGTGGGCTGTGGCGCACTGAGGGGCTTTCTAGGATGGCAAATATCTAGGTAAAGGTGTAAAGCTGAAGAATTGCAGGGAACATGGGGGATGGCGACTGGGCCACTTATACTGGGACAAAACTGAGGAGGGGGTGTGGGATTCCTTTAAGGAATTGGAACCGGATGCTGCTGGGCTGGGGGAGCCATTCCAGGGCTTTGAGTTAGAAGTGAGAACGTCATAATTGTGCCTGGATTAGGGGCTTAGGCTTGCGTGTGTGGAGGCTGGGCTGCAGGGCACAGAGCCCAGGTGTTCTAGGAGAAGCTAGGGGTCTTGCAGGGATTGAGGCAGAGCAGACCCTGAATCAGGCCGGTGGCGCTGGATTGGCAACAAGAGAGCAGGGACAAGGACGGAAGGGCGAGGCCTAAAGCTGGAATCCGCAGGACTGGAGGGATGAGCATTGAGCTTGGGTGACTGGGAGGGGGTGGCTTCATCAGAAGGAAGGAAGGCAAGGGAGGGACTGGTCGGGCACAAGGAGGAGTCCTTGCCAGAGGGAAAGGCTCTAGGTTTGGAATCAGAAGACCCAAGAGCTCGCACAGCCCCTTGGCTCTTTACCAACCCTGAGACCTCTGTGGGTTCTGTTTATCCCGCTGCTAAGTGGGAACAGTAATGCTTACTACTTAGGATTGCAGGGAGGTCTCAAATGCTTTGTTAGGGCTGTTAGTTTTCGTGCTGTTGTTTAAAAGGGGGGGTGGAGTGGTTGAGTTTAGATGCCAGGCTTCGAAGAGTTACCATCCAGGCAACTGGAAATTCAGTCTGGAGCTTTGCAAAGAGGACAGTGCTAGAAACGAATGTTTCTGTGGTTTGCAAAACTACAGTTTGAACCGTAGAATGAGGTGCCCAAGGGAAAGGTTTAGAAGCTAGAGAAAAGGGCCACTGACTGATTGCTAGAAAAGACTGGCATTTAGGGGATAGGAGCAGGAAGAGTAGCCAGAGGAAACCGAGAAGAAGGAACCAGAGGGTAGAGAGGTGAATCGGGAGAATTCAGGCCATAGGCAAGCAGAGTGGGAGGGAAGTGCTTCAAGAAGCAAAGGTGGTAGGATAGCCAGCGGTGTCAAATGCTGGAGGGGTCAAGAAAAGGGCATTAGATGAGTGGTTGAAGTCCGTTTATGTCTTGAAAACCAGTTTCTTCTGCAGTCATCAGAAATAATAGTCAGCAGGTGCGATCACTTTTTTGAGATGCTTGGTGGGAAGAGGAGGAACCGGGGAGATGGTAGCTTAGTAAGCAGGGGCAAGGGAAAAGGGGGTGGGTTTCCTTTTTGTGGTTTAAGAATGAGCTCATTTATAAGGGGAGGCATGGAGGGAGGGAAGAGAAGGTAAGAAAAGGTACGGCAAGGTGTTTGGGAGACAGTATAAGAGAAGAGGGGTTGGGGTCGTGCTGTGGGGGTCAGCCTAGGGAAGGAGTGGAGGTGTTCTGTGAGACCCAGAGCCTGGAGGAAAAGCTGAGGGAGCAGTTGTGGAAATTGAATGACACCATGCGGAAGGCACCTTGCCGGGATTGCCTTACAGTAAGCACTCAAGTGAGTGACTGGTCCATTGACTTTCCTTTGGACGCCCTTCCTCATCCTGAGCTCAGACTTACTTTTTTCAGCTGCTTTGCTGGATATGTCACCTGAGCCGCCTCATTTAAAAAATCTGTCCCTGACTAAAATCATTCTTAAATTCTCTCCCCGTTTTCCTTTGACTCCTGTCCTCATGATCTCTTGCCTGGATTATTAGTATTATTTCCTAACTGGGCTCCCCCTTTCTGGTCTCTCGCTTGCCAGTGCACACTTGATATTGCTGCTCCAGACATCTTTCTAACCCACAGCAATCTAGTCATGTTACTCCCCTGCCTAAACCCCCAAGGCTTCCCACTGCCTGGTACGTACTGTGTTTTGCTGCTCTCTGACGTCTCTGCTTAACAGCTTCCCACCTCGTCTGTGGTCTCTCACCACTTGACATCCTGCTCCCCAACATACCGAGCTGCTTACTGGTCCCTGAATGTGCCGTGATCTGCCACGCTCCATGCTTCGTTCCTCTGCCTAGGATGTTTTTACTCCTCTCTCTGTAGGTCCGTTTTCCATACTTAGAGACCCAGCTTGGAGTCAGCACCCTGCAAAGCTGTCCTCAGCTTCCCCAGGCAATGCCAGTTGCTCATGCTTTACATTCTTTTTGTACAGTTCTATAGTAAAGCACTTAAGCTGTATTACAATTAATTAATTTTCTGTGTCTCCTGCTGGGCTGGGAGCTCACCAAGGGCACCTGTATTCCGTACCCAGCATGAGGCTTGGCATAAAACCTCAGAGTCTTAGTGATTACTGTTTAATGAACACCCTTCTTGAAAGGGAAGCCCATGGCATGATTATTTATTAACTCCGTGTATGCCCAAGTTTTTGAAGTGTCTGGTAGAGAGAGCCATGTTCTTCTCCTGTGCCTGGGGTGGGGCCTTTGGTAGGGGTGGTTGACCGGCTGACTTGTTGGCAGGCTGATGTCTGGGCTCTTGTCACCAGATGGGACTGAGTATGGGCTGAGTGAAGCCGACATGGAGGCCTCCTATGCCACGGTGAAGAGCATGGCGGAGCAGATAGAGGCTGATGTCATCCTCCTGCGGGAACGTCAAGAAGCTGGGGGCCGTGTGCGTGATTACCTGGTCCGGAAACGAGTAGGAGACAATGACTTCCTGGAGGTCAGGTGAGGAGGCCTCAGAACAGTTCAGGAGTTCTCTGCAGCCTGACCTTTGGTCTAGGGCTTCGAGAGAACGGTGCCGGAGCCTTTGGCGCCTGGCATACCAGCTTCACTCCTTCCCCTTCTGAGTCATGGAAGGAGTGTCCAGAGATGTGATCGCCCCATTTGCTATTTCCTTACTTGCCCATCCCCAAATATTTCCATTTGGTAAGAGTGGGAGGCTAGCCGTACATTTGTGGCCATTGCGTGGGCTGCGTTTTCTTACCTGTCAGCCTGCGAGACTAGAAACCAGTGTCTGGAGGAGAGCGTTCTGTTCCTCTCTTCGTTCTTGGGCTCCTTTCTGGCAGCTTTGAAGAGGCTTGAGGAAGTTAAGAGAGAAAGGCATTGAGACAGGAGCCTAGTTCCTCCTGAATAATTCTTTCTGCTCTGGGTGTCCCTCCAGGGCCATCCCCAACGCGCTTAGCCGTGAATGGGAGGAGCGGGAGCTGGAGGGGCTCAGGGGCAAGTCTGTCCTTAGAGATCCAGCTGCTCGGGTTCATTTTTGCTCCGCTGCTGACTCTCACAAGGCTGTTTGGGTTCATGTACACGCAGGGTAGCAGTAGTAGGCAACGTGGATGCTGGCAAAAGCACACTTCTGGGGGTCCTGACACACGGGGAGCTGGACAATGGCCGAGGCTTTGCCCGCCAGAAGCTCTTCCGCCACAAACACGAGATTGAATCCGGTCGCACCAGCAGCGTGGGCAACGACATTCTGGGCTTTGACAGTGAAGGCAACGTGGTGAACAAGCCGGACAGCCACGGTGGCAGCCTGGAATGGACAAAGATTTGTGAGAAGTCCACTAAGGTGATTACCTTCATCGACTTGGCTGGCCACGAGAAATACCTGAAGACCACGGTCTTCGGCATGACAGGTCATCTGCCGGACTTCTGCATGCTCATGGTAAGTGTGAGGCGATCCTGACGAGGGGAGGCTCCATGGGCTGTTTGGGGGTGCTTATGCGCAAGTGTTAGAAATTGTGCTGCAACAGAGGCCTCTTGGTTTGGGGCTTTGACATTTTATAGGGATGCCCAGTCCTCTGAGCGCTATGGCCTTCTCAAGGGCTGTACCTTGATCTCTCTTCCTGGTGCCATTTGCGGACCTCTTCTATTTTCCAAAGAGGCACAGAGGAGGGTTTCTTATGGGGCTGGCTTACTGCCTTCAGAAATGTTTCTCCTGGGGTTAGGCTGCTCTGTGGAGGTGACACCACATGGCACCGCCCAGAGAAGGGGAGGCCTGGGAAGAAATGGAGGAGAGCACAGACCGCAGTCAAGAGGGGCTAGGGAAGTGGCCTCTTTCAAAACCTGGGAGGAGTGTCAGCCAGTCCAGGGTGCTTGTGGAGAGGCTGCTGAGTGCCTGGCACCGTGTTGGGCCTGGAGATATAGCAGTTGAGTCTAGTAAGATTTTCCAGCATCTCATCCTGTAGTTCACCTGTAGCGGAGGCTTCCGTGTTGGATCATGCCGCAGAGCTTCCCTTCAGGTCCCACTCATCTTCCGTGGACAGAGAGTGGGAGTTCGGGGGGTCCACAGCCCTGCACACAGCTTCACAGCTTTCACAGAGAGCACAAGTGAGCAAGTTTTCCTTTGGCAAGTCCTTCTCCAAGCCTTTCCCCATTTCCTAGTTCCTCCAGCTGCCTGTATTAATAAGTGTGGTAAACACGGGCATCTGTTGAGAGTGGAGTTGATCAAGTTGCCCCACAAACACGGGTTCTCAGGCAAATTCTCCCCAGACTGGAGAGTAAGGAGGCAGAGCATATGTGCGAACTCGCTTGTCAGCGCTCTGCCCAAGGTTCCTGGGATCTCAGCATGATTTCATCTCCCATATCCTTGAGCATTTCGAGGGGCCACCACCAACTTGGCTAAGGAAAGCTGCTCTACGAGAAGGGATTTCAGAGGAGGAGCCGTAGGGCGTACTGGGGGCAGTTGTCGAGTTTGTATTAAGAAAGGTACAGAAACCAGTCTCAAATGAGCATTTTTCCAACTGAGCTATAGGGAACGAAGCCAATTAAAGGAAATACTTTCACCCTAGGTGAAACGTTCTGTATTATCTGACTTAGGCAGTAATCCAAATATTAAACATTTTCTGTATAAAACACTGAAATCATTATTGCCTCATGACAATCAGTTTCCAGAGTGGAAAAAAAAAAGCTTTAAAATATATAGACAACAGGGGCGCCTAGTGGCTCAGTGGGTTAAAGCCTCTGCCTTCGGCTCAGGTCATGATCCCAGAGTCCTGGGATCGAGCCCCGCATCGGGCTCCCTGCTCAGCAGCGAGCCTGCTTCCCCTTCTCTCTCTGTCTGCCTCTCTGCCTACTTGTGATTTCTCTCTCTGTCAAATTAATAAATCTTTAAAAACAAACAAACAAACAAAAAATATATATATATATAAACAACAGAGTGATAGAGCATTCTTTTATCCCAGTCAGGGTGGAAGAACAAAAGCAAGTCTGGGTTGGATAGGAAAGGTGTTTGGAAGAAACGAGAAGAATTAGAAGGCAGAGAGGAGATATCTTGGTGTCGGCAGAAGGGAATATGCAAGGGACGTTGGTGTTGGGGGGATATCAGCTCACCTGTGACCTGGGATCAAATGAGAACATCACTTGAAAACCTGGAATGTATTAAACACTATGTAAATGTGTCATGGCAACTTTAATTTAATTTTGTTTTTGTAAGTAGCACATTCATGTGGTACAAAACAAAAAGATGCCAAAGGGCTTATAGTGAAAAGTTTCCCTTCCTCCCTTGTCCAGTTTCCTCTCAGGGCAACCAGTATTTCCAGTTTCTTAGGTATTCCTCAAGAGATTTTGTAATCGTACCAGCAAATGTGGATGTATTCTCTCCATCCAGCTTCAAAACCATCAGAAAAGTTGAAAGAATAATATGATAAATCCCATAGACCCACCACTCAGATTCAGCAATCACTAACGTTTGCTCTGTTCATCTTTTATGTCTCGGATGCGTATGTGTATTTTTGTTGTTTTGGCTGAATCATTTGAAAGTAGATTATAGGCGTTGTGACTCTTGACCCCCAAATCCTTCAGCACACAGCTCCAAAAATAAGAACTATCTCCTGCTGTTACAGCAGCCAGGAAGATGAACGAGAGTTCCCTAATATCTAGGCTGTAAGTGTTTACATGATCTCAGATGTTCCCCAAATGTCTTCCAGCTCTTCACAGCTGCTCTTTTCAAACAATGATCCATTCTACACCCTTTTAATGGTAACATGCTATACACCTTGTTTTTTTTTCCTCTCTTAAAAACATACCTTAGGGATTATCCCATGTCAATAGATAAGTGTTTCCTCTTTTTTGTCTGTATATTTTGTATGGCACATTTTGTACATTTTGTATGGCACACTTACACCCATGCCCTCGTTTATTTAGCCAGCCTTTATGGTGATATTTTAAAACATTTATTGTCATGGGAGAGAATAGAGAGCTGCCATTGCCTGAATATCTAAATCACGCTGGTCGTGCACAGGACCTTTGACCTATGTTATGACACTTAAACCTCAGGAGACCCTCTAAAGGGGATGTTATTATCCCTCCATTTTACAGATGGGGAAACTGGGGGCCAGTGGTGTTAGACTGAATCTGCCTTGATGGCGCTAGACAGTTGTTTCCCTGGACTGTCTGGGTTTGTCTTTTTTTTATTGCTTCCAAGTCTTTTCAGATTTTGACAGCCCACATCATTAAATCAGAGGTTAAAGCCATCTGTACCCAGCCATACTTTCATCAACAGCTCTTTTGTTTCTGGCCTAAGACTTCTGCTCCATGTGTCCTGTTCTGATGGAGGCCTCAGATGGGCCTCAGATGAGAGCTCTCTCTTAACCCAGCCTTCTTTGAGGCCCTGTGCCCACCCAGCATCAACTTGTGTCTCCCTTGTCCTGACCTTTCCTTCTGTGTTGGGGCAGGTGGGCAGCAATGCTGGTATCGTGGGGATGACCAAGGAACATCTGGGCTTGGCATTGGCACTCAATGTGCCTGTCTTTGTGGTGGTCACCAAGATTGACATGTGTCCTGCCAACATCCTGCAAGGTAAGTGAAGCCTGCGGCTAGTAGCAGTCTCTGTTTGGGGCTGTCACCCACTGTGGCTCCTTGGTGGTGCTGCCAGGGCTTCCGCCCAAATCTTCTGCTTTTTTATCTTGTGCTCAGACCTTGGTCTGAGTTTTCATCAAGCCAGAATCTTCTGCTTCCTCCCTTGTTTAGCTCTTGGTCTAAGCACCCTAGAATTATCCCCTGCTCTTTGTTCCTTCTGGTTCCAAATATAGGATCCTTGAGATTCCTAATCTGGCATCTCTTTTCAGATGGTTCCAGGGCCAGGGGGTTGGGTTTTACCATCTGAACGGGATATATATGGAGGCATTTGGGCAGAGGGTCTGATTGCCTTCTACCAGCAAATGTTTCAGAAAAGCCTCACATTTCTCCCTCATTCCTACAGATAGTAGAAGAGAAATGGAGAGGTGTCCTTTTGGAATGCCTCATAAGGGCTTCTGCAGATGTGTAAATATCCTAGAGATCCTTTGTCAGATGATTTTATCCAGGAAGCAGAGCATTCTGAGAAGAACATTGCCTTTCCCATGGACCCACTTTCTTACAGGATGTGGGTCTTTAAGAGACTCTGGAGAAATATGACAAATTTCAGGCTCGTAACCTTACCAGACAGGCTTTATCTGTGTTCCTTCTCCTCTAGCAAGCATGTGCCCACCCCAAGTTTTGATCCTCCTTTTGCTTCTCCAGGCATGGCATTTAACACTGGTCCGTCTGTCTCCTGCTTCTCTCAGCAAGGAGTGGACCAGTCTTGACCTGGAAACCTGGCCAGAGAGAAACCTGTGTCCCCCTAATTGTGTTCCATTTCAACCTTTAAGAAACCCTGAAGCTGTTACAGCGCTTGCTGAAGTCTCCAGGCTGCCGGAAGATCCCTGTGTTGGTACAGAGCAAGGACGATGTGATCGTTACGGCCTCCAACTTCAGCTCTGAGAGGTAATGGGGTAGGGAGCACTCACTGCTGAGCAGGCAGAGATTGGTTGGAATAGAAGATTCTGGTCTCAGTATAAGCTCTCCCATGCTGTCAATGTTGCCTAGGAGCTGCATCAGGCAACCCAGATTCTGAGGTGCTGGCCTTGCTAAAGTTGGAATTCCAGCTGAGGCTTCAGTGTCTTTACAAGTGAAGTGGGAACAGTATTCCTTCCCCACAGGGTCCTCGGAAGTGTTAGAAACGATGTGTATAAAGCACTTAGCACTGTGGCTGGCTGCCGTGTGATACATACACAGCCCTTTTTATAACTGTTATTATAAGTTTTTATACTGTTGTCTCTCAGAAACCCTCTAATCACAGATTAGCATTTGGCATTTATTCATTAGTGAATCCTTTGGTTCCATTCATGTTTATTAGATGTTCTGTACTAAGGTCTTCGAGGCATTGAGGATTCAGAGTGGACTCAGGTATAATCCTTGTCCTCAAGGTGGTCACCTCCTTGGTCAGAGATACTCTCTTTTTTTTTTTTTTTTTTTTTTAAGATTTTATTTATTTATTTGTCAGAGAGAGAGCGAGCACAGGCAGACAGAGTGGCAGGCAGAGGCAGAGGGAGAAGCAGGCTCCCCACAGAACAAGGAGCCCGATGTGGGACTCGATCCCAGGACGCTGGGATCATGACCTGAGCCGAAGGCAGCTGCTTAACCAACTGAGCCACCCAGGCGTCCCAGAGATACTCTCTTGATGATAGCAAACTTTGTAAGTTTGTTCCTTTTCCCAGAGTCTTGGGGTGCTCGGGAGCCATCTGCCTCCTGGCTTGGTGGGTATACAGCACCCGGAGCAGGCTGGCATTTTGGCCTGTGGCAGCGTCCCGTCGCTGCCTTCAGTACCATCAGGCGGCCAGCAGAGGGGGTGTGTTTCCATTCGTTCCTCGCGCCTGTTCTGTGCAGGTGCTCTTCGGGGAGCAATGGGGAATATTACAATTCCTGATCTTAAAGAGTATGATTAACCTTGGATCGGAGACATAGAGGCTATTGTGATGACTGATGGAAAATCAGGTGTAATTATGTGTAACAGAAATGCAAAAAGTGCTCCCTAGATCTGGGAGGAGTCAGGAGTGTCCATCAGAGAAGGGTTTCCTGGAAAAATCTGCCTTGGAAATGGGCCCTGGAGGATTTGTTAGTTGGGCAAGAGGGAAGGAGTTGAGGCAGCAGGATCAGAATAAAGAAATCCATGGGAAGCAAAAAAGCACTAAGCTTTTGGGTGAGGAGAGGGTTCTCTGGTCTGCCTGGCAGACAGGAACTTGAGAGGAATAAACCTGCAGAGATGTTGGGAAGAGGAAATTCTGTCTGACTTCTTTGCAGTGGAAAGGCAGAACTAAGCCAATTTAAGAATTTTAAGCAAAAATGTGTATGCTTCAGGCGCCTGGATGGCTCAGTTGGTTAAGCAACTGCCAGCTCAGGTCGTGATCCTGGAGTCCCGGGATCGAGTCCCACATCAGGCTCCCTGCTCTGTGGGGAGTCTGCTTCTCCCTCTGACCTCCCCTCTCATCCTCACATGCGCGCGCACGCTCTCTCTCTCAAATAAATAAATAAATAAAATTAAAAAAAAAAAAAAGAATGTGTGTGCTTTAGGAAGAAGAGGCAGCCATACGAACCCCAAATACAGCAGTGGTAGAGGGACAGAGACAAGGGGACAGATGTTACAGATAAAACTGAATGAAAGAAGAAGGCCTTAGAATGGTCTGGCCAGCAATTGGAAGGCTGGGACAGGGAGTGGAGCCCAGGCCTGGGAGGCTGATGAGGGGGCAGCGGGGCCCTTAGCCACCTCACATGTTCCAAAAGGTCTCCTGCTCCCACCCTGTCACACAGGAGCTGGCCACCTGAGCTCCTTTGTCTTTCTTCACCCTCCACTTAGGATGTGCCCGATATTCCAGATCTCCAACGTTACAGGTGAGAACCTTGATCTGCTGAAGATGTTCCTCAACCTCCTCTCCCCCCGCACCAGCTACCGGGAGGAAGAGCCTGCCGAGTTTCAGATCGACGACACCTACTCTGTCCCGGTGAGTAGCTTCTGGAGGACTGAACAGGGTGGGAGGCTGCGTGGGTGCTTCCTGCAGGGACATCAAGGCAAGTATGTCGTGGGGAGGACCTAAGTGGGATCGATTGACTGGACCCTGGCCTTCTCTGCAGGGTGTGGGGACAGTGGTGTCGGGGACAACACTGAGAGGCCTGATCAAGCTGAATGACACATTGCTGCTTGGCCCAGATCCCCTGGGTAACTTCCTGTCCATTGCTGTCAAATCAATCCACCGCAAGCGCATGCCTGTTAAGGAGGTGCGGGGGGGCCAGACAGCCTCCTTTGCACTGAAGAAGGTGAGTGCCAAGAATACCAAGAACTCCCTTCGGATTCTTACGTTAGACTCTGGGCCATTTCCAGTCGTCCTGGCCGTTCCATATGGCGGGGATTACTGACCTCACTTTTATAGGTCAGAAAACTCAGGCTCAGAGAGTCTTGTGACTTGCCCAGGAACACACAGCTAATAAGTTCTAGAGCCAGGACTTGAGCCCAGGCCTGCCTGCCTTCTAAACTCTTTTCCTTCTCCTAGTGCTTGAGATAGGTGCTCCAAGCTCAGTGGTAAGATGAGAAAGACACCACCCTCCTGTGCAGATGGTCCTACTAGGTAGGATCCTTGGAGTCCATGCCAAATTCTCCTCCCAGTCAGTCCTCTGTCCCTCGGGGATTGGGGTAAGTGTTAGCTCTAGGGTCACCTACCTCCCTGCCAACCACATTAACCAGCAGAGTGGGACTTCCCTTATCCTCTCCAACAGTCACATCATGCTCGCCCTGTCCCTTCTACTTGAACGCTTACCTACCTCTGCCCTCTCACCACTACTTAATTCTTACCCATCCTTCAAAACCTGGCTGAAGTGCCAGCTCCTGCCTGAAGCCTTTCCTGATCCTCAGTAGCAGTGTTTAGGCTTCCCACTTAGAACTCGAGTCGGCCCTGCATTATCCACCCTAGAAGGCCTGTGATCTAGTGCAGTAGGAGGTCAAGGCTGAGTTGGGGTGGTCTCCGTTCCCAGAAAGAACTCCTGGTCTTCTGGGGCCAGAGGAGAGAAGCCCTGGGCAATATTTGCCCCTGAGGTCTGGCATTCCCTCTTTCTTTCAGATCAAGCGCTCGTCCATCCGCAAGGGCATGGTGATGGTTTCCCCACGCTTGAATCCCCAAGCATCCTGGGAGTTTGAGGCCGAGATCCTTGTCCTCCACCACCCCACCACGATTAGCCCACGCTACCAGGCAATGGGTAGGTGTCTAAGGGCACTGCCAGCAGAGGCCTCTGCTCTAGTTCTCCCAACAAAGTATCGCAGCCACCCAAACCCCGAGCTTTCAGCTGCAGCTGAGAGTCCGGTCTCCCTCTCCTGCCCGTAAGCTGCCGTGTTTATTCAGTTCTGCAGACATTAACCAAGTGCCGGCTTTGCCGGGCTCTGGAGACCCAGTCTTGCCCCCGGAATCTCACTTTCATTCCTTCAGCAAACGTCTTCAAAATGCTGCTGTGTGCCATGTGGTATTGCTGAGATGCTGGGGACACAGTGCTGGGCAGGGGGTCTACTGTCAAGAAGCCGACAGTCTAGAGAAGGCACACATGTGAACAGAGTGCCCTGTATTCAGGAACCAGGACCGTGGGTCCAAGGACAGGGGCTAACTGGGTGTGTATGGCAGGATCAGACCTGAGAGCGGACCTCCAACTCACTTGGCCACACGCGGCCCCCTGAAGCCTTTAGCGGACCACAGCTCCAGCATATTCTATGTTCTCACTCCTGTCTCTCCTGCCCAGAGGCCACTGGGGAGCTCAGTGACCTCTATGGTGACCCCCGGGCTGTCTTGGCAGTGCACTGTGGGAGCATCAGGCAGACGGCTACCATTCTGAGCATGGACAAGGACTGTCTACGCACTGGGGACAAGGCCACTGTGCACTTCCGCTTCATCAAGACCCCTGAGTACCTGCACATAGACCAGCGGCTGGTGTTCCGAGAAGGCCGCACCAAGGCCGTGGGCACCATCACCAAGGTATGGTCAGGCAGTCCTCCTCGCCCAGCCCCAGGAAGCACTAGGCCACGCCAGTTTCAGACTGTGAGCGCAACCAGAGAAGCCTGACAAAGTCCCCCTAACTGCCAGGGACAGAGGTGCTAGTTCCTGTCTTAGGAGAGTTGGAACAGTGCTGAAGTGTGGCTTCAGTGCCGTTTTCTCTCTTGCCCCTGAGAGGTCTCCCTGGGCTTTGGTGGTGACCCTGGAGGAAAGCAGGTGTGGTTGAGGCCTGTCTGTCCTCATAGGAAATAGTGGTATCTGGACGTGGCTGTGGTCGGCCTCTGAGATGCCCCAGGTGTAGGCTCCCGTGGCCTGGCTGGGGTGCTACCCTTACAGCACTGGGTCAGGTCAGAGTGAATATTGGACAGCAGGGGGGCCTAGGCGTGAGTTCCCTTGGGGCTTGAGCTGTTTGTGTGTCCTGGAGCCCACTTCATGCGCTCTGCAGACTTCACTGGTGGCTTTGGGTGGGGGCACTTGACAGAGTGATTTGACTCTTGCTCCAAACAGCCTGTGTGAAATCTTGGGATCAGCCTTAGGGTGGCCTTGCCTTCAGAACAGCCTTCCTCAGGCCCTTCCGTGCAGACCTGATCATGTCCCTGAAGGCCACTTGCTTCTGGGACTGACTAAGAGCGGCAGAAGCTTCCGGCCCACGCTGTAGTGCCCTTGGGGGTATGGCAGTCCTCCCCCCTGCTTTTGAGATTGAACCTGGGCCAAAAGGGAAGGTGCTAAATCGGTCCCTCCTGGGTGGTAGCTGTTAGGATCCCTGATAGCCACGCTCTAAATGTTTCTAGATGCTGAACATTCACTTGGTCTCTTTGGGAGGCCTGAAGTTAAAACTTGCCCCAGACTCTTGTTATCGGCGCAGTGGGAGAGATGCAGTTGGTGCTCTGAGGAGTTTCAGCCAGCTTAGCAGGGAAGCCTCAAGGTCCTTCCAAGGCTCTGGGCAGGCCAGACTCGAGCCTAGGAGCTTGGCCAGGTGGGGGTGGCCAAGATGCACAGGCTGTCAGTGGGCAGCGCAGCTGGGGCAGGGACTAGGATGGAGCAGGCTGGGCTGAGGCAGGTGAGACATCAGCGGGGGAAGGGGCTGCCCTGGGACACTGAATGGGGATGAAGACATCTCTCTAGCCCACCACCCCTGTCATGGCCCCCTTGCCATCCACCTTGCTCAGGACCAGCGGGGCCAGGGAGTGGGAATTCCCCGGGGGCGGGGACCGGGGCCTGGGGCCTGGGCAGCTGAGCCCATGCCACCGCCTGCAGCTCCGGCCTCATCCTTAACTCCTCGCCTCCCGCAGCTCCTCCAGACCACCAACAACTCCCCGATGAATTCAAAGCCCCAGCAAATTAAAATGCAGTCAACGAAAAAGGGTCCCTTAACGAAACGAGAAGACGGGGGTCCCTCTGGAGGGCCGGCAGTAGGGGCGCCCCCACCTGGAGATGAAGCTTGCTCTCTGGGGACTGTGCAGCCAGCTGTGTCCAGCAGTCTCCAGCCACAGGTGAGTGTGTGGCTCGGGCTGGGCTGGTCCCCTGAACACCTCAGGGTGGGAGTGGGAGGGTGACTGATACGCTAGTTGGTGGAGGTGACAGGACAGCTTCAGGCAGCCTGGGTCTTGCTCCCACGTCTGCAGAGCATAGAAGTTGTCTCCCCCGACTCTCAGCACATAAGTGCCAAGCGAGCACTGTTTGTCTCTTAGGGCAGTATTTTCTGACCTTTGAGGTGTGGCCTGCGTAAAGCCGATTTAGTCGGTCTTGATTAGCATTTGATAATGAAGCAATAGAAAATGTCTGGGTTTCCATCTCCCAAGAGCGAGTGCGTGGTCTCTCTGTGGGACTACGGTGTGTGTGTGGCGGTCCAGAAGGTCGTCGGAAAGGTGCAGAGGGTCCTCCTGGGTGGGCGTAGAGGAGGCTGTGGGCCCCATACTAGTGTGGCTCTCACTCAGCATCTCCTGTTAGCTTTGTCCCTTGCTTCTGTCCTGCTGCCCCCTCCTATTGCTCCTTCCAGGGTCATCTCTATCTGACCCCCATTTGGAGAAGGAAACGCCTGTGTGGACCTGTCCTTTCTGTTCTCTCTCCCACATTGGGCCTTTCTCTTTCCACCTCTCCGCGGGGGCAGGTGGTGGTTCCTGCTGTCCTAGTGCTTCTTGCAGCGCCTCTGTCTCACCCCATCGTCATGTGCGCCCCACTTGCTAGGAAGGCAGGCTGGGTGCTGGCTCCATCTGGCAGAGGGGTGTGCCCGGCCCAAGTCACATAGTAGATGACTGTTCAAGCTAGGCTGGGACCGTCCTTCCTGCTCGCTTTTCTCCTGCGCCTTTTCCTGCCCCCCTGCCCCCCTTCCCCTCTGCTGTCCTACCCTGCTCCCAGTGGGCCACTACTTCTCAAGCTCCTTCTTTCTCCCTTTCAGCCCAAGCCCAGCAGCGGGGGCCGGCGACGGGGGGGCCAGCGGCACAAAGTGAAGTCCCAGGGGGCCTGTGTGACTCCTGCCAGCGGCTGCTGAATCTCCCTGGCCCACCCCCACCACCCAAGGGATCCTTGTACTCGGGCCACTGTTCCGCCACATGGGCCAGAGCAGCTCTGACCACCACCCGCCCTCCCCAAGGCCACAGCTGGAGCCACATCATTCCCTGTCCCCACCCCCATTTTCCAGGGGGGTTGTAATTTATAAGCTGAGGAAGGTGGCCAGACTTCTGGAGGACTGACCATCATCCACCTTCTTCCCCGCCTTCTTCCTTAACTCAGATTTTTTGTACATCTGGGCCCTTAGTTTTTATTCTTTTTATTATCTCTCTCTCTCTCTCTCTCTCTCTCTCTTTAGTGTGTGTGTATGTGCGTGTGTGTGCGCGTGTGCCCATGTGTGCGTGCAGAAGGGTGGTGGTGCAGAAGTGCAGCCGGTCAGGGCCCTGGCAGTCTTTCTCCTTTTTTCCTCTGTGGCTGGCCACCAGCCTCTAGGAGCTGGCTGCCTGCCCATCTGTCCATCCGTCTGTGTGTCTCTGTGACAACCTTTAGGGGCTTTCAGGAACTAAAGAGCACCCTCCTCCCCTGTGCTCACCGTCCTCCCCTGTGCTCACTCCTCTGCACCCAGGGCCCTCCACAGAGCCGGACTCAGGGCTTGGGGGCTTCATAAGTTCTGCCAGAGCAGGGAGCCTTCCTTCTGGGACTGGGGAGCTTTTAACAGAATGGAGAGTGGTGGCCTCCTTTTTCTCTCTTCTCCTTTCCCCCTCTTACATCCCCCAAACAGGTAATGCCAAAAGCTCTTAAGTGTAGCCTGTAGATGTGTGGAGGAGAGAGGCACTTGGATTGTAGGACCCCTCCCTGCCTCTAACTCTGACCCTTGCCACTGACCCGAAAACAGCTGGTGGTTTTCCTTTCCCCATGGAGACAATCCTGTGTTTGCCTGGCCAGGCCAGGGCAACTCCCATTGTGTTGATTTTGAGCTGGAGGCTCTGGCCCTTGAACTTTCTATGATAGGAATCTTACTGGGCCTTGGGGCACTGATGACCTGGACTGGGTTTGGCTTGCTCTGGATCCCGCTCACCAGCACCTCTTACTGGTGGGGGTGTGAGGTGTTCTGCTGAGCCAGGCCAGGACTGGAACCCCTCCTCCACTACAGCCCCGCCATGTTGCCCCATCATGGCTGCTACAGGAGCACAACAGGGAAGGGCCTGAGCCTGTTTCGGAAGCCCCATTTGGGGTGTGAGAGGGCAGGTAGGGGTAGTGAAAAAGATTCTTCCGGGCCCAGCGCAGAGCATTAAAACCTCTGGAAGATTCACTGCCTGGGGTGGGATGGGGTGAGGCCGGTGAGGGCATTGTGGGGCCCAGACCAGCCTGGCCTGAACTGTGGCCAGAAGCCCTAGGTTTAGGGTGGACTGGTGGGTGGAGATGTGTTCTTTCTAACCAGGGCAGACACCCAGCTGGCTGGGCCCTTCCTCAGCCTTGCCTCCCTCCCATTCCCAACCCTTCTCCATTCTTCCTGCTTCTGGACTGCTGGTCCCCTCACCTCCCCTCCTTCCAACTATTTCCAGTTACTACTGACCCATGGCCATGGACTGATCAGACCAGCACAAAAAATAAAAGTTTGTTCCAAGCTGATGGTGTCCTGTTCCCTGCCCAGGCCCTCTAGGTGGAGGTGCACCACTGGGAGCGCTGGCTGTGCCTGCCCCAGAGCCCCCCTGCTGCGGTGCAGGGCAGGGGCAGGACGAGCCCAGCTTCTCTTAGGCCTGCATGGCTTCAGAACACAGGCTCCTGTGGCACATGTGACACAGGCCAAGTTGCCAGTCTTCCCCGAACCTACTTCCTCATCTAGAGCGAGAGTTAAACAAAATGCCTGTGTGGTGGTGGTTGTGAGGATTCAGCGAGAGAGTGTGCGGCGAGGCTCGAAGCGTCGGCCTGTGGGAGGCGCCACTAACCCGGCCCGCTGCTGCTTCCCCGGGGCCGTGGGCTGTTGTGCAGGGAGAAAGGGGCTGTTGACATGTCTCTGCTGGGTGTCTCCCTCACTTAAGCGCTTTGATTTTGAAGCCACCATCTAGGAGAGAGGTGGCGGTCGGTTTTCCTAGTGAAGGCAGCTGAAGCTCAGAGGAGCGGGGCCAGCACCCAGGTTCATGCCGGCACCAGCACCCCACCCACCCCACCCACCCCACCCCATCTGCGGTATGTGGCTGCTCTGCCCCAGGGCCTTTGGCCCCAGCCTGTTCTTCGTGTGCTCTTTCCTTCTTGCTTTTTGACTCTGGTTCTCCTTAGAGGGGCTGCTGCCCACTGGTGCCGTCGTAAGAGGAAGGCTCCAGCACAGCGCACCCTTCTGCTCTCGGTCCCCGTGGCAGGTGCTGTGGAGTCCGTGTTTCCCCAGGATTTCACCGGGGTGGAACCTTGTTTGGTTTGAATTCTTTTGCCCCTAAGAGTAACCACTTTCTTTACATTTGGAAACTGTGGTCTCCGCTCTGGCCTCTGCCCTCAGACACGCAGGTGGTTGGTCTGGATCTCGGGTCACCCGGCCTGCTAACGGGGGCTGACGATACAGTGTGTTACTGTCATTAACTGGGACTCCACAGGTCCTCTACGGGTCTCAGCCCTACCAACTCTCACTTTGGAACAAAACACCAGCCCTTTTGTAGCTGACAAAGAATAAAGTTGTTAATCATCTCGAATGGCCAGTCCTGACCCTTCTGTATGTACAGCTGGCATCTGTGGTGTCTTCAGTTCAGTTAGGACCCCTGTTCTGGCTTACAGGCCTCCCTGGCACAGAATAAGGGAACGGGAATAGGCCATGGTACAGGGGGTTTGGGGGTATGGCAGACGGGGTGAGAGCTGTGCCTCGAGGGCCCAGAGGATTTGAACATGTGCCGATGGGCAGAGGGTACGCATCCGGCCTGGAGCACACAACCAGGGGCGCTGAGCCTTGACTGTGTTAAGTCCCGGGCAGCTGTTTCGGGGAGCATCTGGGGGATATCTCCTTTGTTGAGAGACTGTTCTAGATGCAGGGCAGGTGTTGAGTGAAGTAACGAAAATGGAGCGGTCACTGGAGTGAGCCATAGGACCAGCTCATTCCTGGCACGGAGGGCTGAGGGGTTACCTGGCCCAAGGCCTCAGTGCTGATTCATACGGCCCACTTCTGCGGCCGTTCACCCGCCCCTCCCTACTGACCTGTCCCAGCCTCTGTTTTCTCAGCTGTGGTGGGCACCGGCCCTGGATCAGGTGCCATGGTTAGGAGCAGAGTATGTTGGAAAGCGTGGCTGTGGAAGCACCCCAGCCCTCCAGGCGGGTCCTCGGAGGCACTGAATCCAGGGACATATTGGAAGGGGAGGGCCAGGACCTGTCCCTCGGAGCTGGCAGCTTCTGGCTCTTCAGGGGACCCGTCTCCTTACGCCATCCCAGCATAGGTACAAGGGGCAAATGTCCAGTTCCCGCGGTGGAGTCCAGTCGCACACTGAAGGCCGACGTGGTCAGTAGCGAAACAGGTAAATTCTACCTTCGCTCAAGTGGCAGCGAGAGATGCAGGTGAAGCCGCGCACTTCCACCGGCTGTCCGGGAGGGCCTGCCTTCTCCACATCCTCCCGCCTCCCCCCAGCCCAGATCCCAGAGCAGGGCCAGCCTCAGGCCCCCTTCCCCCAACCCAGCTGGGTTTTAGTGGAGAAACCAGGGTTTCTGAAATTCGGGATCAGTCTTTGGGGCATTGTTTTGGTTCAGTGTTCGTTCTCTTGTTTCGCCAAGAGCAGAGGCCCTGTGCCAGGACCAGATAAAAACTACACATGCCATGAATCCTGGGCATAATTTATTTTTTTTTGCATAGGCATAAATTAGAATCTGGAGATAAAAAGTTCAGAACCGATAGTGCAGCATTTGTGACAGGAGAGCGCAAAATGAAACCTGGTTGTCGGGGCTGGGGCTGCTGCCAGAGGGCTGCGGGCGGCCTCGGGCCTCCTCTTCCTTCCAGCTTCCTCCCCCAGGAGCCCATCTAGGGCTTAGCCCTGCTCCCAGGGCGCCTGCCTCCACAGCAGTCCCTTGCGGCAGCTGGTAAGGAGGAGCTGAGTCAGCCCGTGCCCCACACAGCGGGGCTAGGGATCAAGCCCAAAGCTTTTCAGTTAAGAATCAGACCTTGAAGAATATATACATAATACAGCAGAGCCCGCTCTTCCCCCAGCCCACCACCCCTGAATGCCGCCGCCCCTGTAGAAAATGAGCTAGAAGGAAACAAACTGAGCAAGAGCCGAAGAGTCCCAAGGGGGCAGCTGAGAATTAGGGCCCTTACACTCGGGCCTGACTGGGATGGGGCCACAGACAGACCTCTTGCCACCGTGACACCTTCAATGTCACTATCATACTCATGGGACCACCTGGAGAGCCGGGGGCATACCCTGCTCCCCACCCTGCTCCCCACCCTTTTAAGCTGACCGCAGCTGCTTCTGGTCTGGGCTCCCTGCACCCTGGGGGAATGTGACAAGCTTGCTCTGGGACACAGGCAGGCCGTAGCAGGAATGGGGAGCGGAGTGGACCTTGGTCTCAGCATCAGGAGAGAGAAAGCAACTAGCCCCAGCAGAGGGGGAATCAGGCCGGCCCCCTGGCCCCTCAGAGGCTTACAGGAGCCAGACCCTCGAGGGGTATGGAAAGCCCAAGGACCCACTTTGACCCAGAACAAGTACAGTGTAGCGAGGCCTTTGGGGGACCTCATGGGTCAAGCTCCCTTAGGTTGGTGGCACTAGACTTCTGGAAGAGCCCGGCTGCCCTGTGCATGGAGCTGCCCGCCTGGGGCTCAATCCCAACCTGCACCAAGAGCACTTTCCTCCTGGAGGCCCTCACTTCCCCGCCCGCCGCTGGGGGCAGCTGACTTGCCCCAGGCCCCCACTTACAGCCCACCCGCGGCTTTGGCACCTGCTTCGTGCACGCGCCTACCACCAGCAGCTCCTCGGTGCCAGCCCCCGTCCTGGTTCAAGGGCAGACAGGTTCCACCCACCTCTGCTGGAACTTGTCCACTCATTGCCTCTCTCCCTGTCTCTCAATCCCCCACGATATGCTACATATATACACCCTTCCAAGAGGGGGAAGTAGACACCCAGTGCCTGGCACAAAGAAGACAAAGAAAAGGGACGCTGGAGCTTGCTGTCCACCTCGAGCTGTCCCACTGCTAGGACAGCCCTGCATCTTCTCAGATCCATCAGGCCAGGGGTTCCTGCTCCCGGAAGTCTGCGTGCTGGTCAAGCATGTGGGGAAGTGGCAGGGGTGCTGCTCTCCCACTCCAGGAGAAAGGGGCACACGCTGAGAGGGGCTGGCCTCCCAGCTGGCTGGCCGCAGCACAGAGAAGGCTTAGTGGGCGGGTTCCCCATGCACCCGGAAGCGGTAGATGCAGGTATACTCAGGGTGGCCCCAGTTAGTCAAGATCCGAAGCTCCACCACCTGGTATGTCGCCATTTTAGGGTCCTGGGTAGAGAAAGAAGGGGTTCAGTCCTCAAGCCTCACTGACGGGAGGGTAGGAAGGGAGACAGCCCCCCGCCCCGTCAGCCTCTACAGAAAAGTGGGCTTCAGAGCTCCTGTCTGCAGCCCATGGAGCAGAGCCTCCAGCCTGCGAGCCACGGCGCCCCAGGGGCTTCGCAGGTCCTCCGGGGGCCACTGAGCCACAGCCACATACAAATGGCCTCGCAGCTGAGGACCAGCGGGGTTCATCCCAGACCGACACATTCACAGGAGCTATTCCTGTCAGTGGACAGAATTACCTTCATGAAGGGTTTCCAGCATCATGTTGATGCTGGAAAAGAATCCTTTTACTCTGAACTGGGCAGGCTTTTTCTCTCTCAAGTTCTCATTAGGCCTCTGTCCTCTTTGCTCAAAAAGCCACAATTTTTGAGTGAGCTCTTGGAACAAACTTCTCCTGGTTTGATGCCAGTAGGCACAGCGCTGTCCTACTCTTCCTGTCTCCCTCTGGCCTTCCACACAGCCTCCTGTCCTCTACCTTCTAAAGGCTCCGTCTGCACCCATCCCTGTGAAGTCCCCAGCACTCCGCTGCCTCGGTTACCTCCCTGGGGCTGACCGCTCAGTCTTTGTGTCTGGTTGCCCTGATCGCTCCACTGGACCAGCCCACAGGTGCCTCGGACTTGGTGGCCAAAGCCCCTGTTGCAGTGGCCTGCCTCGTGGCTCCTGGGAGCCACGTCCCCTGCCCCTCTTCCGCAGTTCTGTCCAACGGGACCCTTGGCCTCCCGACTGCGTATCCACCTCTCCCTCCTCACACCCTCTCTCTGCAGCCACTTCCTCACTGGTCTTGTCCCCTCAATTCACCATTTCCACACGGTCACAGTGATACTACAAGGTCTTGTCACTTCTCTGCCTGAAACATGGCAGTGCCCATCAGAGCGAAAGGTGTTTGGCCTGGGAGCCAGGCCTGCCTCTCCGGCCTCCCTCTCGCCACCGTCCCTTTGCCACCTCGTCTGGTTCTTCACCCCTGGTGTAGCTCTCAAGCCCCCTGCACAGCATTCACTTGGGGCTGCTCGTTAGAACACGGATTCCCGGGGCACCTGGGTGGCTCAGTCGGTTAAGCATCTGCCTTCAGTTCAGGTCATGATCCCGGGCTCCTGGGATCAAGCCCCACATTGGGTTCCCTGCTCAGCGGGGAGTCTGTTTCTCCCCTCTCCCCCCTTCCCTCCACTCATGCTCGCTTGCTCTCTCAAATAAAATCGTCAAAACAAAACAAAACCGAACACTGATTCCTTAGGACCGTTGGAACCCGGCAGCCTACCTCCTGGGGTGTAGACTGGGAGTCTGCATTTCTAACAAGGGCCAGGGAGACTGATGCCCACTCAGGTTGAGGCAACGCCCCACCTAAACGCCCTAGTCCTGCTGCACTGAGGCCTGGCTGGGCCGCCCTCAGGTAAGTGCCCTTTCCAGGCAGCCTTCTCCATGCTCCCTGTCTGGGCTGGGCCCCTCCCCTGTGCTGACATCTAGCTGGTACTTCTCCCATGCCACCTTGGACATCTGTCCCAGTTCCCTCCCTGGAGCTCTCGGGAGGCAGGGGCTGCACTTTTTCTTGCCCCAAACCCCTGGTGCCAAGCCCAGGCTAAATGCTCGGAAACGGTCTGCTGAGTGGGTGGGAAAGTGAACAGGCCACGTCCGTTCGCACAGCAGAGTCCTGTACCTGAAAGTAAAAGGTCTGAATGGGCTCCCCATCCTGGTCATAGGTGAACTGGCCAAGAAGTGTCCCCTCGTGCTGTAGGTCTTCATCAAACCCCTAAAAAGAGAACAAGGAATGAAGAAAAAATCTTGCACTTAGACGAGTGCCTCGGCTCCCCAGGAAGGAATGTTCTCCCTTCCTGCTCCCATACTGGTCCCTTCCCACACCATATCAGGCAGCAGCCTTGGTGGGGCTGTAGGGGGCCTGAGCCCTGGACCTGGTTTCTTCCAGTGCAGCCTAAGGTAATTGGGAGTGGGGTACCATTTCGCACCCTGCTACTCTCTCTTCCAAACCTGCTGCCTTCCTCCCAAAGAACAGATCCCAGCTTTATCCTCGGTAGAGCCTGACAGGGTCCGGTAGCCTCTCGGCTCATTGCCCCCCACCACCCCCCGCCAAAAGGTACTCACAAAGATGGAGAAGTCCTTGGGGGCACTGGAGATGGTGCTGTTGGGCGACAACGACTTGGGGACATGCTCTAAGGTGACAGCAGTGGGGCGGATGCGGGCAGAGAGGCGAACCACGGCAAAGCCCTGGGGCCCCTGGAAGGCCCAGCAGTTGCCTGGGTGCACGTCCGGCTGGAGGGGAAGGAAGCTGGGTCAGCATAGGGCCGGTGACAAAGACAGCCCACCCTGAGCACAGCTCGTGGTGATCCAAGATGGGAGTCCCCCAGCTACAAGGGTGACTCTGCTCGGGGCCCCTGCTGCTGCCCTCTCTGGGTGCCTACCTGGAGAATGACTCGGGGGGACTGGGAGTGGTACCACAGGGGGATGCCGAAGAGGCTGAGGAGGGCCGTCTTGGTCTCGTAGGTCTCAGAACACCGGGTGCTGACGACACTCGCCCCTAAGACAGGAAAGCAAGGCGGTGTGGGCGCCTGGGGCTGGACGCCAGCAGCGAGGGGAGGGTGGGAGACCCAGACACCAGCACATCTCGCCAGCCCAGGGCACCAGGTGGGGACGGCTACTGCCCGGTGCTCTCTGAGGATGGCGGGCACGTGCCCCGGGTCCCGGCTGTGTCGCTCAGCTCTATCCAACTACAGAGTAACTGAGCGTCAGCCTCTCCCTGGCCAACAACGGTGTTCTCTTCCCCCAGACTTCTCCAAACTTCTTCACTAGCCTTTGTTGTGAGTGACAGTGTGCTGATCTCAAGCCCCAGCCCCAGCGCCACGGCTGCCCGGGCCGATGCCAGAGGGCCTGCCAGCACGGGGACCCGGCTCTGCCACGGGTGGGGAGTCACGCTCACCTCCCGATTCCAGAGCGTAGTCCACCATCCCGATGCGGTCCTCGCTGTAGCGCTTCAGGGCCTGGTTTACGATGCGCTGCACCTGCTAAAGGGAGCCCCCAGGGCGGATGCCGAGAACTGCAGACTTGTCCACCTGAGCGCCCACTCCCGGGGGCCCCTCCCCGCCTGCATCACACACTGGCATCCAGCCACATGTGCCACTTCCCTAGATGTCTCCCCCAACCAGTCCCAAAGCCCACACGAGAGCCCACATGAGAGCCTCTCGCATGTCCCTTAGGCTTTGGAACATACCAGAAAGCCGACAGTGTGGGACTGTGCAGGTTATGGCTCCCAGGGAAGAGACCGCTGTGTCAGGGGTGAGGCTGTTCCGGGGGCCACCCAGTCCTCACCTCCTCCGTCACCCCGATCACGCCTTCCTTCTGCAGCGTCAGCCCCAGGCTGGCCGCGGCCTCCCTCGCGGACTTGCCCTGCATCTCGGCCACGTGGGTGAGGATCTTTCTCTCCAGCTCCTGCAGCTGAGCTTGCATCTCCTCTCGCTGCAGGAGCCCCGCGCGGGTTCCCCCACCTCGGAGAAGGAACTGACTGACCCAGGCAGGGAACTGAGACTCCACCTAGGGACGGAAGAAAAGGTCTCTGAGGAGCTCACGGGGACATTGTTGCTCTGGCGGCCCAGGCCAGGGCGGCAGCCGGCTTGAGTGGAGGGAGTAGGGAAGGAGCACAAGCCAGCCTGGGAGGGGAGGGCCGGCCCAGCACGCCCTGCTGACCGACACGGGGGGAAGAGTCGGGCACAACCGTCCACGTTACTGAAAACAAAACAGGAAGAACTCCTGTCACAGCAAGCCCGCATCTGTGCCAGGTCCCCAGCAGGGGCCGGCGGGACGCTCGGACTCTTGGCCGCACGGGCTCCTAGGACTGACGCCCTCAGAGGACAGGCTGTTCAGCAGGGCCCTTGCGTGGTTCCAACTTACGTCATCCCTCACGGCCTGCAGCTGCTGGGGCAGGAGGCCCACTTGGTCTGCGACCGAGCTCTGCTTCAGGCTCAGGGCCGCCAGCTCCTGCCGCAGGGCTGCCAGCTGGCCCTCCAGGCGCCCCAGCTCCTTCACGGAGTTCTCTCGGAAGGCCTCTTGGGTCATCCTACTCCCAAAGAGAGGAGAGAGAAGTAAGCCTTGGGTCTCCGGTGAGGGGTGAGGCCGTGACGAGGAACATAAGAGGATCCCCTCACCGGCTCCCGAGAGAAGTGTGTGCCCACCTCCCGCAGGCGCGTGCGAAGCCCAACACTGGGGACCCCGGCTGCAGAGCACAGCCCCGGTGCCTACGATCCCAAGGAATGAGTTCTTATCCTGTTCCCTTTCTAAGCCCAGGTCCGTCCGTCAGTCTGCCTCAGCCTCTCCCACCCTCCACACGTCCGGATGTCTGGGGCTCGGGAAGGCAGCCTGCACGTGTGTGCAGAAAAAAACGGTAGGTGTCCACGTGAGCCCACAAATCCCACTTTTCTTGCGGTGCCTCCCCTACCCAACCTCTCTCGCACCCGAGGCCAGGCTCTCAGCCGCTGTTCCTGAGCCGGGTTTCAGCCACCCCCTCTCTGCTCTGGGGTGCTCTTCCCCAGGCCTGCGGGGGTGCGGGGAGGGGAGGGGCAGGCCTAAGCCAGACGGCAGCGCCCATTACCTTTGCCACTCAGACTTCAGCTGCTGGAGTCGAGCCTCAGACTCCTGTAAACAGGAAGGCACAGATACAGCAAATGCCAAGCTCACAGCGACCGGTCTCCCAGAGCAGGCTCTGCTCTCTTCGGAGTCTTTGTTTCCCCGCAGCCCCACCCCTGCAAACCTAAACCGCCTGGTCAGGGTCCCTAGGAGAACCCCCGAGCTGGCACACCTCGGCATTCATTCACTCACTCACTCGTTCACTCGGCACGTTATACCCAGCACAGCAGGCCTCCTGAAGGCCACCCTTCCTCAAGTGTGTCCCAGCATGTCCCTGCAAAGCATTCCGGGGCCCGTGGGCTCGGCCCCTGCAGAAGTCAGGGGACCGCACCCCCACCCCGGCTGGTGTCTAAGTAGCCCCTTCGGGAGAGCCATGCGGTCTCAGGCCACAGGCAGATACTGAACAGGATAAGGGCCCCACCGACCTGGGAGGCCTGGACAATTTTCTTAAAAAGGTCTTCGGAGTCTTGGTGATGCTCTGCTCTCAGGGTGACCAGTTCCTCCTGTCAGAGAGAGGAGAGCAGCTCAGGACTCCTGGAGATACAGGCGGAGGGAACTTCACAACCAGGACGTGGTGGGACTGGAACTTGAACCAGGCCTGTCTATGAACTTCAGCTCCCAGCCTCTCTGCTCTGGTGCCCCTTAACCCGTGCGTCTCCCTCGATGTCTACCACACACCTCCTGTGCCCGGCACTCTACAGTCTCACACTCCCGGAGCGCCTCCGTTTTACAGGGAACTAAGGCTTAGAGAAGTTAGCTGTCAGGTGACAGTGCTGTCTGTCGTGTCAGGGTGCACAGGGCCTCGCCCCTCCACCCCACACCCTCACGGTGCCAGCCACGCGCCTCCCCGCTCCCGCTCAGAGACCTGGATCCGAGCGGCGGTGTCCCTGCGGAAGTCCTCCTTCAGGGCAGCCTCACGGCGGCTCACCAGCCCCTCCAGAAGCGCCAGCGTGTCCTCCTGGCTCAGGCCCACGTGGCCCTCCCCGCTGGCGGCCCCCTGCCGCAGCTCCAGCCGCTCCAGCCGCACGGCCTCCTTCTGCCAGTTGGAGGAAAATTCTGCGGCCAGAGCTTCCAAACGCCGCTCCAGAGAGTGGACCTGGGACAAGATGCGCTGCTCAGCCTGGTGGGGTGGGGAGGGAAAGCCACGGAGGTGAGGGACCTGGAACGACAGAGCTTCCCCAACGGAACGGGAAGAGAATCCCAGCTACATGCGAATGTGAACCCACGCTGGCTCAGAGGACTGGCTCAAGGATGCTCTGTGCCCTGCAGTTGGGGGGGCGGGGGGGGACACCAGCAGGTAGCCGGGGTACCATAAAGCTGCTGACATGTGGTGACCGTTCAGCACAGGACGCTGGACACACGTGGCCCAGAAGGGTCTGGTCCCCAAGGAGGAGTGGATATCGGCCAGTTGAGTGGGGACATAGCGAGGAGGGACCTGCAAGGGGCTGGGTGGCCTGCTGGGCTGACCCCAGCCCCCTTCCCTCTGCTGCATGGATGCACATGCCAGAAAGTGAGGGGCCGAGGGGTTCAGCTGCTTCAGCAGCTCCCACTAAGTCTGTCCAAGAGAACCGGGGCTAAAAGACAAAATAATTTGAAAAGGCTTTCTTTCTTCTCTTTAATTAGAAGGCCCACAGAGGAAACAGAATAGAAGTCATTTGGACTTGGGGGTTGCTCCTGATAGCATGCCATGAATTCTGAGAAACTTGCTGGCTTAAAAACAAAAAGCTTTGTCAAGGGAAGATATAATCTGTCAACTGTCAGTTAAAGACAGGAGCCTCCTGAGCACAGAAGTTGCTTCTGATTTTTAAAAATTTTTAAGTAGGCCGCACATGTGCAGGACTCAAAAAGCAAACAGTAAGAGGTCACTCTCTTAACCTGTGTCCCTATCCACCTGGTGCCCTCAGCCACCATCCACTCCCAAACAAAGCAACAATTTTCAGTCCTGTCTCTGCACATACAAGCAAACACAAAGATCTCCTCCCCCTTTTCAGAGAAAAGCTGGTCCTGAAACTGTATTTAACATCTTTACTAATGATTACAAAAGGGAAAGTTATTAATGCCAAAATAAGTCATTGTTTTATGAAATGATAACATGATGGTCAGGAAAGTAGTATCTACCAAAATAAATGGTTACCCAATCAGCTTCGGCAAGATACAAGCAAAATTCAAATAGATTTAGGGACTAAAGAATTTTAAGTTTTCCTTGTCACACGCACACATTCTGGTTATCCGGGCACTTGTCACACACACACACACACACCACCCCCCCACTGGACTGCAGCCTCCTTGAGGACACAGCCTGGGCTGCAGAACTGGCCCCCGGGCTACCCTCCTCTCTGTATCCGCACCCTCCGCAGTGTGGCCTTGCAGGCGCTCCCAACAAGAGGTCGGGTCTCTGTCCCCCTCTTGGAATGTAGACTGGCTGTGAGATGGCCTTCGGCCTTGAATGTGGCGGAAGGGACAGTTCTGAATCTAGGCCCAATTTTGCTCTCCTGGAACCACAGTGAGAACAAGCTCAGGCGAGCTGAAGGAGGAAGCACGTGTGGGGCACAGGCTGCCCCACTGACGCATGGGCCAGCTGCAGACCCGGCAGGGAGCCCAGCCTAGACCAGCCTGTCCTTGCTCAGACCAGAGAAACCATCCAGAGGAGCCAGAGACTCAGGAACTAATCAAATGCTTGTAGTTTTAAGGCACTGATTTTAGGGGTGATTTACTTGTAAATGACCAACGTGATCACCTTATTCGTAAAGGATGCTTAGTAAATATTTATGAAATTATACTGTAAAGGAACAAAAGTAGACAAAACGATTTGTCCCATTTTTTTTCCTTTGGTTTTCGGTGCTTAAGATGGCAACTACCTTGGGGGCAGTTTGAAGTCCTGTTTAAGCACAAGCAAGCGGCTCCCCCCGTACTGCACCCCAAACAGTGGAGAGAGGGGTGTCCTGGGAAACAAGGCAGTTTACCCGTGCGGACCGTGCCCCTTCTCAGAGCCCCGTAAAGTGTTAAGGGCAGGGAAATCAGCCACACACACAGGCGGGGTGAGGACCCGGGACCCCCAGATCCTCACCTGGAAGTGGGAGGAGTCTCTGGGCTCCCACACGTCCTGCTGCCTGCCACTGCTCTTCGCTGCCCACCAGGAAACCAGAGCAGGGTGGAAGGTCTGCAGCCCGTAGGGGTAGAAATACCAAGCACCTGTACACAGAGGAGAGGGGTTATCCGGGCCATGACCGTGTGCAAGAAGACACAAGCTGCTGGAGACGGCGGCGCAGTCAATACGGGTTCCTGGTGGCCTGTCGTTCCTGTGTGCTGGCTTTCTGCTGGAAATCAGGATGCGGGATGGAGGGTCCCGTCATTCTTAGATGGAGGCTTCCACCGGACTGCCCCAGAGTATGTGCATTCTCACATCCTTCGGGAGCCCTCATCTTTCTCTGGATGGCAAAACTCGGAAAACGTGGCTGTAATGAGCTAGGAATGATCCCAGATAGAACCAGGGGCCACCCTCAACTGCCATCAGAATCACCCAGGACGCTTTTAAAATACAAAATATCGGGGCGCCTGGGTGGCTCAGTGGGTTAAGCCTCTGCCTTCGGCTCAGGTCATGAGGACCTGGGATCCAGCCCCGCATCGGGCTCACTGCTCGGCGGGGAGCCTGCTTCCCCCTCTCTCTCTGTCTGCCTCTCTGCCTACTTGTGATCTCTCTTTGTCAAATACATACATAAAATCTTTAAAAAAATAAAAAAACAAAATACAAAATATCTGGCCCCACTCTCTAGAGCATGAACTCACTGGTCTGGGGGCTCCCTCTATAGGTGAGATGTTTTTGTTTTTTAAAAGATTTTACTTATTTACTTTGGAGAGAGAGCAAGGGAGTTGGGAGTGGGAGAAGCAGACTGTGTGTGGAGGCTCAGAGCCTGATACGTGGCTTCATCCCACGAGCCCGGGATCATGGCCTAAGCTGAAACCAAGAGCTGAATGCCCAGTCAACTGAGCCAGCATGCAGCCCCTGTAGCTGAGTCTTAAAAGCCCTTTAAGTCTTTAAAAGTCTTTAAAAGCTTAAAAGGGCACTTAGGTGGCTCCATTGATTAAGTGTGGGTTATGAGTTCAAGTCCAGTACTGGGCTCCTTGCCGGGCGGGGATCCTATTTATAAAAACAAACAAAAAACAAGCTCCCCAGGGAACTCCCATGGGGACTGTGACTGAGAATCACTAAAACAAGACACCTGCTAAGAGAAGGTGCTTTCAACCTAAGACGGCCACAGCCACAGTGACACGTGCATGTTGCTTTAGGGGTCACGTGCTTGTGGAGCATTCGCTCCTGAGCTTGCACACGTATGTCTGTGTGGCGGGTAGTGGTGAGGGCACCTGAAAAGCCATATGGGTGTCCATCTGAGTAGGACCACGGCTGCCACTCAGCCGGGGGCTGGGAGCAAGAACGACAGGAAGCACATGCCCACCAGGCTTTCAGTCAATCCCTCTGGACATGCCTCACTTCCTGCACGCCCCTCCCTGCGCAGGCCACCCCACCGGCCTTTCACACTGTCCACGCGCCTCTCTCCATGACGCCACCGGGACAGCAGCTCCATCAACCCCGCGAGGCCCCAGTGAAACTCAGCGGAGGTAACCCGCGAACAAAGCACAATCCAGTTGTAAAAGATCATTATTTTATGGGTGATGCCCAGTTTCCACTGGACATGAACAAGCTGTTCTTGTAACAGGAAACAAAAAGGAAATCAACACTTGGAAAAATTTTCTACCTCGCTATTAAATAAATACAAGTTGAGGTGATGCTAACCCTATAAAACCAACCCTAGGCGCGCCCAGGTGGCTCAGTCAGCTAAGCCTCTGCCTTCGGCTCAGGTCATGATCCCGGGGTCCTGGGATCGAGCCCTGCATCTCTCTCTCCTCCCCACTCGTGCTCTCTCTCGCATCTCTGTCGCTCACTCTCTCTCAAATAAATAAACAAAAGCTAAAAAAAAAAAAAATCAACTCTTGGGCCACCTGGGTGGCTCAGTGGGTTAAGCCTTTGCCTTCGGCCTGGGTCATGATCCCAAGGTCCCAGGATTGAGCCCTGCATCAGGCTCTCTGCTCAGCAGGGGACCTGCTTCCCCCTCTCTCTGCCTGCCTCTCTGCCTACTTATGATCTCTCTCTGTATCTAATAAATAAAAACTTTAAAAAAATCAACTCTAAAACTAGAATAAAGCATGGTCTCTATCAATCAATTGTAGATGGGCACAATCGTTAAAACAGCCCGGAGGCCATAGAGGCAGCTCCTGTGAACTGTGAGCCCCCGGTGGCGCTGCTCCATTCATTACAAGCTGAACACACAATACATACACACAACGGTTACAACCACATAAAACACACGACATCATCCTTGGACAGACTGGAACAACGTCAAGCGTCTTGTAAATGAGCTATCTTAGAAAAGGACAAACTTCTCTTTACTACTTTACCATTTTGATCTCAAAGATAGCTAAAGATTGAACCAGATGTGGTAACAAGAATTCACTCACCCAGACGATGTCCTGCTTTTGAATGAACGGAAAATGACTACTAGGAACAGTGCTCCAGTACCAGGGCAGGTCCCGAGCCACGTGGCTCCAAGAATGCTCTAGACATGCCAAGGTAGTCCAGAGCAGCCACCCAAACAGGACAATAATCAGTGGACTGGGGCATATCCCCTTTCACCCACTGGGTGCCCTGCGCATGCCGCATGGGTCAGTGAGGACCTGGGAGAGCCAGACAGGATTGGCCAAGGGACTGGGTGCTGCCCAGGCTCCGTCTGATCCCACTCATCCTGCCTCCTTCCCTTTCCTGTAGGTCATCACCGTCCCTTTGGTTCTCACACCTCCACTCAGCGCCACCCCCCACCCACACCCTGCCCTGCCCCTCTGGCTCACCAGCTCCATTTCGGCCTGGCACGCTCATCCTACCCCGCCCCTGCAACCCCGGCGAGCTCACCGTAGGTCAGGCCAGTCATGAGCAGCAGCAGCAAGAGGAACCACAGGAATGTCTTCACAGATGAGAAGCGCCTAGACCACAGGAGGGGACAGCAGGGTGGGGAGAGGGGGGCGCAGAGGTGTCAAAAGGGCATTCGGGCCCCTTCATCCCCACGGGGAGTCTGCAGAGGCTTTTCCTGAGCGCAAAACTAGAGCTGGACGGGGTGCCCTGAAGTGCCCCATTTTCCCTGGGCGGGATTGGACACTTTAGAACTTTACTTTCTTGCAATAATGGGGAGAATTCTGACACCCTGAATTTTATGGATGTTATTTAAAAACAAAGTGGGGACTCTGAAAAACCTTTTCATATACAGAGATCCTCAAAGCAAGCAATTCTAGGGGAAAAAAACAACAGAACTCCTTAAACAACATTCTTTCAGAAAATGAGGAACCTTCTTTTGGTGACACAGATCCACCCCTGCCCCTCCGCTCAGCCCACCTGGCCAGCCATCCAGCCAGGATTATGGCCAGAGGACCCTGACTTCCCGGCTCGGTCTTTCCTGGCTCTGCTGGGTCCGGGATTTGGGAAATAAACCCAGAGCCCCCTCACGCAGCACCTACTCCTGGCTCTGGAAACACGCCTCAGAGAACACTGGGTTCTAGACTGCCATGAGGCCAAGAGGAGAGCCCAACTTTCTTGGCCACACCCCTTGTTGGCTGGAGCCTAAAACCTGACCAACAGGAGGAAAGCCGAGCTCGGCAGACGAGGAAGTGGCCAGAGGGGGCTGGCATTTAGCAGAGACAATCTAAGGAACTGGAACCTGTAGTTCCAGAATCCTCCCTGAAGAGCTCTTGGTTTGGAAAACAACACCTGACCCAGGCCCCTCATCTGTCGGGCAAAGAGGGGCTGCTCTGGGGGGTCCACTCCCTGCTCAGTGATAAAAGCTATGTGTGAACTGGGATGACCACCTTCAGAGAGAGCATACGTGGGTTTAGGAGCTTTCTTGGTCCCTTCTGTCCCTGGGCTTCTGGGTTCCTTGTCAAAGTGGGGGTCGCGCTCACCTGGTCAAAACGAAGACATCAAGAAGGGAGGCAGCTGTGGTCAGGCGGTACCAGGTCGTGCCAACCCACCAGTAGAGGAGGGCAAAGAGCCGGCCTAGAAGAGGGACCGGCAAGTCCTAAGTGTCACCCTGAGCCAGTGGCCTGCAGGTCATGGTTTCAGATCACCGCTCTGTCCACCTGCCGCCCTCTCCGCCCCGGCCCCCAGCACTGAGCTGCCATAGCACCTCTGTCCCGTCCAAGGTGACCCTGTTCCTCTGATCCCACCTGCCTAGTCTGCCAACGCCCTCCACCCAGCTCCACAGCTGCTGCCACCCTGAGAAGGCCAGAGTGTTACTGCGGCTCCTGGTCTCCGGTGATTATTCTAGAATGAGCTTTCCCTAATGGCCTGATGGTCTCTCGATGGGCTACCCCATCCCAGAGAGAAGCTGGGGGAAGGGGCAGCTGTAGAGAATGGAAATAATGGTGCACAGAGCAGCCAGCACCCACCTGGAGAAGTGACAAGCGTCCAGAGACAAGAGGCTGCCCAGGAGACGGCGTTCCTTAACCGTGAACCCGAACTATGGTGGTCCGTCTCCGAGTAGCCTGCCAGGACAGAGAGGTCACAGCTCAGTCTGTCCTCACTCTCACAGGCCCAGGACAGGGAGACTGCCTATCAGTTGTCTCCTTTAGACTGTGAGCTGAGCCCCCCATCACTCTCCTCTGCATCCCGGGAGCATCACACGGGCCTGGCATCTAGGTCAGTAAATGCCCGTTAAAGGATCGAAGGGGTAGGTTTCCTGACATTTTATTTCCCTTGGGCCTCTCGTCTGCGTCCCTCTCCTCGCCAGCCGTCCTTCAGACCACCATTCGCAGCTAGACAAAAGGGGTCGAGCCCCTCCTCAACGTGAAGCCCCACTTGAAGTACTTGCTGGAAACAAGTCAAACACGATGGAGCTGACCACAGGCTGCTCCCCCCGACGAGTGGGGACAGGGCAGCCACGGTGTGTTAAGGGCCACCCCAGGCCTGTGTTTCAGGAGCCATGGTGGCACAGGGGGTGCCCGGCTGGTCTGTGGAGAGGCCTGCCAGATACCGCACTCTCTCGGGCTGTCAGGGGGCCCCTTCCCTGGGCCTCCCCCATCACCTCCCCCCAGCCCCCGCCCCAGGTGTTGGCCTACCTGCAAAGTCATCCTCGGAAGAGTAGCCGGAGGAGGACCCCAGGAAGTCCTCGGAGCTCCTGTTCTCAGCAAGCCCATTGAGTTTGCTGCTCTCTGTGCCTCTCCTCCTGCGCACCCGCAGGTCCTCACCTGTGCAGGAAAGAGAGCGGGGTTCTCCAGGGGCCGAGAGCTGCGCCCAGGAGGCTGTACCAGAAGGCCTCGTGGGGACACCCCGAGAAGCACCTCCGACGGACATACAGCACTGCCCTTCACTTCTCCTGAGCTCCCTGGGTCCACAGGAGGGTCTCTGGCCGGGAGCAGCCCCATGAGGGCTTCGCTGCCTGACGTGGCCTGCGAGTTCAGACACTCGGCTCCCCTTCTGAGGGTTTCTGAAGACAGCGAGCCCCTCCTCTGGCCCAGCAGTCGTGAGGAACCCACTCAGGGAACACTTGGGACCTTACGTTTCTACCAGAAGCAAAGCCCGAGGAGAAAGGTCTCAGATACTCACCCCAGTAGGGCTCACTGTGCAGGTGGTCGTCGAGGATGGAGCTCCTGGCCAGGGAGGCGGCCCGGGGGCTGCCGAAGTAGGACTCCCTGACCACCGACTCGCTGTAGTAGGAGGTGTGGTCGTCAGAGGAGGGGCCCAGCTGGGGCGCTGGGGACAGGCGCTTCATGTTGCTGGATTTCCTCTTCAGGGTCCTGTGGGGGTCAGCCAGGAGCAGCAGCGGGGAGGCCAGAAACAGGCAGGTGAGAGCCCAGTGAGGAACAGGAAAGCAAGCCGCTCCGCCCGCCTCTCGTGGGGGGTCGGGTCAGCCCCGTTGCTAGGAAACAGCTTCCCAGGGAGGTGCCGACCACAGGGGCTTCCTCAGCTCCCACCTCCCACAGTCTCTCAGCTTCACCAGCAGTTAGGTGATGGGGTCAGGATTCAAAGCCAGGTCCCTAACCTCGAAGCCAGTTTCCTCTTGGGATTATTACCGCAGTAGTGATTTCTCCCACCCCCTGGAAACCAGACCAACCCGACGGGGCCTCCTGGGACTAGCGGAAGCCTTGAGAGCTGCTATGTGGTCCCACTATCTGTCAGCAGGGCAGGACGGGGCAGGCGCCTGGTTCAGCTCATTCACCGTGCCCCTCCGACGTGGGCCTCTCCTGCTGCAGCCCTACAGACCATGCACGGGGGCCTGGGGACAAGGGCCAGAAGGGCACACCCGTCCATAACAGAAGGGGCTCCTGTGAACCCCACTTGCGCTTTTGGGGTTTCTGGCCTTTCGGGGTTTCTAATCCTGAAGCTGCCTCTCCCCACATCCTGTCCTCTGAACATGAGGGCCATGGCTGGGCTTACAACAGAGGGAGAAGGAACAAGGAATAGCAGTGCTAGGTCCTGGCATCCTCAAAGGTGTGAAGGTTCCTGCTCAACTGGAAGAGGGCGTCTGATCCCTGCCCACGGAGGTGACAATGGGAAGACTCAGCGCAGCAACCCGCCTGAGTCCTCTGCTCCGCTCAGCGTGATCCACGGTGGGGGCAGGGGAGGGCGACAGCAATCCCTTACCTGAGAGGACTGTCTTTAAACAGGGTGCTCTGGCTTCCCATCACCGAACTTCCTCCACTGCTGCTGCCGCCGTCATCATCACCCTGGGAGTAGCGCGAGAGGCGCTGGCTTCGGCGGGACATGGCAAGGTAGGCTGGGGACCCTCCTCCTGAAGAGACTCTTGGGAGAGAAAGGAGGCCACATTGAGGGTTGTCCTCAGCTCCTCCCTGGGGACCTGCTCCCAGGGACCAGCCCACCCTGCCCGTGCATCCAACCCAGCCTGACAGGTGGGGACATGGGGCAGCCGGCACCCAACCTGCCAGTGTCCCTGCCCAGCCTCGGGCTCACTCAGGCCCCGGGAGGCCTCTCCTGGTGCTTTCTACAAGCTTCTCCTGTTTTCAGCATACTGGATGCTGAGCTGCATGTGAGGTAGAACCGGACCTTCCACTACCTTTGGTCCATAGTCGCGTCAGGCGACCTGTTACCTTTGGTCCAGGACGCGACAGGCACCCCACCCCAATGCTAACCGAATGCCTCTGACCCCTGCTCCCTCAACCAGCCCACGATGCTGCCCTCCCCGCTAGAGCTGTGTGCGCACTCATTCCAGCGCTTTCTCTTGGAGGGGACACACTTTCTTTTTCTTGTGGCTATATGCTCTGATTCAGGGTGCCACTCCAACTTGGACTGGAAAAAACTTTTTCCTAGTAAGTCCCTGAAGGGGTCTGTGTGCTGTATCCCCCCCAGTGACAACATCCTGATAGGACTGGGATGGTGATGACAAAATACTTTGTTAAAGGCCTCCTAGGTACCTGGCTCCTTACACAGCCATCTCTGATCCTTGTGAGCATGGGAGACACGGTTACTGCCATCGTCCAAGAGAGCACCCTGGGACACCAGGGTGGGGGATGGGGATCGGTGACCTTGCCCACTGTCACCTAGCCTATGAATGACAGGTGGCACGGCCTGGGTCGTTCCCCTCTACCATCAAGTTTTCAAGGTGCTTTCAGAATGTGTCATGTGTCCCCAACTAGAGTCTTGAATAGCCTCAAATATGCTCAGAACAGGCTGTAGACAGAGTTGTCACACAACAAGTACTTGTTAACAAACAAAACGGGGAGGTAGAGCTACAGGGGTGGGATTAGGTCGTCTCTGCTGGAGGGAACAAGTCAGCGCATGCGGTGAGAACTCAGGCCTCTGGAACGGATATGGAGGACTGAGAGGAGGCCAAGGAGAGGAAACCAGGCAAGAGGCAGCGCTCTACAACCAGAGGACGACTAAGAAGCCTTCCAGAGATTAAAAAAAACCACAAAAAACCCAAATTCAAAATCCCAGATGACCAACGTGAAGAGTCTCAACGTGGCCCTTGCCTGCCCACATTACAAAGTCTTTGTTATACGTGGGGCCCCCTCAAGAGTCCCCAGTACCTGTGACTTATTATCCCTTCTAGTCTTCCTGGGTGATACTTAAAACTGTTCCCTATGTCGTACAGAGGGCACCAACTCTAGCATTTCCCAACTCAAGACTGTGGAAACCAGAAGGTCTGGTTAGTCCCGCTGGAGAATTCTAGAATGTTCTCTTCTGAAAAAATAAGCAGTTCCATGTCTTGGTCTTACTGGCATCCTCCCAGGTAGGATGCCCACCTGGCATCCCTCTGTGGTTTTTAGCCGGTGTTGGTAAAGAGACTGATCGGTAGTAGCACAAGCAGGAAGTTGGCCTGGGTCCTTGTCCTTATTCCACTCCTTATAAGGTAATTCCACCCCTCGACGGCCCTTCCCACCTGAAAGCTCCAAATGCCCAGATAGGCTCCTCCTCCAAACCCTGCAGGCTGAAGGGAATAAAGCCTTCACCCTGGGACAGAAACAAAACAATGTTTCTGCCAAACTCAAGCTGCTGTTGGCAAGAATATAAATATTCAGACAGAGCGAGTGCGGTGGGGGCGGGGTGGGGGCGGGGGGAGGGCGGGTAGAAGGGGCTAGTGAAAACAGAGCAGCCGGCACCCTCCTCCACCCTTCCTGTCTTTCCCGCAGTTCTAGTTGCACGCAAACAGTTTGCAGCTGAGTCTGGGCTTCAAAGGTGAGAAAGGTCAAGGCCGGAATCCTCCAAAACAAGAGCCTCAGCGAGCTCCAATCTCTTGCATATCAGCATAGAACCCACCCTCCCCAACACAAACACACCAGTTAAGAAACCGTCGAACACAACATCCCTCCCCACCACGAAGCCGAACCACATCCTCTTCTCAATTGCACCTTCCCCGCCACCTCCCCTCCCCACCCGGCCACAAACTTAGATGGCGGGATGCCGCCAGTCTGCAGACTTAACCTAGACCTCCGGCATCTTCCATGGGGGGTTTTCACACTACTTTCCCTCGTGGGACCTGTAAAACACTCCAGGTGCTAACTCCCTTCTCCCTTCACTTTCCCTACGGGCTGAACCCACAGGCATTTTTTTTTTTTTTTAACCAACCACGCGCCTTCCCTGCCGCTCTGTTCTAAGTCACACTCCCACCTCCTATTTGTTTGGTTTCTTTTTTTAAGAACAGAACAAAATGGGCCTTCCTCCTATTCCCAGAGTCTGACAGGCAGAGGCAGGGAACTGTCTGTCCCTGGAAACTGCCTGCCTGGCACGAAAACACGGGCACTGCCCTGGGCCGGTCGGAGGTGTCCCGGCTGTCGCTCCCCTCCTCGCGGGGAGGTCCTGCGCGGGGAAGTCCCGCCTGGAGACATCCGCCCTCCGCGCCGGCCAGTGGGCGGGCTGCGATGAGTCAGGGCGGCTGGCCCCGGCGCGGCGCTGGCCCTTCCCCGCCGCCCCAGGGGCGTGCGCCGGGCGGGGCTGGAGCCCGGCCCAGCTTGGCCCGGAGAGGAAGAACCAGGCCTGGGCAGCTCGGCCCTGGCCGGAGCGGCCCGACGCTGACCCTGGAGTCGGCGCGCCCGGAGCCCGGGGCCCGCGGGGAGGCGGGCGAGGCCGGCCCCGCGCCCTTGCCCCGCACGTCCACCCGCCAGAGGCCCACGGCCGGCGGTTACCTGCTGCCGCGGCTGCTCCGTGCGGGGCCGGGGGCGTGCGAGGCCCGCTGCGCCGCCCGGGCGCGCCCCCTTCCCGCGTCGGAATCCCGCGAGCGGTGCTCGGTGAGAGGCCCGTGGCGTGCGGGCAGCGGCGGCGCCGGACGAGGCCAGCAGGCGGGACGGCGCAGCAGACAATGCGACCCGCGCAGAACCGCGCTGCGCGAGTGGGGCCGGCCGGCGCGCGCGTGGCCGAGTGTGTATGTGTGCGCCTGCCAATCAACGCTGACAGACCGCGGCCCATTGGCCGCGCCCCGCCCGCGTCACCGCCCACTGCCACCGCCCATTGGGCGGTTTGAACACAAAGGCTCCGGTTCGCTCCGCCCGCCGCGTGGGCCCGGGGGGCCCCGAGAGCCTCGCCTGGAGTCCGCGCGTGGGAGGCGCGGGGGCGGAGGCGGCCGCTGGAGGACGCTGCTGGAGCCCGCCTGTGGGGGCTCGGCCGGGCCTGGCTGCGCACTTGACTCCGGGCCTGGTGGTGCTAAACACCTGATCCCGCTCCCAGCGCTGCCTCCTGCGCCTCGTCCCACCGGTGACCTATTGGCTGAGGCGTCCCAGTGCTCCCGCAAGCCGACTCCGCCAGCCGGGGTGCCAGGGCCTTAAAGGCATCGTGACGGGGGAGACAGCCTCTCTGAGGATGGCCCGGGGAAGTGAGGAGTAAGGGGAGTAGAAGACCCCTGGCCTCAGGCCCATCTGGAGGGGGAGCGAGTCGTTAGCCCTTAGTGGACCGACCCTCATACGGTCGTTGAAGGCTTGCCGAACGCCTGGCGCATGCGTAATGGTCCTTTTAGCCGGGCATTTCTGCACCCATTTTAGAGATCAGGAAACTGGTTCATAGAGGTTTTAAGTGATTTGCTTAAAGTCACAGCTAGAAAGAGGCAGAAATGAGATTAGGAGCTTCCCTTTACACCCGAGTCTGATTTTTCTGCTTTAGGGTTGATTTGGGGATTCCAGACGTGGCCAGAGGCTCCGTCTCTTCCGGGTCTGCCCCCACCGCCCCCAAGCTTCACAGCGAAGTTTTTCTCCACTTTAAGGAGGGAATTTGCTAACTTTGGTACTGAGAAGGCAGGGCTGGTTACCTCTACCTCGACCTCACTCAAGTGTGTGTGGATAGATAAATAGATAGGTAGATAACGGAGGGAGTCCGCCACCGGCCCACTTCACAGCTGTAGCAAGGGCACTGCTCAGGAGGAGTCTTTTCCTGTGCAAGTTCTTCTATGGGTAACTGTGCTTGTTTCACTTTTAAAGCACCAAGAGGAAGAGACAAGAAATTACAAAACCACTGCGACAGGACAGGAAGGCAAAGGAGGGTAGGGGCATGAGGAAGAGTGAAGCCCTGTGCTAAGCTGACTGCAGACAAAACGATCCCCCTTCCTGGGCGTCTACTGCTCCCCCTGGAAAAGAGGGGTCTCACCTGCCCTGGTAGCATCCTGAAGACAAGGGTTAGACAGCAGACCCCCTGAAGACAGGGCTGGCTCTCTAGGACCTCGCACGGGGCCTGGCTCATGTCTGAGTATCTGCTGACGGTGGAATGAGTGAAATGAAAGTGCAAATCAGATGCAGGGCCAGCTTCTCGGGGCCTCTTGACACCTTCTTACCTGGCCGCTTAACTCCCCAATCCTGTCAGTTTCACGGGAGTGTCCGTATCTCACCATCTCCCCTGCAGGCCTGTTTCACTCTCCTAGGATCCTGGCGGAAGGACCCTTTCCTGGGGCGTGACTTCTGCCTGGTGGAGGCAGAGGTCCCTCCTAGACCATGTCACCTCTGTGGGCCAGCAGAAGGTGAATAATGGCCCCAAGGTTATTAGGTCCTAATCCCTCAAAACTGTGCATGTTAGCAAAAGTGGAGAGTCTTTGCAGACACCCTTCCATGAAGGATTTTGAGATAAGGGGACTATCTTGCATTAGTAAGGTGGCCGTACATGTAATTACAAGTGTTCTTTAACAGAGCGGCAGAGAAGAGGAGAGGGTGGCATGACCCCGGAGGCAGGGACTGGAGCGGTGTTGTCATGAGACAAGGGATACCGGCCGTTCCCAGAAGCTGGGAGAGGCTAGGACCCCATTCTCCCCTAGAGCCTCGGGAGGGAGCCTGGCTTTGCTGACACTTGGATTTCGGTCCAGCGGTTTTTGATTTTGTACTTCTGGTCTTCCAAACTGTGGGAGAATATGTTTCTGTTGCTTATAAGTCATAAAATTGGTGCTGACTTGTTACAGCAGCCTCAGGAAAGAGGTAAGAGCCGGTTCGGGTCTCCTGTGTTTGTGCCGTGCCCCTCTGTCCGCCCTGACCTTCATCATGGGTGCTAGTCATCACACGCAGACCCGTCTCCCCACTCTCTCAGCCCCTCGGCTGTCTCCCCGGACTCACTCAGCAACTTCAGCCCTCCGGGGCTCTTTCCGGCGCAGATGCCATTCATGTGGCCAGTCTTCCCACAATGGCAGGGTGGGAGGCAGATGGCTTCGGTCCCCGGGCACTTTTGCCTTGGCGGCCCCTTCCTTCATAATAAAAGTATTTAAACTTGTATGTTAGGATCCCATAGGTAGAAAGGTGACCACCATCCAGGTGTGATTCATTCGTAAATATTATTATTATATGGAATTTTTCTTCTGATGTTAAAAGGATGAAAATGAAAACATTTCCGTGGGCTCTGCGTGCCCTGCCTGCTCTGCTTAATAGAGAAGGTGGCCCCGAGCGTCGGAAATGTCACATCAGTGCACGGATGATAAAAAGCAAGGAGCACGCGGGACCCACAGCCCAGGCTCCAGGCGGGTGTCTTCCTCGCTTTCTCTGTGATCCTGGGGTGGCCACTTGGCCTCTCGGAGCCATTTTCCTCACCTGAAATAATAACATCCTGTGTGTGACCTTGGGCAAGTCAGCAAGGCCCCCTGGCCTCTTTCCTCATGTGTGGGGTCAAGCAAGTAGAAAAACTGCTTCGACACGAAGGGCTTTTGCCACGGGAGATCTTTGGGAAGATGAGGAGGTTGGGCTGCTGGTCGGTCCTGGACTCATGGTCATGGTCACGTCAGGGAGCTCCTCTGGGCTTCCAGAGACCCTGGCTCTCATGTGGAGGTGGGATGACCCAGGTACCTATGTGCCTGCCCCATGACTCATGTGCACATGTCAGAGGAACACATGGGCGACAGTGGAGCCTCCAGTTTCCTTGCTGCTGCCAAGGCCACCTCCGCTTCTCCCCACGGCTGTCAGCCTAGGTCAGCAGCCAGGGTGTCGGCGTCTGTCATTTAATCACCCCAAGCACAGTGTCCTTGCTGGGGGCGGGATGGGGAGGACTTTAATGCCAGGCTTACCTGCAGCAGGAACACGTTTGGCAGCTATGGGGAGGGTGGGTAACCTCAGAGCATCCTGGTGCCCTCCCACCCCCAGGGGCCGCTCGGGGATCTGATGTGGTCTCCCTACCGCACCCTGCCCCGACGGGCGACAGGGCTCCCTGTTTATGGGATCTTTCATCCCAAGACCTCAAAGAGCTCTGTCACCTGGTGACAAGCGCAGTAAAGCGTGTTTTATGGAAGGGGAAGGCCAGTCCGAGGAAGGAAGGGTGCTGGATCCAGGTTAGCGATCAGGCCAGCCGGGCTCTCATGGGTGACTGTGCCTGAGGTCATCTCTGTCCCCTCGCGCCTATCACAGGGCCAGGCTCAATAAACACACATCAACTGCCTGCCTGACCGCAGCTCCCGGATCTTCAAACACCCCACACCCTGGCGCCCCCCTTGCGCTCCCCAGAGCTGAGGCCTCCTTGGCCTCACCCAGTGCGCACCGCCCCGTCCCCCCTCCCCCCCTCCCCACTCCTGCCCATTTGCTCAGGCTCTGCGCTGGCCTAGAATGCCCTTTCCCCATTTCTCTGCCTGATGAGACACTACGAAGCTTTCAGGGATGGGCTCAGATGGCGCTTCTCCCACGGAGGCTCGCTTCCCTGCCTCCAAGTTCCCGAGGCAGAAGCAATGGCTCCTGCACCATGTTCCCACGGTCCCCACCCCCTCTACCCAGGCACGCCCCACGCTGTGTTCTGGAATTGGAATAACAGTCACCCACGGCCCCCAGGGACAACAGGCGCTCGGGCAGGGCTCGTGCCCGGCCCTCACTGTAAGCTTGGACGGCCACTCATTGGCCCCTGCTCGGCGCCTGGACGCATGAAGGAATGGCTTGCCAGGCCTCTGGGGTCAGAAGGAAAGTCAGGGGCGGTGCTGGGGCCTCCACAGCTCCTGACTCATGGGCATATCCACAGGGACTGGCCTGATATCCCCATGAGGTCGTCTCTCCTCGACTCTCAGCCTCTTGACACCCCCACCTGCTGCTCCAGCTGCTGTGAGACATTGTCAGCTGATGGTTCCGAGCACAGGCTTGGCGCTCAGATGCTCCCGGTGAACAACGCTGGCCAATCATGTAGGCTTTCTCAGCCTCAGTGTCCTCATCTATAAAATGGGGATGACACTGATGTGCCTACTCCCCGGAAGCCTAGCCCAGTGCAGGGCACAGAGTAAGTGCTCTGTCAGTGTCCATTACTTTTTAATTTACAAAACATGCCTGCTTTGCCAGTGAGGAGGACCCGGCCCTGCTGGAGAAAGAGGTGAGTGAGCGGATCACACAGTGGGGCCCCCCCAGAGAAACCAGGCCTCTGGGGCCCCTATGATCAAGGCCTCCGTATCACTTTCCTGGGCCCCTTCCTCCATAAAAATATCTTTTGGTTTTCTTTGAAAGACAGCCTCTTTCTTTCCTTTTTTTTTTAAAGATTATTTATTTGACCCCCACAAAAATATTAAAAGTTCTATTTTGTGGCTGTGTTGGTATAAAAGGGAACATCATCCAGGCTGGCTTGTATTCATTTTTTTTTCTTCTCATTGAAAAATAATGAAGGCATGTCTGCAGGCCCTAAATGTGTTGTGGGCCCCGCTCTGCCTATTGTGTGTAAGGGAGGGACTGGCTGTGACTCCCTTCGCCCAGATTTGGGGAGTCAGGGAAGCTGCCAGGGACAGTGACCTGAATCAGGGAGAGAGGACTAGCCGGGGGACAGAGGGGACAGCAGGGGGAGCACTCAGCTCAGAGGACCTGGCCAGACCCACCAGGCACATCGTGAGGGGACAGCCTCTGCTCCCTCCCACCCTTGTCACTGGACTCTTTGCTCTTGTCCCCTGTGGTAACCTGAGACACTGCAGCAGCACCCCAGCCCCTCCCCAATGTCAACAAACCCTCCACCACTCTCCACTCACCCAGCCCCCTCCTCCAGGGCTACACACCCCCCTCCAAGCCTGTTCCACTGCTGGATAGGGGTCCAGAATGCCATCCTGTCCTGCCCTTCAGGTGGCCGTGGCCAGGATCTGAGCTGAGCTGCATGGGACCCCAGGGGCAGTCATCCTCACTGTGGGGACATGCAGGGACAGACCTCAGAGGGGCCCTCCTCACGAAGCACCGGGCTATCAGCGCGACAGCTGGCATGGGGAGGAACATTCCATCATGAGTCACTCGGTGTGGTTCCCAGATAGGACGCGGGTCTCGGGAGCCTCTGCCCATGGCTGAGGGCACTTCGATCTGGGGACCCCAGTCTGTTCCGCTCTCCTGTGCTCCTCTCCGCCCCAATGACCCACTTCCTGAAGGTCTGTACTTTCCCAGGTGTGTGTGTGGGGGGTCCATCCAGCTGGCTCTGGTGGCACATGGGTGGGGCAGGGACTGTTGGGGCCACATGTGGTCCTCTGTCCGGCTCGGGCTGTCACTTGGGAATGACATGGCTTCAGGCAAGTCTTGGGGTGCTCCTGTGGCCACGGCAAGTGTCCGTTCCAGAGTCCATCCCAGGCTCGGCCCTCCTTGCTGACAATGGCTGCGCCCCCCCCCCCCAATCTGGGCCCCGGCCGCCCCTGCCCGAAGCTGCCCTGCCCCCAGGATGGACAGGGAGTGACCTGTCTGTGCACCCAGTCCCCTGCCTGCCACGCGGGGGACATCGCATGTGGTTGGTCAGCAGTCGGGGGCTGACCTGAGCCTGCTTCGGCCTCCCTCCTCCCTCTACCCCAGCCTGGCTCCTGGGCTCTTGCCACACAGGCTCGAGGGGGCCTGCAGGTCGCATCCCTTTCTCCTTCGCGTCTGGAACGCTCCCAACTCCGCTGTTTTCTCCCCTGTGTCCTGTTCACCCCCCACTTCTCTTCTCTGTTCCTCTTCCTTCTCCTGTGCTGGATTCTTGACTGCTTTCCTCTTGGGGATGAGGTGGCTGTGGTTATTTGAAATTCAGGCAGTTTCTCAGTCTTCCTCTTCCGGCCCCTCCCAGCTGTCACCCTCATCCCACTCTTCAAAACTGGGTCCCTGCCCCAGCCCACACCTCACCCCTAACGGCCAGCCTCCCCCCCAGGACCCACTGCTTGGATCCGGCGCCCCCTTCTGCTCCCCTCCCCAGGCTCCAATCTTCCCCCTTGGGGCCCCTCAGCTCTGTGCCGCCCCTTCCCCCACTGGACAGTCCCTCTGCCCCTTCAGGCCTGTCATGCTGTCATTGTCCCCAAGGAACCCCAGTTCCAGAAGTGATTTCTGCAGCTTCCTAGCTTCCCCCCACACCACACTTTCCCGCTGGCCTCCACAAAGCTTCCAGAACAATCTTCCTTAAGCACAGGTTGGAAATTTTCAGCTGCCTCTAGCTTACCACTTGTCCATGGCTCCATCAAGCCCTGGGTCAAGTCCGGTGCGGCCTAGAAGGCCCCCATGGCATGGCCTCTGTCTTCCCCCCAGCCTCATGGCCTCCCCTCTCCACCTTATACAGAAAAGAATTAACAGAGCAGGCCTGGGACAAAGGCCCACTTTCAGGGCTGGCCCTTGGCTGGCATCTGGGAACTGGGATTTCTGGAAGGTGCCCACCCTTGACTAGTAAGAGTGACTCCTGGTACTACTTCCCAGCACCTAGCATCGCAGGTGCTCAACAACACCAGCAGAAGGAACGAGTAACAACCATCCCCAGCAGGCCTTGCTGTCCCCATGTTACAGATAAAAAATCTGATGGGATTTGTGCTCAGAGATGTGGTTGGTCTGTTCAAGGTTACAGAGCGGGTTACTGATAAAACCAGAGCTTTCAGGGGCACCTGGGTGGCTCAGTGGGTTAAAGCCTCTGCCTTCAGCTCAGGTCATGATCCCAGGGTCCTGGGATCGAGCCCCGCATCGGGCTCTCTGCTCAGCGGGGAGCCTGCTTCCTCCTCTCTCTCTGCCTGTCTCTCTACCTACTTGTGATCTCTATCTGTCAAATGAATAAATAAAAAAATCTTAAAAAAAGAGAAAAGGAAAAGAAAAGTACAGAGCTTTCTGAACCCAGAGCACATTTCTCTTTGCGTTTGGCCCGTGCCTGCCCTGGGGCTCACAGGAACCACGTGCGCATCAGGGGGAGGCCCGGCAGACACCCCCAGCCTGCGGCCCTGACCAGAGCTCTTCTGGATGAGATGTCTGTCCCCGCTCACTTGGCCTTCCGGCTCTTGCTCTGGGGGTGGCACCACGCACATTTGCCCGGGTTGGTTTGGGCACAAAGAAGCTCATGGTGCCCTCCGATGTGGGGGGCTGTCAGCCCGGGCTCCGTACTGGAGTTGGGGGGCACACACGGTTGCTTGTTGCAGGGGGGCAAAGCCGGAGGTGGTGCTGGGGGGTGGGGGCAGTCCTGGGAGAGGCTGCCTGGCTCCTGTCCCTTACTGGGCTCAGCCCACTCAACCGCTGGGGATGGGGTGTGGGCAGGACCAATGCCCCCCATTCTGCCATAAAGCGGTGATTCCCTTGGGCTCTGGCTCTACACCACCTCCGATTTCTGCCACTTTCCCTAGATCCCAGCTACACCCGTGCCCAGATTCTGTTGACCTGGCTCCTCTCTGTAACTGGCCAGGGGCAGGTGAGACTCCGTTTCCTGGCCTGTAAGATGGGCACAATAACCTTACTTGGGGTGGCTGAGGGGAGGAAAGGACCATCCCGGTAAAGTGACTAATAGATCCGCTCTTTCTCATCGCCCACCCTAGGGATCAGCAAACGTATCCGTCCCTGACAGCAGCCCAGCCTGGATTCCGAGGGCTCCGGGTTCCCGACTCCTCCTCACTGAGCTCCCTGCATGGCCGGGCAGCCCCATGGCCCGCAGGGAGATGCCCACCCCTAGCCCTGGCAGCTACGTGCCCAGACTGCCCCTGTGGGTGGATGCCATGGCCTCACCCGACCCCCCCGCCCACCTGCATCTGGTTCTGTGCCTACGCCCTCCTCCCCCTGCTGCGCCCTCCCCCCTCCACCAGGGCACCGCCAGCCTAGGTCCCTGCCCTTGGCCTCAGTAGGGAGGGAGGTCCTGCCACACAGGGAAGGGGACTCACAGCGATGAGCACGGCTTATGAGCCTCAGCACACAGGTCTTCCTGACTCCACTTCAGCCATAAGGACACTGAGACCCAGCAAGTACACATCATGAACAGGCGGTCTGGGCTCCTGCTGGTAAGTGGGGCGCCAGGACTTGGACCCGGCCAGCTGCAGAGCGTGAGCTGAGTGTGAGCACAGGCATTGACTGGAGGGCTGGAGTCGGCTCAGGCGTCCTGGAAGAAGTTGAGGGACAGGGCGACACCTGGATGGCCCACAGAACACACGATCCCTTTCAGCCACGGAACGATGGCCTGCCAGCCACCTCTCACGGCCCCTGGGGCTCACTGTCCAGGGCATAAGTGAACACAGGGCAGGACACATGTAAAGGGCCCCTGTCCTTTACCTGGGAGGCAAGATCAGGGGACCCCTACCTTGGACCGACTCAGGCCAGCAAGCCCTACCCAGGGCCTCCCCCCATGTCCGGGTCCCCAGTCTGCTGCTTTCTCTCCTCAATTTCCAGTTACGGCCTCGACAGCTTACCTACAGTTCCCGCAACGGCCAGCCTCCACACCCTTGTTACCTCTCCCTGGTGGCCCATCTCACTTTTCCTGTCTCGGCTAACACGCCACTAACTTACATGCACCCTCTTAAGTCCTTCAAATCCTAGCGACCATGGTGTCTCCTCCAGGAAGCCCCCCCGGATGCGAGGGTGGGGTTGCGTCCCTTCACAGACCCTTTGCCCTCTGCTGCCTTCACTACTGGCACTGTCCCCTGTCCCCCATCAGAGACGGGTCAGTGTACAAGGTTCTGGCTGGGGCTGGCACAGGGAAGGTTCACAGGCAGAGTGGGCGCAGTCTAGGTCTACTTTGGACACGGGGTTCCCGGGAGGAAGAGGGGAATGCAGTCTGCGTGGAGGACAGTGTGGGTGGGGTGAAGGCCTCGGTGGGGTGTGGGGGCTCAGATGAGGAGACTCTCGATTTACTGCTTCCCCAGGCTGGGGCCCCGTGAAGAAGATTCCGCAGAGCTTTCTCTCAGTAGGGCCGCCTCATATCACCCTGACATTCATTATTCAGCTGTCGGCCCACGGCTGGGCGAATGCTCCAGAATTCCAGGATTCTGTCCCCGAAGACGCCCTGGCCAGGCCCTAGGCGCTTTCCTGACACCTGTAAGCTCAGTTAAACCTCTGAAACCTTTATAGGAAGGTTTGTTTGATCGTCACCTTTACAGGAAGCTGGGCTTGAGAAACCGAGGGGCTCATCCAAGGTAAGCGCCTGGTGGACGGCAAGGCCGGAGGGTCTGAAAGCCGGTGCCCTTTCTACCGGCCAGGTGGCCCCTCTGAGCCAAGCGCCAGGGCGGAATCTGCCCGGGGAGAGCTGGGTGGGAGGCAGGGACATCCAGGGGCAGGGGGAGCTTGAGGAGACCTGCCGACTGGGCTGTGCTCTGCCCCCCCCTCCCCCGCCCGGGCTGCCAGAGAACTGGCCATGGAGGCTCCCCTAGCCAGGAGAAAAGCCGCCCTTTCGAACTGTGCTGCTCAAAGTCAGAGAAGTAACAGAGGCGGGCAGGGGCCTCCTGACCCTGGGTCAGCCCGATATGAGACAGAAAGGCCCTCTGCCCACTCCTTACCTGGCTCTCTGCCCGGGGTCCCAGCAGCTGGAAGCCTCATGCTAAGGCCAGAGACCTGCTGGTCCCGGTGGGGGCGGGGGGAGGGTGTCTTGGCTTCTTGCCCACAGCGCCTGAGACGGAATCCTGCGCCTGTGAGAGAACTGCATGGCTGGTAGAGGGGGGAGGTGGGTAGCTTTGCCTCCCTGGGCCTCTGCTTCCTCATCTTTGATGGACCACGGAGTAGATGGAATGATAATGGGGCCCACAGCCTTGCCCTTATGCCAGCTCCCTTCCCTCCCCTGGCTGCCTTCCAGAAGTGGTCCACAGGAAGTCCTTTCGAAAGTCAAGACAGATGGTCCAGCGAAGCAGGCATGGGGTCTCTGAAGATTCTGGACTCACTCCTCTATTCGGCTCCCAGTGGCTGTGTGACCCTGGGCAAGGTACTTAACCTCTCTTTGCCTTCGAGTCTTCACTCTGCCTCTCCAGGTGCAATCAGATGTGCGAGTGGCCGTGGAAGAACAGACCTGGAGTTGTTTTGGTCTTTTGTGGGTGGAACGTGGGGCATGACAAATGTCCCTTCCCAGGGGGACCGAGGCTTAGCGCGGGGGGGGGGGGTCTCTGGTCTGGAGGTAACGCTCCAGCCACAGAACGGAGACGTGCTGGGGTCTCCCTTCTTGCTCCCTAGGCGGGTTCCCTGGGGGCTGCGAGGAGCTGGCCCTGCCTTCATTTTCCTCTGCGTCCAGGCCCTCTACCTGTGTTGGCCGGGTGGGGTGGGGGGACCCTCTAAGCAGAAAATCCAAAGGGGCTGAAAAGATAAATTTTAGAGTGCTCCCTCGCTCTATGAAAGGATCTTCCATAAAAAAAGCTTCCCAATCAAATTCTATTCATTTGGCCCCTTCCCTGGAGGGTAAAGTGAGAGTCATCTCCCAAAGGAGGCAGCCCAGCGTGGAGGGAGGTGCTGGGGGGTTCTCCGTGGAAGCTCTGGGAGGAGCCTCTGGACAGAGGGGCGGTGGAAGGCGGGGTGGGGGTGGCGGGGGGCGGGGTGGGGGTGGCGGGGGGCGGGGTGGGACTGGGGGGAGGCACAGGTGGGTGGGGAACGGCTGTCTCCGAGGTCTGCCCCGGGCCAGGTCCCACCCCTGCAGCCTGGCCTTGTGGCCCGCACAGTTCCAGGACACAACAAGATTGAAGTTGAGGGGCTGGGGCCTCGTTGGTCCCTAACTTCAGGGAGTATGGGGACCCGCCTGCTCTGTTTGCTGCCCCAGCACCCACACAGGCAGGGCATACAGCAGATGCCTAATAAAAGTCTGTGAATGACGATCAGAAGGCAGTTGGAGCTGACTCAGCGCCATCCCATCTTTTCCCACTTGGGCCTGATGAACTTGAAGAGGGGACCCGGCTGGGCCTGGGAGAGGAGCAAGGGGTAGACAGAGCTCGCCTGCCCTCCCAACGCCCTCGTGTGGGCCCGGCGGGAACAGTCCCAGCAGAGCCATGTTATGCCCATATGTGGCCACAAGAGGTCGCCGCGCACCGCCAGCCGCCGGGAGAACAGCCTCCCAGAGGGGCTCCTAGCGGTAGAGGAGGAAACGCATCTTGGAGAAATAGGACCGCACAGGAGTGGACGGGGGTTCAACAGGAGTGGACAGGAGCAGGACTGAACTGTAGTATCTGGGAGATCAGCTCTTGGCCACAGAGGAGGAGATGGGCCCAGAGAGAGGAGTGACTGGCCCTAGGGACACACAGCCAGCTCGTGGCAGAGCTGTGAGTTCCCCTCGCTGCTCTCGCCTCACGGGTTTGAAGATGGTATACCATTGTTGGCACACATTGGGGTTAGCTTCAGCTGGGATCCCCGAGACTTCTGGACTGCCAGGAGGAGACAGCGTTGGGGTGGGCAGGGGTGGAGGATGGGGAATGTGGGGTTGGGGGCATGCAGGTGGACTTGACCACAGTCAAGGCCATGATCGTCTTGGTAGGCACCTCCTACGACAGGGAGAGTCCAGCAGTCGTGCTGGGGTACAGCTCATCTGATAGGTGTGGAAGCACAGCCGTGGGGGTGGGTGCCCCAGGGTGTGTCTTGGCAGCTCTGCCAACCTGATGACCAGGACTGACGCCGGCTGTCAAGGCAGCTGGATCCTGCTGACGGGCCACACTGGGCCTGGCGGGCCGGGGCAAGAAGTTGGGCTTTATCCTGGGGCAGCGGGGAAACTGTCAGGTGGGGGAAAGCTAGGGAGCAGCGCGGTCCTTCTGGTTGCTACGGGGGGGGAGTGGGATGGGGGTGGGGGGCTGGGTTAGGAAGCCCAGATCTCCTGTGCCTGTGGCATAGACACGGCCCAGCTCCATCCTTGACGAGCAGAGCAGGTTACTGGCCCCTAGCTGCCTCTCCTGAGCCCTCAGAGCTGAGAGAAAGGGCCTCTGTTCCCGACTCCGTGGTGTCACGACCCCACCCACCCCAGCATCCAGTGGCTCACTCCTGGCTGACCCAGCCCTAGCCCCAGCTCTGCCCACTCCTCAGCCCCAGCTTCTTTGGCTACAATGCCTGACCCCTCTTCACTGCCCTGGGACCTATGCCAATGCCTCCTAGGTCCAGCTCAAATGCCCCCTCCTCCAAGAAACCCTCTGGGCCAGTCTGGGTATGGAGGCTCCTCCCGGGCACCCCCAGCTCATGGGAGCTCAGCACTCACCAGTTATCGAGGTCTGTGGCCAAGGCCCCGATGGGTAGGGAACACGGCTTAATGGCAGGGACTGGCCGTTTCCGGGGTCCCAGGGCTCAGCAGCAGACGGAACACTCAGCAAGAGGGACGAGGAGGAGAGCAAAGAAGGGAGCCTGAATCACAGGGAGCAGCCCGCATCCTGGAGTCTGAGCTGCGCCGGCCGCACAGAGACCTCCGGACTTCTCACCCGGATGGGGCGGTGGGAGGGGCTTGGTCTCTGGCCGGGGGACGTGGCATCGCCCAGGAGCTGGACCACTTCTGTTCGCCACTCTTGCTGTTGGTCAGCGAGAAGTTCTTTCTGGGGTGACCTGGAGGAGCTTGTCCTCCCCCAGCACAGGCGTGGGTGCTACACAGGGGTGTCTGCCCTCGGCCGCCTGGAAGGCTGCGGCCCCAGCGTCTCCTCCACTCCCAGAGGCAGGTTGAATCCAGAAGCCTCCCTGGCTCCAGGGGACGAGGACCAGAGCAGGGGGTGGGGGCCAGGCATGGGTTGCCCTGAATATGACAAGGCCACCTGAAGGGGCCCAAGAGAAAGAGGCCAAGTGCAGCTGCAGGGCCCTGACTAGTCTCGGCCCCGGAGGTGCCATTATGGAAACCATGGGAGGGCCATGGAGCTGGGTCGGGCCGGAAGGGAGCGCTGATGGCTGTGAGCGAGGCTAGTCGGAGAGAGGCGGCATCTACGGGAGCCCATCAGCTGGGGGCCGGGGATCATCTCCCAGATGGGTCGTCCAGGGAGGGCCCAAGTGCCCGGGGATGCAGTGGAGGCCGGGGTCGGGGGAGAGGCCTGGCCAGGTGGGGGGTCAGTTATCAGTGCTGATAAGAGAAGGGCCCAGGGGAAGGCAGAGCTGGCCTCCGGATGACTCAGTGACAGAATGTCTACCTCCCTGCCCCAGCCCTGGACAAACCTCCAAAGATGCTGGTCTGTCCCCAGGAGGTGCTGCCCCTTCCCACTCCATGGGAGCTCTGAGCTGGGGGTGGTGGGGAGAGTGAGGACCAGCCCTCAGAGACTGAGGCACGCCTCCTCACACCGACGTTCCCAGTGCTTGGTGAATGACCACACATTGTCGCCTCCCTCTGTTTGGCCCCCTCCTTCCATCCTGGTGTCGGCCTGTGGGTGCTGCCACCACCTCCGCAGCCACCTGCTTCCCTTCCTCATCTCAGCGAGTGAGGCCCACAAAGGCCCCTGCCTGCCTCTCCAGAACCATCTCTCATCTCCTGCCCCCTCATCCCGTACCCGCCCCACCCCGCTCTGCCTGCAGTGCTCCCAGGGCTCATCCACATGCTCCCAGCTCTGCCTCAGCTCCTTCCCCGTGAGTTGAACCCCAAGTCCAGTTTAGTTCAGGGTCCAGCTCAAATGTCCCTTGTCTGGCTTTTGCGCCCCTCCTGGGCACTCCTGTGTCCTGGGATGGCACTTTGCACAGAGAGCCGTCCCCGCTGGCTCTCAGGTCCACCTCACTGCCAGCTCTGAAGGGTGGCAAGCATGTCATGCTGTCCTGTGTCCCCAGCCCCGTCGGAATCTGGCACAAAAAGTGTGCTGAAAGATCTGACAAATGAATAAATGCACAAGGGTGTTCACGTAATAAGCATTTACTGAGCACCAGCTGTATGCACAACCCTGTGCTAAGCCCGGTAGGGAGGTACATAATGCAAAGCCCATTGGCTCCCACAAGTGCTCCAGCCTCTGAGTGCTCAAAGGGCAGGCTCTGCCTCTGCCAGGGCGATCAGGAAGGCTTGGTCGAAGCTTTCCAGGGGTCCTGGCGCACACGTCCCCTGAATATCCCCTGGCTTGCCCACAGCTCTGCCTGCACAGGCTTCTCCAGGAAGCTCCTTTAGAGTCTGTGTGCCCCCGGGGGTCAGGGACCAGAATGGGCGCCCATGTCCTTTTCCCAGGGCCCAGCACTTCCCCAGAGCTCGTCAAATATCTGCTGAGCAACAGTTGGAAAGACCACTAGGATGGCAGGTGAGGCTTAAAGTGGTCGTCAAAGGCCAACCCAGGCATGTGTAGGAGCCGAGCTGTCATTGCACTTTCCAGTGGCAATCCTCTAGCAGAGGCTTTGATGACAGTACCTACCCTGTGACCCCCCTTTCAACTGCGGTTCCATATCCCCCATTCTCCCAGTGACAGTGACCTCTGGGTAGGAGGGCAAGGACTTCTCCCCATCTTACACATGAGAATGGGGCTCAGGAGATGAAAGGACTCACTCCAGGCCATGCAGCCTGCAAGTGGTGGAGCCAGCACTGGTTTTCGGGTCTAACTGCAAACCCAGCACCCCCTTCCTGCTTTGCAATGCTCTTCTACCCATTGGAATCCACTCACGCTGCTTCTGGATTTTACATGTCTCTTAGGAACCAGGGCAAAGGGGAGTGACTTTGTGAGTCCCAAACAAACCTGAGGCCTCCCGTGAGGGGTCTGAAAATTTGGCAGAGGGTATCAGAACTCAAGGGACAAGGTTCAGCTCTTGACTCCGTCATAGTTGATATGCCCGCCTCGTGCACCTGCTGCTCTCAGTTTCTCAGGACTTTCCCACTCATCCATTATCCACCATCCATCCCTCCATCCATCCACCCATCACCCATCCATCCATCACCCATCCATCAGCCTCACTTATCGCTCATTCATCTATCCACCCATCCATTCATTATCCATCTACCCATCAGCTGTCCATCTGTCCGTGCATCCATCCCTCCACCCATCATCCCACCATCCATCCATCCATCCTTTCACTTCCTCACTCATCACAAAGCATCTTCGATACATAGCAGGCACTGTGCTGGAGAGAGAGGACACAGTCCCTGCCATCAAGTCGACAAAGTGTAGCGGGTGTAGATACCGTGACAGAAGACGCGACGCACTGGGGACACAGAGTGAAGTCTAGAAGGGGGATCCGGAAGGTGCAGTGGGGAAGGTGTCCTGGAGAACCCATCACTCTCACCACATCTCCCAGGCTGTGGGTGTGCAACAGGGAAACCTGAGCCCGGGGCTAGTCCTCACCGCTGGCATGTCACAAGTTCCCTGCGAAGCCATTTCCCCACTGCTGGTGGTGGCGGGGACCCTACTTCCCTGGGCCGTTTTAAGGCTGGAAGGACACAGTTCCGAGAGGGCTTGGGCAACCGGGGAGCCCGCACAGGCACTTGTCACTGAGACTGGCTCTTCCCTGGCTCAGGGTGGGGGGGCGTCTAGTCCAGCTCTTTGGGGTCCTTGGTCACTGGAAGTGTGGTTGCACACGCGCACATGTGCACATGTGTGGTTACCCTGCGATCCAAGCTCCAGTGCTGTGGGCCGATGTCTACAGGGACCGGGAGGCCCAGGGATGCAGGACGGCACCCCAGACACACCCTGACCCAAATCCTGGACTGGCCCTTCCTACTTGAAAGGACTTCCATGTCCGTGGCCAGCATCTCCCTAGGGCCCGACAGTCGTCCTGGGATGGAGGCAGCGCAGGGGCCGTGAGCCCTGCTGTGCAGGCGAGGAGACAGTGGGCAGACCGCTGGAGAGATTTAGATGTGGGAGCTCTGGGGTCCCAGGCCTCGGGCGAACCCCAGCTCTGCCTCCCCAACCCCACGTGACCTGGAGCTTCTCCCCTCTGTGCCTCAGTGGCCTATGTGAAGAGAGGGGCGTGGACAGTACGCCTCAGAGTGGGTGGACCAATTAAATGAGCTTGAGTCTGGAAAATGCTCAGGGAAGTGCCTGGCACGCTTGGTGGTTTGGGAATATTATTAATACGAATTCAGCTCCCGCCTCCCGAGCGCGCTCGCTTTCCACCCCCCCCCACCCCCTAGCGGGCCCTTTCGAAGGATTGAAGACAGCAGCTGGCAGTGGGAGGTGGTTGCTTTAAATACGAGATGAGAAGAACAAAAGGAAAATAGAACAGGGCGATGATCCCCCTCCTGACAATCCCCCTCCTGAACCGGGGGAGGGTCCCCAGGGTGCACTCAGGCTGCCCACTTCTCTCTTTAAGGAGCTGGAAGCCTGCTTCCTGGCTCAGTCACCCCTGCTTGGGGGGGTGAGGGGGATGCACTGGTTTGTGCTGGGACCTCACAACCCCAGGGGACACTCCCCTGCCTGCCTGTTCTCCAGAGAGGCAGGAAGTAGGTTAAGTGGGCGCCTGGAGCCTCTCAGCCTCCCTTCTAAGAGGACATGAAATATTCACTGGGTTTCTCCTGAGGCCACACGGAGCGTTTCAAAGGCAGCCTGTCCCCTTGGCAGTGGCATGTGGTGGTCGCCAGGGACCCCACACCAAGTCCTCCCCCTTCATCTTCTCCAAGAGACTGCCCCAGTGCCCCATGGTCCCCCAGCAACCCCACTCCGGAGGGCCTGTGGTTCTGGAGGCTGTGCCGGCCGCACTGGGCAGGTGGCAGGGGCCGGGGTTCTGTCCTGCCTGATGGGGCCCAGCTGCCACTCGCGGCTCTCCCAGGCAGAGGGATGGAGCCCTGGCAGCCGGCCTCTCAACAAGGCTGCCAGCGTCTCCCACCCTCACTCCGGCTGGGCCTGGCAGCAGGGACGGAGGTGTGAGCGGGTGAGCACGGTTCCCTGCGGCAGAGACAGGCCCGCGGGGCCGCGGGGCTGCGGGGCTGTGTCTTGCTCTCACTAAGCAGATGCCCGGGGCTGTTTGGTCTGAGCAGAGGGCCAGGTGGAGGCCCGAGGCCAGTGGGAGAAAGCCGCCAGCTGCGGGACAGTGGACAGACCGAGGCCCTGACAGACGGTGGGGACCCAGCTCTCTGCCGGGTGGGGGTGCACAGAAGGCCCGCGCAGAGACAGTGGAGTCGGCGCAGAGACAAGGAGGGACGGGGAAGGCCCGCAGGCCGAGGCTCGCATTCTGGCTCGTGGCTTCCCCGCTGGACCCGGGGCAAGACGCCTCATCCTCTCAACCTCAGGTTCCTCATTTGTAAACGGGGACAGTAACTACCACCTGGGAGGTCTGCCGAGGATACAGGACATCGTGGTTATGTGGGAGGGAGCCCAGTGCCTGCCAAGTGGGACACACTCAACAGACAGCATTTTCGTCCTCCTCAACCCCAGCCAAATCCTCACCTTCCGTGCACTCCCTTCCCCTCCTGCCCTTTGGGCAACTCCAGCCCAACTGCCCCTTCCCATGAGCCTCTCAGCGGTGTCCTTGGGCCGTGTGCTACACGCTGCTCCCCCAGCCGAGGGCACCTTCCCCTGCCTCCCCACCCCTGGAAAATGCCAGGGCCGAGCTCAATGCCCCCTCCTCTGGAAGCTTTCCCCGTGTCCTGGGCAGTGAGTTGCTTCCTTTCCTGAACCCTCTATGTCCGTGAACCCTGCCTCTCTCTCCTCCTCGTGGATGACTCCAAAGCATCCTGCTTTTCTGTTGCGGGTCTGTCCCCATCAACAGACCTCGAGCCATTCACTGCCAAGGACGGTCGTTCTTCCGTCCCTCTCCTCTTCAGCCCCCCCACCCCCCCAGATGCTTGCTGAACCACTGGCCGGGGGGTGGGGAGAGCCCTGCGAGGAAGGCCGGGGTGACCACGGCTGGCGCTGGCCTCAGCGAGCAGAAGGAAGAAATCCCTGGGAGACACAGCTGCCACAGTGCCCGGTCACCTGAGACCCTGCCCGACAGTGACCAGGCCTTCTGTGGGAGCAGGAGTGGGGCGACAAGTGGGGAGCGGGTCTGCGACCTGGAGCCGAGGAGCACCCCTGTATCACATGCCCGCGAGGGCCAGCCGCTTACCGCGCATCTCACGGAGTCTCCACCCCGGCCCAAGGGGCTGGGTATCAGGAGGGCAGACAGGAACCGCACACAGCCCCAGGGGGTCTCCTGCTCCAGAGGCAGGCCCGAGACTCCCAACAGCCTCAGGAGGCTGGTGCTTCTTATCCCCATTCTACAGACAAAACAACGGAAGCACAGAGAGGTTAGGAAGCAGGGCCAGGCCTGAGCCAGATCGGTGGGCCTCAGGGCCCACGCTCCCCAATGCTGCCCCCGCCACCTCCCTGCCTGGCCGCCGCGGAGGCAGATGAGAGGCAAGAACAGATGCAAAGTGGCGGGTTAATAAACCCAGCTATTCCAGGCCTCGGCGCCCCCTCTCCTGTCACTCCTCTCTGTGCGCCCCCAATCTCTCCGGCCTGGGGCCAGCCTTTGGGGGGACCTCAACTTCCAGTTCTCGTCTGCCCCACTGCACTCAGGTCAGGACCCCAAGGGCGCTGACTCAGCAAGCACTTATGTCCATGAGCGACCCGACAGCCAACTCGGTCTTTGAACGCACCACACGGCCCAGCACACCTGCTGGCACATCTGGTGACAAATGCACTCAGCCTCGTAAGGGCGAAGGGCGCAGCTGGGTGGGGGGCGGAGACTCCCAGGCCTCAGTATCCCAGGTGGGCCATCGCCGGAAGGCCCCGTGGGCAGGGGGCACTTACGGCTGCAGAGGACAGCCTGCCCCAGCTCCACTCAGCATCTGAGGGTCTGAGAACTTGAACACTCTGCCGCCTGTGTCTTTGCTCCCACTGCCTCCTGGCCTGGGACAACCCCTCCCCCAGGGAAGCTCCCCCTTCCGCCCTTCAAGAGTCACTTTCAGGCCTCCGCTGCCAGAGGTCCCCCTCACTCCCTGGGCTGGGTGTGGAGGCACGCCTTCCTCCTCCCGGAGGCCCTGGCCTAGCTCCGGTCACATCACTTTTCCTGTCCGGTTGAAACAACTGAGTTCAAGTGTTCCCCCAGAACCACGTGAGACTGGGAACGTGCGGGCGGCAGAGTCTGGGGCTTTTCCATCCTGTGTCCCCGGGCCTGGGGCCTGGACCTCAGCAGCCACTGAACGAACACCTCCGAACTAAAACTCCATCATGTGAGACTGAAAACATCTTTACGGCGATGGCAGCTCAGTCTGGCCACCGAGGGAGTCTCGGTCAGTGTCCGTGTGGCCCCAGCAACAGCCTGTGACCCCCAGCCAGGACGCAATGGCGAGGGAGCAGGGCCTGGGAGAGCGGGGCTGTGCCTGGGCACACGTTCCAGGAGCCTCGCTGTTCAGCCCGAAGGCTTCCTGGGCTCCCTGGACCCACCACGGCCTCGGGATGCTGAGCCCATCCCCCCAAAACCTCAAGAGGCTATAGATCAAGGTCCATTTTTGGTCACTTTAATTGTAAAAACCAAGACATTTATATAAATAAGACCGCTGTGTAAAATAGGATTCACCCTTCTACTAAAACCCTTCTCCCCACGCTCAAAAAAGAATATAGAAAACCCAGCAGAGATAAGAAGTACAAATTACATGCGGTCCCTGATGAGCGGTAGCCGGCAGGCCAGGATTCCCTGCAAACAGGCCTCGCAGCGAGTGCACTCCTGGCCCCGGAGCCTCGCAGAGGCTCAGTGATGTCCACACCCTCCGCCCCGGGCTACCAAGTGCAAGTACAGGGGTGGAGGCAGGTACAAAAGGCTCACAGCCTGGCAGCTGGGGATGGCGAGAGGAGAGGACCAGGGAAGGCTGCTTGGTCCTCAGGCCAAAGCTGGGGGACCAGGGTGCTACCAGCCCCATGAGATGCAGTGGTTTGTTCAGCCTGGGGTCAGATCGGGGAAGGGGCTTCTGGGGGGCGGGGGGCATCACTTCTCCAGAGGACAAGGGGAGATGCTGCCAGTGTCCCATGAGCAGACAGGCTCCTCCTGGGGCCATCTGCCTATGGCCAATAAAGACCGGAACAGTGACACCTGCCAGCAGTACTGGGCCCTGCGGGGCCGGGGGCTGGGAAGGGGCCGCGTCAGGAGCACTTCCAGACACACACGGCCAGGGCCCCCCCGAAGTACAGGTACAGCAGGTTCTTCACCTCATGTGTGATCTCCAGCCCAAAGCCCTCGCCGATGACCACGTGCCACGAGGAGCCGAACTTCTTGTCCATCGTCTCCTTGATCATCTTGGCAGCGCTCTGGAGTGAAGCGGACGTTCATCAGGAGGGGAGGGGGGGCACGGGTCAGCCCCCTCTCTGGGAATCTTGGCAAGAGAAGAGCCCGATGCCCTACTATTGTTCTCCTGCTCCCAGAACCTTCAGGAAGGGTTTCCACACTGCGCCACATGCACACCCACCCGCCCCGGCCAGGGGCTATTACACAAGAACAGAAGAACAGACACGACCCCAAGCATCAAGAAGACACTGGAAAGGGAGGGGAAGCAGACACTGGTCCGCGGACAGAGCCGTGGGTCCGAGTTTGGGCTCTGCCACGTAGCGCTTGTCTCTGGCGTCAGCAGCGGCAGGCCGCGCTGGGGACAGGACACTGCGCGGCGACGCGCCTGACAGCGCTCTGCAGACTACATGCGACTGTCCGCATTGCGAGCCGCCAGCTTTGTCTTCAGGGAACAGAGAAGCTTTCCCCTAATGGGTTTGAGGGGCTCCTGGAAGAGAAGTTGGACTGCTTCCCTCACTGATGGCAACAGCCCCCACTCCTTTCTGTGCTGGCTCTTTCAAGAAGCTTCTTTTGAGAAGAAGTCTAGGGAGGGGCAGAGGACCTAGCCTTGGAGGGTGCTGAGCGCCCCCCCCAGCGTGCCAGGCGCTTGGCCCGCGCCCCCTCGGCACACACCTCCTCCCAAGTGCCCAGCACGGACACAGCATCTGACTCCCCACTACAGATCAGGACACCGGGGCGCAGAGATGAGAAATGGCTTTTCCCAGGTTAAAGAGCCAGCAAGGGCTGGAGACAGCATACGAACTTAGGCCTGGATGGCTCAAAGCCCAGGCTCTCATCGGCCAGGGCCTGCCTTCCTCTCGGCCGCCATGCTACTTTCTCAGTCATCGCCAGACTGACGAACAACGTTCCTACATCAATGCCTGCTGGCCGTGTCCCCAGCACCTAGAACAGCGACTGGTGTGAGAAATGGCGTTTCACATCTTTTCGAAATGGATGAATGGATACACGAATGGATGCCTGGCTGGGTCCTGTTCTCTACTGGGATGGAGCCAAAGGGAAAAGGTAGTCTATTGGGCAGAGAAACACCTGCCTGAGACAGGAAGCATGGGCAGGGGCATCACGGAGAGCCCTCTAGGGCTGGGTGTGACCAGCAGACCAGTGCTGGGACACAGCACCAGACTCTTCCCTTCCCGGCCTTCCTTGGGCTTCAAATCCTTCTAAGGAAGGTGCTAGCCAGGTCCCATTAGGGCTCTCTGGAGCTGGATGTGGGGACGGGGGCCACTTGATTCACCCACAGGGGTCACCAAAGGCACAAGAGGCCGCCTGTACCAACGGCAATACCTCATTGTTGTTGGAGAATTTCTCACAGGCCGTGACACATAGCTCCATGGTCTCCACTCGCATCTCCTCTGGCATGTCCGAGTGCTAGGGACAGGGCAGGGGGACAAACAGAGAGAAGCTTAGCCCATGACCTGGCCTTGTGGTCTGGGCCTCTCTGTCCCAAGCTTAAGGCACAGATACTGGGGAGCTGCCCCAGAACAGCCCTGGGCGCAGCCCAGAGAGGTGACCCATCTCCAGACTTGGGGCGTGGAGTCCAGTGGAACCAAGCGGGCTCTCACACCCAGGCCCCTCTGCAAGGGCATGAAGCTTCATGAGCACCGCGTTCCAGCCAGCAGCCATGGGGAAGCAGCCTGGCCCGGGCAGGAAAGAGGCCGGTTATGGAAAATACTTTAGAAGCAGGCCCAGAATGCTGCTGGATCTCACTCCGAAAGCCCGAAGAGACACCTCGGCTGCTCTCGATGGTTCTGATTTTTCTTCCCATGGTTGCTCTTTCTCGCCAACTTTGCTGGATCTCCCCTTGACCACCCCGATTGCAGGACAGTCCGGGGCTTCATCTCCACCCCTCTCTCTTCTCCAGCAATCTCCCACCCCATCCTGTGACTCTATCTTCTACATGCAGAGGGTTCCCACATTTTCATTCCCAGCTACAACCTCCTTTGGGGTCTCCAGACTCCGACGTCAAGCTGTCTACTTGACCAGCTCCCTGAGATGTCTAAAAGATAACTCAACTCTCCCCACAAGCATTCCCTTCCTCCACCTTCCTTCTCTTGGTAACTGACACCATTTTCTCTCCTAAGTTCCAGAAAAAGCCAACCCTGGGAGTTATCTTGACTATCACATGCCCTTGTACCTGCCACCCAAGGCGCCAGTGTCTTCTACTGCCTCGACCTTCAAGATCTGTCCTGAGTGCGACCACGTGCACCTCCACACCATGACCTGGACCCAGCCACCCCCTCATCTCTCTGGGCCCCTGCAGTGGCGCCCTCACCGGTCTCTCCACTTCCACTCTGTTCCCTAAAATCCATTCCTACCAAACTGGAGAGAGCTTTTAAAAACATCAAACGGATCCCGTTACTCCTTGGTTTAAAGCATCCACTGTTCACCTTTGAAGTCAGGACAGAATCCACGTTTGTCACTATGTCTGTCGGGGTGGCTGGCCCGCCTGTGAGGCCTGGCCTGTCGTCACTCTGGCCCTCACATCCCGTCATCCATCTCAGCACTCCGATCTTTCTGTTTCTCCAAAATGCTGAGCTCACTCCCACCTAGGGTTTTCTGTGCTCGCTGTTTCCCCTGCTTCAAATGCTCTTCCCCAGATATCCCCAAGGCTACCTCCCCAGCTTTATTCAAGTCAGAGATCAGAGAACTCCTTCCAGAAACTAACCTCTCTCCACTAGCTCCATACACCTGCTTTATTTCTCTCTACAGCACTGATTACCTGAGTTACGTTCCTTAAGCCTCTCTTTCATGTGACCCAGGCCCCTGGCTTGTTCACTGCAGTGCCTAGACTACGTAGTAGGGGCCTAAGGAAAGACTTGTCGAATGAATGAATGGATGACAGAACGAAGCGCTGTTGGCCCCCAGACCTCCAGACCTAAGCCCAAAGAGCCCTTCCTTTCCTCCTCCTGCTGTCCTGCGGGGAATGAGCTCCTTGTCTCACTATGAGGCTGCGCAGGCCCTGCCGGCCGCCCTGCCTCCCTCCCCTGCGGCTTACCCTGACCAGAGGGAAGGTCTGCAGTCGCTTATAATCAGCCTCCTCTTTCTTCCCTTCTGTTTCTCCCATGATCCTTCCACTGTGACCACTGGAGGGAGAGAGTGGGGCTTTCAGGAGGCGCTGGCACGGGCAGTTAAGACACACCCGGGAGATTCAGGAAACAGGCCTTGCCAACTGGGTGGGAGCAGAAAATGTCTTTCCTCAAGGGGTGCTGTAGAAAACAGGAAAAACCAGGAGAGAGAGTTGGCTTTAAACCCATACATCACAAATTAGAAATGTCTCATTGAGAATGTGACACCTCCCCGTCTTAACTCCTCCACATCCTTTTCCAAATGGCCAGCAAGACTGCAGACGGGAGGATGAGTCAACACGAGCTGCTGGGACCGGTAAGAACACACTGGTATGCTGCTAGAAGCCCACACTGTCATTATCAAGACAAATACTGACTGCGGGCCAGGCCGAGGCTGGAGCTGGAGCCGGCACTTAGCAAATGCAGCAAGTCTGCGGGAACCCTGATGCACGTGGGCCTCACTTCCCCGCACACGTGGTTAGGAAGTTAAGTGTCAAGGTCAAGATCGACCGTCCTGGTCTTGTGGACAAGCAAGTACCTCCTTCTATAAGCACCCCCTCTCCGAGCTTTTTAATCTGATTTATAGAAGGAACAGGAGCAGAGATGATCTGTGTCCTCCTGGGCATGGCCAGCTCCCAGCCCAGCCCAGGTCTCCCTGTTCCGGCCGGCTGGTCCAGAAAGTGGAAGGCGTGGGCATTAGTGCTGGTTCGACAGGTCACCAGCAGCGTGGTCCTGGGCCTCCAATGCCTTGGCACTAACACAGGGGTAAGTCACATCTGTCTCTTGGGGCTGTAAGAGATCAGATGAGACAATGTATGTAAAGAGGCTAACACAGGGCCCGGCACGTGGCCACATACATGAGAGAACGTGCGTGCACATGAACCGAGAGGGATAAAGCCTAATACATATGTTTGGATTTTTTTCTTTGCAAATCTAGTTATATAATAACAGATGGGACTTTTCCTAAAGAGAGGAGCCTGGATCCTAAATGTCTGGGAGCATTGCTAGAAATCCTGGTGTTTCTCTTTATTCTACAATTCAATTTATCCTGTAATTCAAAGAACTTTTTCATCTCAGAAGAAGTACTGATCTGGGGCTCCTGGGGGGCTCAGTTGGTGAAGCGTCTGCTTTCGGCTCAGGCCATGATCCCAGGGTCCAGGGACCGAGTCCCGAGTCCCGCGGTGGGCTCCTTGCTCGGTGGGGAGTCTGCTTCTCCCTCTGCCCCATGGGGGAAAAAAAAAGAAGTACTGATCTAAACGCATCTAAACCACCGTGCTATGAACCCTATTTAACCATCCAGGCTGGACAGATACAGCCCGCTAACGTTACTCCAGCATGTCTCACAGTCCCAAATAGGTTTGTTGTCATGGCACAGCCACCAAAGCCGGAAGATGCCTCGCAGAGTAACTCATGGGCAGTGACGATGGGTGACATCTGCTAGGCTTCCGGTCCCTTGCGCCCCGCTGCTGCAGGGACCCCGTGGGGAGGCCTGCACGAATGGAGGCTTGAAGCCATCCCGTCATCGGCCCAAGGTCTCAGCTAGTGAGCAGCAGGGCTGGGGTCTGACTCCCAGCAGGTCTCTGGCCTGTGCCCTCCTCACAGCACTGTCGCCTGGGAGGTGCCCACGAACCCACCTCCAGCCAGCTGCCGTGAAGTACACGTTTGATGTCCGGCCTGTCCGTGACCAGTGTTCTAACGTGAACTCAACCCTTGCACGGCCGAGTGCTGAGCTTTCTGCGCCCCCTTTCCGGGCCACGCCCACCATTTCCTCCCTCTGATGCCTCACAGGCCGTCTGCACCGCCCCATCTGGTGGGCTCCCTCACAGAAGGCTGGGAGCCCGCCACCGACTCCGCCACCCGATTTCCCCGTGGACTGACGGCTCCTCTCCTCTCATCAAGTCTGCGCATCTGGAGTGCTCAGATATTAGCAATTTTTGTCTCTCCACAGAAGCTGGCCATCGACCAGGCACCACCTCATTGTACTTTCTGCTCGTGTTTCCTATTTCACAAAATCCAGGGAATCGTTTGGTCTTTGCTCCTTAATATGGAGGCCCATCTCCAATTCCATCCTCTCTGCCCCGCTTTCTTTCCCCAAGGCCACTTCTTGCCCACCCCCACCCCCACAGTATCCAGGTTCGACAGAAGTGGCGGCCACAGCAATGATCAAAGGCGAAGGGCTTTCAGGTTTGTTGGCCTCCCAAGATTTTCAGCTGCGAATGCTGAACACCGGGTCCTCCACAGCTGCTGGGGCCTCTTCTGCCTAAATAATATTTCAATTCGATCCAATTCCTCCTCGGGGCTCACAAGCGCGGGCCTGGAGTGGCCTGGAAGGGAATCCAGAGGCGAGTGTGGACGTGCGTGCCCTGGGGGAGGGCCAGGGCGGCAGCGGCTGGACTCTGTGGATCCGAGAATACAGAACCCTGATGGGTCGGAGGTACTACCAAAGCCCATTCTTCAGGAACCAAGGGGGAAAGCCACCCAGATAGGTATTTTTTGGAGGCGGTGGGGGGGCAGGGGGCGGGTGGCCTGTGAGCATTTGGAAATGGCAGAGCTCTGCGCACTACTCTCACAGCGGGGCTCTTACCGCCGCCCTGCCATTAGCCAGGACTTCATCAACAAGATCCAAGCACGTTTATGAAGGACCACGATTGCAAATGGCTCTCCCTAACCACTACCTGTACTTCTGGGGATCCAAAAGGGATGAGACTTGCAGAATAAAAAGGAACAGTTATAGATGATGTGCTACCAAATACAGAAAAGTAAGAGAATCTTTTATGATGCCGTATCATTATAGTACAGCTATAGTCATTCCACCGCAATTTAAAACCCGGCTGGAAGAACGCTACCAAAAATAGCGGACCCAGAGGTTTTAATAACCTTATCCATCTTCCATGCAAATGAGTATGTGCCTGACAGCTCCAGGCCAGAAAGAAGTCCCATCAGGCCTAAAAGAGAGTCCTTTAATAATGCACATGTGCCCACGGCCAGGGTCCTGGAATCTGCTGGGTACCAGTCCCAGGACGTCCTGGTGCACCAAGCCCGTAGCAGCTGTGCCTTCTCTCCAGCCTCCAGTTCTCCTCCCCACCCCAGGGCGCCTCCGTGAGCTTCTCCCAGCCTCGCTCGTGTCTGCCTCGAGGCTTCTCCCAAGCAACAGGAGGCACAGACAGGGCTCTTCCTGTCATCGCCTCGAAACAGCCAGTGCCCCTGTCCTGCTGTCTGTGCCTTGTTCTTTTGTGACACTGACCTCAGTTGCTATGTATTATGTCGCTTCTGAAGCATTTCAGAAGAATCCTGAAGAGGCCTAGGGGATGTGAGAGGGATGGGGGAGACAAAGGCCCAAAGTGTCTGCCAGTCCTCTGGGGGTGTCCCCAGCCATTAAATGCCCAGATCACTCCTGGCCTGTGGACCTTGGGGTGCCTCCGGGTACCACAACCAGGATCTGAGAGATGGGAAGACACGTAGAGCAGGACACGGCGGTGGCTGGGTGTAGGCTCCAAGGGCAGGTCTGATTTCACATCGCATGTCTTAGACAAGTGTTTCTCTCTCTAAGCCTTAGTTTTCTCATCTAGAAATTGGGGCTGAAGCACAGACTACTCCAGAGTAAATGTCAGCTCTTGTTACTGGTGCACTTGGAAGGGGACCTGTGAAGTCTTTTTTCTCTCTCTACCTCTATGCGGGCTCATGGAACATCTAAACATTCAGCCAAACCAACCCATACTTACTGAGTTGTCACCCTGCAAACCACAGTATTAGCACAGATGGACAAAAGTCACAAGGAAATTCTGTAGAACAAGTTGGGGCCAGCGCTAGTGGTGTGGGTGCACTGGGTGTTCTCCTTCATGTCTCATTTCACCCCACAACAACCTGTGGGGGCAGCATCCACGCCCCGTTCTCAGATTAGGCACCTGAGGGCTCAGAGAGGTTTGGGGGCTGGCCCAAGGGTACACAGCCAGTAATGACAGAGCCAGGATCCAAACCCGTATCTTCTAATTCTACCTTTTCTACCTATTTCCCCAGTCACAAGCAAGTAGGAGACAGACCGAAATGCAAATAGCTTCACTTCTCAGCATCTCCCAGTCCAGCACCTGTCCAGGCACACCTCCTGCTTCCAGCAGTATCCAGGATACACACTTGTGTACCTTGGTCATCTTCCTGCCTTTCCGGGTAACATCTACCGTCTGCCTTCTGGCAAACACAGAGCAAAGCTGGCAAGAGGAAGAGAGAAGAACCTGAGGGCCTGTGGCCATTCACCCAAGATGATGGTGCGGTCAGGAAACAACATGGAAGATCTGCATTTCACAGATCAGTCTAGAAAGGGGAAAGCAAACGTAGGATTGCATTTTTAAATTATGCTAAGCAAGAGCATTAAACACATTATCTACTAAAAAGGAAGATTTTAATACTTAGAAGGAGATGCTTGCAGAAAAAAGGAGAGTCCTCAGAAAAGCCATTTACCTTTCACAAATGCAGGAGCGCGTATGTGCATGCGCGCGCCCGCACGATGTTGCTGCTGTTGGTCTTGTTTTTAACACTGCCCTTATTTTTTCTCGTTTTACTGAGGTCCAGTGAACGCTTTTGCTATGCCTTAGACTAAGGGGAGGGAGGGAAGACAAAGGAAGGAAGCAGGAAGAGAAAGAAATGGAGAGATGAAGAGATGAAGACCTTTTCTCTATGTGTAACTGATATAATAAGCAATATTGACTCACGTGGTACCCCCTCACCAACATATCCAAATTTGGATGAAATCCCAAACATTTTTTGTCAAGATACAAAGTACAGCAAAAAGTCATAACTGTCACAGCTATTAACTCTACACAAGAACAGACACTTCCCACAGACAGTGGGTTACGCAGTTTCCCACCCCCTCCTTCCCACTCAAGAGAATAGATTTGAATGTAAGGGACTAAGAATGACATTATTACAGAAATAAATTGTGAGTTAGCACTGATTTATTATGTTTTTTGTAAAGATTTTATTTATTTATTTGACAGAGAGAGATCACAAGTAGGTAGAAAGGCAGGCAGAGAGAGAGAAGGGGGGAAGCAGGCTCCCTGCTGAGCAGAGAGCCTGATGCGGGACTCCATCCCAGGATCCTGAGATCATGACCTAAGCTGAGGGCAGAGGCTTAACCCACCGAGCCACCCAGGCGCCCTATTATATTTTTTTATCATTCACAATTTATAATTTCTGTGACATCGCACAACCAGTCACGACTTAGCCATGTGTCGTGAGTCCAGACAATCAATCACCCCGAGGCTGAAGAACCTCATCTATTCTCCTGTAGACACCCCAGAGCACAAAGACCAGTGCCTGGCACAAGGCAGAAGCCCATCAGATATCTATCTTGTTATTAAGTTACATTTCATTTGGCCCCCTGAGAAGGGAGAGGACCTATCAAATCCATTCGATATTTATTGAACACTGACCTTGAGCAAGGCAACAGGATGGACATCCTACATTCAGGATCTTATTTGCTGTCCGCCCCCCACCCCCACCGCCAATAACTCTGTTAGATAGGTACTCTGTTAGACATGACCATGACGGCTGAGAAAAGGAAAGGGACTTTCTACCCAACTAACAAACGGAGGAGCTAGGAGTCCCTCAGCTGTACAGGACTTGAAGATTATGCCTTTTCAATGACTCCACTATAAGCAAGAGACAGTTTCTACTTTCAAGGAGCTTACAATTGGAGAGACCAACACACATACACAGGAACTAACTATGCTTCATGGCAGAAAGCAGTACCTGTCACGAGGCAGATGCAGAGACAGAGAGAGGAGGAGAGTTCTGGAAGGGGCAGGGGTGGGGGAGAGGATAGCAAGAAAAGCTTGGTGGCAGGGGCAACATTTGAGTGGGAATCCTGCCAAGTGGACAAGGTGGGGCAGAGATAAGAACAAACACAGTGACAACCAAGCAGTAAGCTCAAAGCATTTTCTGGGACAGTCCAATGGTCCAGTTTGGCTAGAGGACAGAACGTGGCACAGAAGGGGGAAAGAAGGCTGGGAAAAAATGTTGGGGTTGGGTTGTGGAAGTACAGAAGGGCTCTAAAACCTAGGCTTGAGAAGTGTGGATATTTTTAGTGGGGAACGAGAGCCCCTTTGGTGGTCTCTTGGGGGTTGGTGGCACTGCATTGTTCTCAGACAATTATTCTGGTGGGATGGGTAAACAGAAAAGATTAAAGGTAGGGAACACCAGCTTGGAAGCTACAGCACTGGCTCAGGTGACAGGCATTAAAGACTTGAGCCAAGATGGCAGCTTCAGGAATGGAGAAGATGGGAAGTCCTCGAGGAGGCAGAATCAAAGGAAACGGACAACCGCCCGAATGTGAGGAGCGTGGCCGAGTGAGTAAGACGATGGCCTCGCCACTGAGAAAGACGGGGCAAGTCATGTAGAACAGATGGACAAGTAAAGAAGGGGACCAGTTTGATTTTGGAACTACTGAGTTTACGTGGCTGGTGAGACATGCAGATAGAGGTGTCTTGTGAGGAGGAGGCAATCACCAAATCACGGATCACTGGTCACAGAAGGGAAGCTGTTGAGTCCAACCAGCACAGCAATATAACTTGGGCTACCCTCACCGCCCGCCCCAAAGCATCCCTAACCATTGAAGCCCCAGAGAAAGATCAGAGCAGGAGATCTGGATTTGAGGGTCACATGAAGAAATGACGGCCGACACTAAGGGCACTGGTGACACTTCTCAGAGGGGGAGAATGTGAGGAAGTAAGAGACAAAGGAATTGAAATAACAAATACTAAATTCACACTGGACTGGGCTCTTTACACTTCAATTCCTATTATCCTCGGAATTCCCCAAGGAGATGCCCTATTGTATCCTGATTTCATATAAACTCAGCCTGGAGCCCAGGGAGGTTAGATAACTTGCTAAGGTCCTGTAACTGGGAATCCAAATTGGGTTTGCCAAGTTCTTTTCACTACACCCGGTAACTGAGGATGGGTAGCACATCCTCAGGGAAACCGATAGCTGGGTCAAAGAATCACATCCTAGAACTTTAGAGTTGAAGAGGCCTTCTATTTACGAAGCCAAGCTTCTATTTACAGATGGGGAAACTGAGGCCCAAAGAAGGAGCTGACCAGCCTGGAGTTCTAGCAAGTCACCAACTGTCCAAGTCAAGCGGTCTGAGCCAATGCGACGGCGACCACCCGTCCAGCGGTGGGAGGGGGGAATTACTCCGCGAAACGTGTGTGTTGGGGCGGGGGCTGTGTGGCGGGGGAGATCAAGGTCCTGGGGGGAGCCGGGTCGGGGAGGATGGGGGACCGCGCAGCGGGACGGGGCCTCGGGTGTGTAGGGGAAGGAGCAGCCCACAGAGTCGCCACCGCTAATCTGTCACGGCCGAGTTCGCAGGTCCCCGAAGTGTGGGGGTGGGGGTTGGGAGGATCTGGGACCAGGACCAGCAGGCAGGAGACTGAGGTGGGGCCTCCGCGGAGGCCGAGACTCCACCCGCCCCGCGACGCCATTCTGCCCCGCTTCGGGCCGGCCCTCCCCGCCCGGCTCCCCGCCGCGCCCCGGGGCCTCACCTGCTCCCGCGGGGGCCGGAGCCGGGGCCGCAGCTAGCGCACCCCCGCCAGGGTTGTCAAGGAGCGAAACAAGAGTGTCTTAGCAACAACAAGGAAGTCCTGCCCCCTCACCGGACGTTGACGGGAATTTCACTTTTTATTGGTGAGTAAAAGTGTCAATCAATGTTAAAGGTCCCTACAACGTAAGGCCTGTACGGAAAGGGGCGTGGCTAGAGGCTATGGAGGCGGAGCTTCAGTTATAGTCGTCTTAAGTGGGCCTGAGGAGCCCACGGAGGTACAGAAGTTCGTGTTTCAGAGCAACGAACTTGGACGGGCGGTGTTACCTTGGGCGCATCTTTCGGCCATTTGAAATTACAAATGCAATTTGTTGGTGTCCTGATACTGAGATACTACTTTATTGGGATCTCAGAAGCCTAATAACAGCTAGCGTGACAAAAACTAGGCTTTGCAAGGAGTCTTTCACCAGATTCTCACAATTTTTTTTAGGTAACGGTATTCGTAACCTCATTTGCACTAAGGTTCAGAGAGGTTAAGAAGCGTGTTAAAGGAAAGAATTAAAGAAAAATTCCCTGAGATGGAACCCGGTGCCCTTTCCACGGTAGCACTCCCCCCATACGACTTCCGAGTCCATATGAGACGCTGTACCATCTAATTTAAAGACACAGTTGTCCAGAGCCTGCCTTTTCTTACATTTAGGAGGGGAAATTAATCCGAAAGTATTAGTACAACTAGGGAGAAGGGAAAGGGGAAAGAGAGAAGAAACTGCAGATTCAGTTACTTGATTGGTGGATCAAAGGGTGACTTCGTAATTTCAACATTTCTTCAGGTGAAACCCCACTTCACATTCACTGGTACTTTTTTTTTTAAGATTTTATTTATTTATTTGACAGACAGAGATCAGAAGTAGGCAGAGAGGCAGGCAGAGAGTAAGGGAAGCAGGCTCCCCGCAGAGCAGAGAGCTCCATGCGGGGCTCTATCCCAGGACCCTGAGATCAGACCCAAGCTGAAGGCAGAGGCTTTAACCCACTGAGCCACCCAGGTGCCCCATCACTGGCACTTTCTGGGAACTCAGTCCTGGCCAGATGCTGGTCATTCAGAGAAGAGTAAGATGAGGTTCTTGGTTCCAGAGAAGACACAGTCCAGTGAGGGGCAGCTGTGTACAAATTGATAAGAAGACTTTTTTTTTTTTTTTTTTACCTGTTCTCTGGTATAGGTGTGGGCAAGGTGCTGTTTCTCTCAAAGGAGGGAGTAACTAACTCTCAGAGGAGGTGGTAATTGAGTTTTCTGTGTCTAAGCTGACTAGTAGGCTAATGAGGGTGGGAGAGCACAGTTCACTGGGGAACTGCCAGTGATGCCATGAAGCCTGGGTTCACAGTGAATGTGGTACAGTGGGAGATGACAGTGAAGAGGGTGGGGGTGAAGATGCAGAGGGAAGGAGCGATCACCAGAGTCAGAAGGGGTTTGAATGCCAAGGTCAGGGACTTGGGTAGTCCCTGGGAGTGTTCCCTGGTGTTCTCTTGGGTGAGAGTGGGGAAAGTAGCTGTTGGGAAGTTTCAAGTAGGTGCCCTACTTGAAAGATAGTCAGATATGAGTCATGGAACGATCACTTGGGCGGTGAATATGGTGGAACTCACTTGGAGTGGGTAGACGGAAGGAGGGCACAGTGGGTTTGGTTTTGTGATTTGGCAGCTTGAGGTATGCTCGGCCCTTGGCGATTCCCAAATTGCCTTCCTGGTGCATTCTTAAGGTCCATGGAATGTCTGACTCAGCCTCCAGATTTCCCTAATCCTCTTTGCCAAGTTTCTCCAGGAGATGGAAGTTGGCCTTCGAGGGGGCTGAAGCTCTCGCCTCCGCCTCTCATCCAAACTTCTAAAAGGGGTCTACGTTTGCCATCTTCTGTTTCTCACCTCCTATTCAGTCTTCAGCCCACTGCAATCTGGTTTCCACACCCACGCTGCCGCCACCGAAATTACCTCTTCCATGGTTACCGGTGACCTCCTGAAGAGTGGAATCCAACAGATCTTTATCTCGCTGGACCCATCCCCTCTGGGGGTGTAAGCCTGTCCACCACACCTGTCTTCGTGAAATTCTCTACTTCAGAAATAGTGCCTGCAGAACTCTTTACAATGTGGATTCTAGGGCCCCATGGCATCAGAACAGTGAAGGGCAGGAATCCATGTCACAAGTGCTCCTGGTGCACATTCATAGTTAAGAGTCACTGCTCTGTCATCTGGGGCACCTCATTCTCCTGGATCTTCTCAAACCTCTCTTCCTCTCTGGCTCCTTTTTTCCTTTGCTCTCTGTACCCACCTTGACTCTATTTTCTTCTTACCAAGGGTCTCAAATTTCTTCCTACCCCAGATCACATCCTGATTGACAAGAGTTTCCTTTGGTTACACTTCCTAGGGTATTTACTGAAATTGAAGGTTGGTGCTTTGGGAAAGCCTCTTTGGTGATTCCAAACCCTCCCAGGGAGATATGCCACCCCATGCATACCTTGTTGAGAATTAACTGCCTTAAGTCTTGTCCTCTGGGGAATCTCATCTACTCCCATGGTTCTGTTGTCAATGTCCTAGATTCTGATGGATCTCTCCAGATTAGGCTTCTCGCTGGAGCCCCAGACCTAAACATCCAGCTGCTCCTGGCCATTTCCACCAGAATGTCCCACAAGCCCTTCAAAGTCAATGTGCCCCAAACTGAATTAATCATCTCCCTCCAACTTGCTCTCCCTGTATCCCCCATCTCAATATATGGCACCAAGTTGCTTCCATCAGAAACCAGAGATCATGTCCTTCATACTTACTTCCCTCTGCCATCGCCCACCTTAAGTCAATCAAAAGCCTCCTGATTCTGGTTCCTATGTCCTGATTATAGTCCCTTCTGGCTATCTTCGTGGAACTCCCCATGTGTACAGTATGGAGATCAGTACAGTATGATCCCATCTGTATTATTGCAACAACTTCCTAAAAGAACTCCCTGAGTCTTGCCCTTTTCCAACACATCACCCAAGTCACAGTCAATGTGATGTGTCTAAACCCCAAATTTCACCACTGCATTCCTCTCTTTAACAACTCCTTCCTTTTCTCCTCAGTTCCGAATAATCTGCCAGGTGATATCCAGAGGCCATGACCTATCATTTGAGGCTCCCCCATGGTGTGGCCTATGGGTGCCTCCATCTCTTTTTGCTACTCCTTCCCCTGTGCTCTGTACCCCAGCTACACCAGCCCTCTTGGCCCTCCGCACCCTCCAACCTGTTTCTCACCTTGCCTTTGCTCACACATCTTCTTGGCCACATTCTCTCTCTGGCCTTCCTCCTTTCGGCTATATGAGCCCATACATATTTGGCCTAAATTGTACACACTTGGATTCCATCACTGGCAGCTAGAAGAGACCTCTGTGCTCCCATCTCCTCTGGTGCCTGCTCTTGTCTTTGCTCTTCTCCATGGTTTAATTCTCTGTCTTCCCCTGTGAGCTCTTGGAGAGCAAGAACCTCGTCCCATTGATCTCTAGTGCTCTGTGTTACATACAGGATCTAGCAGAGAGTAGGTGCTTAGTCAATGTTTCATGAACACTTGTATGCAGAAGTGGATAGGATCTCACCCTACTTCAGACTCACCTCTTGTCAATCCTCAAGATTCAGCCAATATTCCAGCTACACCAGCTACACCATTTCATGTACTGCTCCTGCTCCTGCTGTTCAACATGGCTGATGGGGACACCCTGGAATCAATTAGCAATTGGATCAGCTGTGAGTAAGAGAGATTGGAAAAATAGTGACTTAAAACAACATAAATTTATTATCTCTTTTTTTAAAGTAGTTTCCACGCCCAGTGCTGAGCCCAGTGTGGGGTGTGAGCTCACAACCCTGAGATCAAGACCTGTGCTGAGATCAAGAGTTGGGTGCTTAACTGACTGAGCCACCCAGACACCCCATAAATTTATTATCTTATAGTTATGGAGTCAGAAGTCAGACACGATGGGTCTCACTGGGCTAAAAGCAAAGTGTTCCCAGGGCTGCATTCTGCCTGAGGCTATAGGTGAGACTGTTTCTTTCCCTTTTCCTACTTATAGAGACTTTCTGTATTTCTCTGACCCTAGCTCTTCAACCTCCCCTTAACGTCTAAGAAATCTTGTGATTACAGTGGGTCCATCCAGATAATCCAGGTTAATCCCCTTATCTTCTGGTCATATGATTAGCAGCCTTAATACCATCTGCAATCTTATTTCCCCTTGCCATGTGATATAACGTATTTACAGATTCTGGGGATCAGGATATAGACATATTTTGGGGTATCATTTTTCTACCTCCTGTGGCCAGTTTGGGTGAATTTTTCCCATGTAATTAAAAAGAATATCTATTCTTTTTGTTGCTCTGTTAGGTCAAGTTTGTTAATCATTTTGTACAAATTTTCTATACTCATACTGAACTTTTTGTGTGCTAGCTTTATAAGTTATTGAGAGAGGTGTGTTCAAATATCCCATTACAACTGTGGATTTGTCAAATTTACTTTTTGTTTCTGTCAATTTTTAATTTATATATTATGAAGCTGTGTTAATACATATTTTTCTGTCTTTTAAATTTCAACTTATCATATACCAGTTTGACAAGGTTAATATTTTTATTAGTCTAGTTCTTTTTTAATATTTAATGTAATTACCTACTTCCATTACATTTAGGTTTAAAGCAGTCAACTCACTATTCATTTTCTACTTATTCTGCCCTTTTTGTGTTCCTTTTTTCTTTCCCTTTAAGCCTTCTTTTGAATTATTATTCTATTTTTTCTTCTATTGTACTTGTTAGTTACACATTCTTTTACAATCCTTTTAGCATAACCCAGGAAAATAAAATGTTGACCCTAGAGTTATTAAAGTCTAGTATAAAATTAATACTTTTAGTATGTCCAGGACAATGCAAGGAAATTAGAACATTTTAACTGCATTTACCTCTTTCCACCTTTTATTCTGTTGTTATGAATTTTAAGCCTCACAGGAGATAATTGTTATTTTTTTTCACTTGGTGTTAACTTAGATTTAACCACATGCTTACCCTTTCTGTTGTGAATTTCCATGCTTCCTCTCAGGACCATTTTCCCTTTTCTTAAACAATTTCCTTTAGTCTGTCTTCCAGAGAAGCCCTGTTGGTGACAAAACTCATTGGTGATGAATATATTCTTTTTTCTTTGTCTGAACACATCTTTATGCCATCTCTATTTTTTTAAAAGATTTTATTTATTTATTCAACAGACAGAGAACACAAGTAGGCAGAGAGGCAGGCAGAGAGAGAGGGGGAAGCAGGCTTCCTGCCAAACAGAGAGCCCAATGTGGGACTCGATCCCAGGACCCTGAGATCATGACCTGAGCCGAAGGCAGAGGCTTAATTTAATCCAGTGAGCCACCCAGGCGCCCCTGCCATCTCTATTTTTGAAGACTGTTCAATTAATAGGGAATTCTAGAATGGGGTAATTTCAGCACTTTGAAGCTATCATCACTTTATTGTCCTCCTTTATTATTCCTTCTACTGAGAAGGTAGTTGTTATTCCAGACATTGGTCCTTGGAAAGTAATGCATCTTTCTTCTGTGGGACCTTGGAAGAGTTTTCTTTTTGTCTTTGATTTTACATCTGTTTCACCATCAAAGTCCTAGTTGTGGTTTTCTTCGCATTTTTCATGCCCGGTGTTCCCTGAGATTCTTATATCTGTGGCTTCATATCTTTCAATAGCTGGGAGCAAATCTTCAGATGTTAATTCAAATACTCTTTCTGCCTTATTTACTCTCTCCCTTCTGGGGCTCCTTACTTGTTAGACCTTTTCACCATGTTGCTCGTTAATCTTTTGCTTCCCCCACCCTCCCTGCCCCCAGCACTTTGTATTCTTTTCCCTCAGTTTTTGCTCTGGCTCATTTCTTTTGAGATCTCTATTAATAGAGATCACAATTCCTTCTTCAGGTGTGTCCAAACTGCGACTAGACTTATCTGTTGAGTTCATGAGTTCAGTTCATGCATTTTTCAGCTCTGGGATCTCCATTTCATTATTTTTCAGGGTTTACAGTTCTCTGTTGAAATTCTATTTGTCATCTAAATTCTTAAATGTATTAACCATAATTATTTTCAGGTCTATGTTTCACAACTGCACCATATGGATTCCCTAAAGATATCTTTTCAAAATTAGACTTTAATTTTGAGATAATTATAGATCCACATTCTGTTGTAAGAAGTAATACAGAGAGATCTTATGCATCCTTTATCCACTTACCACCGATGGTAGCATCCTGCAAAACTATAGGAGAATATCACAACCAGGATATTGACATTGACGCAATCATATTCAGAGTTCCCATTTTACTTGTACTCGAGTGTGTGTGTGTATTTAGTTCCATGCAATTTTATCATATGTGTGGGTCTTTTGCCTTTAAAATTTTTTCTCCCTCTTGATTTTTCATCATTCAGTTTTGTTTTCAGATATGTCTGATGATGCCAAGCCTTGTGTAACAAAAATGTAATGTGAGTTTGAATGATGTTGTTATCCTTCCTCCAGAGAGAACTTACTTTTGCTTTTGGCAAGATGTTGGTGAAAGAGCCGACACCATAATTCAATCAGTGAATGAGAGGATTGGATGCTGGGATTCAGTCTTTGGAGGGCTGGAATATTTCCAATTTACCTGACTCTCAGAGTATAACTTTTTGGGGTCTCACTGAAAGTCTGGGTCATTTACCGAGAGCCCTTTATCTTGAACTCCAATTTGTAGCTGGAATCTTTACCTCTATTTGTCATACAATTTCTTGAATCTATTAACCAGCTTCTCAACTGTTGCTCTCTGTTCAACTTGGGCATTTGTCATAAGTGGGCAGGTGCCTCAAGAGGAAAACTGTAGCACTCCCCCCCCCAATCAGGCTCACTTCCCTGAGCTTCTGTTCTCCATGGGATCTGGTTAACTCTCTCACCTCTCTTGATGTTTCCATGATGCCTGGAAGTTTCAGATGTGGTGTTTGGTTTTTCTAGATTTTCTCCAGGGGAGAATTAATCTGCAACAGAAATCTCCTACCTCAGCCATTGTTTCTCAAACCAGTGTTTGCCATCCCTGAGAGGTGAAGGGGAATCCAAAATCACAGATCATATAATGCAGCCTCTGAGGGATTGTGCTGGAGTCAGGCAGGATTATATCCCAGTGTTGCCACTTTGCAGCTGGCTGACCTTGGACAAGCACTTCATCTTTCTGTGCCTGTTTTCTAGCAGTACTTCCCTCCCAGGGTTAAATAAACTAAGAGGTGTCAAGTGATCAGAGCAGCAAATGTCTAGTGCATAGTGAGCACTTAATATAGATCAGTTATTAGTATTCAGCAAATACTCAGTAAGCCCCGCTCTGCTAGATGCTGGATACATTGTGTGGTGGGGAAGACAGATACAGTCCCTTCTCTCACGGGGCTGACACTCCGGGTGACTCACAATTAAAAGTAAGTAAACAAGATCATTATCAAAGAGAGGTATGTGCTGTGAAAAGAGTTAAAGAGATGATAGAGAAGGTGACCCTGACAGGTTTGGGTGCAAGATGAGTCAGTAGGGCTCAGTTGCCAATTCTGGGGTCATGGAGGAGAGGACTGAGCAAGCGGCAGAGAGCGACCAGGCAGTGACTTAAGGCTGAGGGGTCAGCAAAACATCTGCGATTGTTGCATGGCAAGCTGAGACCTGAACGACAAGAAGGATTATGTCCCCTGAGAACTAGGGGAAGGTGCCCTCCAGGAAGGAAGGGAGGGAACATATGTAACCTCCCCAGATCTGGCAGTCTGGGGGAACAGAGGGAGGCCTGAGTGTCCCGGAGCATAACTGGGGAAAGGGAGAGAGGCAATGCATGAGACCTGAGAGGTGGGAGGGAGTCGGATCACATAGGGCTTTGTATGGATTTCATTCTAAATGTACTGGCACGCTTCGGAGTTTTGTGAAGGGGAACTTGGACGTATTTTGATGGCAACACAATCATTCTGGGTACTGTATAGAGAATGAATTTAGAGAGAGATTTGCAGGAATACAGTTGAGAGATGATGGTGGTTTGGACAGAGCAGTAGTGGAACTAGAGAGGAGTGAGCAGGCTGGAGATCTGTGGTAGTGGTGGAGTCAGAAGACGGATATGCAAGAGAAAGAGGGAAGTCATCGATAATTCTTGCATTTCTGATTTGAACAACTGGCAGCTCATGAGCCTGTTTAGTAAGTGGGAGCCTGGGGCAGAAGTCGAGGGGGATCGGGAGTTTGCGATATATTAATTTGGAGATTCTTATCAGGCAAGGATTCCTGGTTTGAAAGTCATCAGATGATAACTAAAGCCACGATCCTGGATAAGATTTCCAACAGAGAGTGTCTAAATAGCAAGGATAAAGAGATGCAGTGCTGTGGCCTGGGGTACTGCAGATTTAGAGGTTGGGGAGATAAGGAGGAATCGGAAAGAGCCTGAGAAGGAGCAGCCAGTGAATTCAAACTCTGGTTCTCAAAGTGCAGTCCAGGGACCAGCGGCCACTGCATCGCCTAGCTCTTGTTAGAGGTGTTGAATGTCAGGCTGTGCCCCCAGCCCTGCTGCCTCAGGCACACCAGGGGTGAGGCCCAGACATCAGTCTTTCATTGCACTACAGGCCAAACTAGTGAAATGGAAGGAAAACTGGGGAAACATGTACTTTGAAAGGCAAGAGAAGGAAATCTTAAGAGAAGGAAGGAGTGGTTAATTATGTGTCAGTGCAGCTGCGAGCGCAACTCAGATGAGTACACAGGCCTGGCCGTGAAGTTTCATAATGTGGAGGTCACTCTTGGCCTTGACGAGTGTGATCTTGGTGAGCCGTGGGCGCAGTGGCAGAGTGGGAGCTGGAGAAGGAGTGAATGAGAGAGGGAGGGCGTGGGGAAGACTATGGACCCCGTGTGCAATAAAGGGTTAACTCAGCCAGCTTAGGGTGCTCAAACCCCACCCATTCCAAAGAAAGAACTGGGCCTTGACCAGTGGGTGGTAGATAACTTCTGAGCCCTTCAAATATCCTACCTGATAAGGGTATCTTTGTATACCTTGGGCCATATCAGATGATTTCCTTTGACAAAGTCATTTACAGAAAACACCTGCCTTTTTTTTTTCACCCTGTGTCAGCTTGACCTGTTGGGGTGGGGGCTGGAGCCTGAGTAGTGAGGACTTACAGGTGCTGCATGCCCGCATGACTGACCCCAAGTACAAACCCTGGACACCCAGGCTCAGGTCCCCTTCCCTGGATGATGATTTTCTGCACAGGTGTCACACATCACTGCTGGGGGAAGGAAGCATTGTCCATGACTCCCCCACCCCCACCCCCAGAAGGGACACCTGGAAGCTCACTCCTGGTCTCTCCTGGATTTCCGCCCTAATGTGCCTTTTCCCTCTGCATCCGTTCACCGTAACAAACCATAACCATGAGAAGAACGATTTTTTGGAGGCCTGTGAGCCCTTCTAGTGAGTCATCAAACCTGAGGATGGTCTTGGGGACCCTGCCACACCTGCTTTTGCGAGAAGTCTTGCAGTGATAGGAGCAGAGAAAGAATGAGACCTGGGGGTATGTATTGGCTTGGGGTGGGGGGATTTGGTTTGAGGAGCTAGGAAGACATCATCGCAAGCCCGTTGCAATGATAAGGTAGACAAGGAGGAGTTGGTAACTCAGGAGAGATGTTCTTGAGGCGGCAAGGGGGACGGGGTCCAGGTCACAAGGGCCCAGTAGGAGCAGGGATGACTTGTTCTGAGTGGCAGGAGGGTAGTTAGAGAACGTGTGGGCTCATAGACAGATTTGGTGATGCGATGCTCGTTTTGTTTCCTCAATGGACTGTGGGGTAAGGTCACCCTTGAGCATGCAGGAGGGGGGTTGTGGAGGGCTCTAGGAGGTCTGAGGAGAGAAGAGGTCCGCTTTTTAGCTATTCTGGGTAACAAGTCCTCATACAAGGAAAGTGCTAAGATGGCGGGGCAGGCAGAAACTCCCCTCGGAGATCTCAACACCCATCAGAGCCCTGAGCTTTTCTGCATCAGTGTTCAGCTGGGCAGGTGCTGGCATGTAGCAGGTGGATGGTGGGGATTAAAGCAGGGTTGGAAGTTGCCAGCTGAGTGGGACAGAGGGAGAGAGGGTGTTTGTAAGTAAATCAGCGTGAGAGAGGATAAATAAAGTGTATCTGCCTGCAGCTTAATTTTGCTCTATGGTAAGTAATCAAAAGCAATATTTTAAAACAAATCTGGATTCATTTTGGAGAAGGAAGCAAGCACACGAAGTTTTCAGATAACTCGGTAGACTTCAGATATGGTTTTCCTGTTTCAACGGCTGCTTCCTGCTAGCTATACCCCCTGGTCTTCATGGGGTGAGTTCACTTAGGGAGGGGAAGTTTGGGAAGCTTCGGAAAATTCTGTAAGGCCTGTCCTACTGGCATGACCCTCAGACCTGCTGGATCCCCTGGCATTTTCACAGGGGCTGTCTGAGGACACGGTCCAACTACGAGCAGAAACGGTATTGATGGAACAGGAGGATGGAGGCTGTGTCCCTAAGATGGTGAGGCAGGGAGGGCTGGGGATCAGAACAAGACCTCCTAGGGGAAGGGAAGGGTGTTGCAGGGGTGGGCGGGGGTAGCAGACCCTGACACTGCCAAAGAGGCCAGCCTAGAGGCTAAAGTCAGAGGGTCCAGTAGACTGTGGGGCAGGAACAGGTTGAAATACACCAGAGTCCCTCCCTCTCTCTAGGGCCCAAGGGAGGCGATGCTCTGGGGGTCCAGGCAGTGGGTCCAGTGACTCAGGCAGATTGGGTCTCTGGGAACAAGTCAGGGACCTCATTCCCAGAACTGGGGCACGAGGTGGGGATCGGGTGTTGGGAATGAGGCCAAAACCCAGTTATCAGAACTGGGACACTTTCCATGGGGGACTTGTGTTCTTTACATCCTTCCTGCATAAATCCTGGCGAACGGGGTATGTCTGCGCCAGGGAGCTGGCAGAACGATCAGTGTGAGAGGCTAGAGTGGTGAGGCTACGGAGCACCCAGGTGCCTCCTGTGTCTTTGCCCGCTGCCCTGCCCCAAGGAGCTGCCTCCTTCCAGCCCGCACCCCCAGGCTAGGTCCACCCTTGCAAGAAGAGCCTCAGAGTAAACATTGTTTATTTTGAACATTCAAATTTACAAAAACAAAAAAAGTAACAAAAACCAGGACACATCTCATACACATACACACATACGCACACATGTTGCATCTCATGTCACTTTATGTACAAAACCGGGCGAGGAGAAGGAGGGGATGCGCTAATTTCACAGTGTCAGACAGTTGGACGTGCTCACTCACTGCTCAGCCTGGGCCCACGCAAGCCCCCTCCCCACCCAGCAGGGGCGAGGTGGGGTTTGGTGGGGGGGGGCAGGCAGCTGGGACAGAGGGGAGGAGAATGATCCCATCTTTGGGAGGGGACCCCTTCCCCAGTCTGCTCAAGGCAAGGTGCTGGGAAATGGAGAGGAACCAGGGACCCAGTTCTTGGTTGGGGGGGAGGGACCACTGCATTGTGGAGAGTCAGAAAACTGAGATCAGGTCTCCGGAAGTCCTGGCTGGGTGGCCCCAAGAACCACGCACCCTCCGGGGGCCCCTGCATCCTCATCTATAAAACGAGGCTGGGGCCTCTTGAAGAAACCTTTCTGTCCAAAGCTGTAGGTCATGCACAACTGTGGCAAGATGATCTGTTCCCTCAGGATATTGACTGGAGGTACAGCATGCCACAAAGGGGGGCGAAATCTGGCAGATCAGAGCTGTGAAGCACCTGGCGCAGGGCTTGACCAAAGCAGAATTTTGAGAAAGATCATCTCCCCTCTTCCCTGCCTGGGACTCTTGGGAGACCGTCCAGCTTCCTCTTCCCTTTGGATTCTCCTGGAAACTCGAGCCAGTTGGAGAAGGGCTGAGGCGGCAGGCACACTGCAGAGACCCCTCCACGGCCTCACTCAAGGGGACCCTGGCCCTGGGGCCCGCCCATCCTGGGCCTCTTCCTCCATCACCAACCCTGGAAGGGTAGTGAATGGGATCAAGCACATCTCTTTAGGGCAAAACCCACTGGGAGCAATGATGCTTGAGTCTCACTCCACACAGAGTAGGGGTGCCTGTCCCTTTGGTCCTGGCTATAACCTGCCTTGGCTTGAAGTCTGGACTCCAGCACCTGCCAGCTTATTGACACCGGGCAGGTGACTTAACCTCTCTGTGCCTAGTTCCCTCCCTTGGATCACGGGGCTGAGAACAGTCCCAGCTTTTGTTGTGAGGATAAATGAGATGATGCCTGTGAGGTGCTCAGCACAGGCCTGATGCTTTAAAAAGATGGAACAAACAGACTCCAGCATCACCGCCAGGGTAACTCAAGGACACAAGTGAGCACCGTTTCTAGCTCCTCTTTCCCCATCTTCTCCGCTGTGCCCAGGAGCAGCTGGACAAGACCACAGCCGGAGTCCAAACAGCAGGTGTTCAGCAAAGGTGAAGAACGATCAGTGAATGAAGGAAGGCTGGGGACTTTCAGGTTTTCACCTTCCTGGAATGGAAACGGGCACCCAGGCCACTCATCAATGGCCCAGACTCACAGCCTGCACCTCAAAGCCTCTAATTTGTTCCTGTGCCCTCTGGAGGGCTGGCCAGGGTGACTCAGATGGGGACCAAGGTCCAATGTCTCATCATAACCAAAACAAAGCATAAAGGACTTGGATGGATGCCTCTGGGTGGGCTCAAGTTCTATCCCTTCCCTCCTAGGCCCTTTCTTTCCCCCAAGGCCTCCAGAAAACCTGCTTCCTTAAAACCAGTACCGGAAACCCAATAAAACCTGGTGTCCCCAGAATCTGGGTTCCAAATTCCGCTGTCACCCCAGCAACAGCGTATGTCATTAAAAGATGCATGACCCAGCACTTGGGCTGATGTCATTGGCTGTTACCAGGGCAACCCTGGTCTCAGCAGGTTCTGGCGGAAGCACGCCATCACTGCTGCTTCTAGGGGGAGTTGGGGCCGTTGTGCTGAAAGGTCTATTTGTGCTCTTGAACTGGCAACAAGCATCTGGGGGCTGGAGGCAACAAGTCTTGGGGAGGCGTCCATGGCAATGGGCCCCACAGCCTGCTGCTCTCTTGCCTCCTGCCCCAGGCTGAGTAGTGGTGGGGGGCAGAGATAGGGAGCAGAAAGCGGGGCACATGCATCAGTACCTGCTCGAGTCAGGTAGTCTGCAGCTGCCCAGACACCTCGTCGTAGGTGACCGGCAGAGGGGACACCCGCTTTCCATTCCTGCCAGAGTGCCTGGGGATCACCCTTTTCCTCCCCCTACTTCCTGGGGCGGGGTAGGGTGGCTGGATGCCAAGATATTTGTGTGTTTCATAAAGGAAGATGTTCACGTTGGAAAGCATTCTGACCTCTTTCAAATGTCCATCCTCTCAGGTGAAGGCTGGACGCGAAGACACTCATGGGCAGGCAGTATGGTGTAAGGGGAAAGAGCACTGAAGGAGGTGTCAGAAGCCCTGAGTTCTAGTCCTGGTTCTGCCACATTGTGCTGTGTGATCCTGTGTAAGTCACTTGACCTCTCGGAGCTCTTCCCCATCTATACAAGCAAGAAGTCAGACTGGGTGGTTTTTCTCAGCTTTTACATTCTTCCACTCTCTTGGGGGAGCTGGTGAGGACTCAGGGTGGGGAGCTGGAAACCACCAGCCCTTTCAGACGGGCAAGGGTGCCAGACTGTGGTGGTGGTGGTGGGGGATCCAGAAAAGCTGGTTTTTACAATCTGTGCATGAGGTTGGTCTGCCTTGTCCCTTGCCCTTGCCCCTGACTTTCTGGAGGCCGCTGCTGACCCTGACCCATGCCTAGCCAGATCCCATCTGCTACTTACTCTCAGGATCTGCCTCTGGTTCCTGGGCAGCTTCAGACTTGCCGCATCTGATCCACTTGGAACCACAGACCATCTCACATCTGATCTGGAGAGCTCTCCGGAATGACCAAAGCAAGGGTTACAAATGAGGAAGGCCGAGCCAGAGAGGGCAAGGACTCACAGAAGGCCACACAGCAGGTTAGCAGCCAGGCTAACCAGCAACCATGGGCTTCTTCTCATCCAGTGCTCTGCACATCACTCCGTGCTTCTCCTCTCTTTGCCTACTTGGTTTCTCCCCTCTTTCCCCAGAGGCTGCAGGGCCATGCAGAGGGAATAGGTAATGTGGCTCTGCTGTAACCTGGGTCCCCTGGGCACATGTCTCTGACACAAACTGCTCCTAGCCCAGGCTGAAGTGGCCCAGGCCATCCTCAGCATGGAGAGGTGACCTGCCAGTTAGCACACGTGTGGGTGGGCACAAGGGGTGACTATGGCCTTTGGGCCTCCCAGGGTCTTGTCCCTCAGGCTGGAGCTGGAAGGGAATGTCCTGGAAATCGAGGTGGGGTTGGGCCAGGCATGGAACCAACATTCAAACCACTGCACACATAGAAACGAGGGAAGAGGAAGAGATAAGGTGCAGGAGGCTCCATCAAGATCCCGTGGCCCTTCACTGGCAACGGGTGGAAAGATGGAGGAGGGATGAGTCTGAGTTTCCTGTCTCTATCATCCCCTTCTCAGCTCGGGGGACGGCACTAGAGTCTGTTGTGTCCCTGAAGGGGAAGGGGCCAGGCCTGTTGCATGGGGGACAGGAGGGCAGACAGCCAAGCCTGCCGCTGAGATAATGGGTCCTTCCCTCATACACGACCCTGTGGGACATGCTGTTGAGATCAGTGGAATCAGACATGGCTGATGGGCCAGCGTGGATGGGGGTAAGAGAGAGCTCCAGTGTAATGCTGAGAGGGTGGGCAGTGCTGGGGGGGGGGGCTCTGCTACTACCCCCCTACTAGGCCCTGGACTCACCCCAGGCTTGGCCTGTTGGCTTGAGCTGCTTGTCCCCATCCAAGTGGGGTTAGGGGACAGGCGCTGCAGGGCAGGGCATTCTGGAGGTGTGGGTATGGGGGGGAAACAGGTGGCACGGTCAGGAGCGGGGCGGGAAGGGAGGTCAGTGTGTGGGTAGGCTGAGGAGGGAATGTGTGCCCCCACCATAAGGTCCCCTGGCAGGCAAGGGAGGGACCCTGGATGAGGCAGCCCCTCATGCTTTGGCCCTCCCCTTGCAGACATCAAAGGTGGCCTTTTTTGCACCCCCGAAGGCCTCCACCAGCTTGTCTTCCCAGGGGAGGACGTTGCCCAGCAGTGGCCCGGTACAGTTGGCAATGCCCAGGACTTGGGCAGGTGTCAGGGCGTGGTCCCACAGGTTAAACTGGGCGATGTCACCCACGAAGGCCTGGGTGGCATCAAACCGGCCACCCAGGGTATCCTGGGCCAAGAGAGCAGCAGAGAAAGGAGAGAGAAGAGAGACATGGAGTGAGCCATCGGAAAAGACAGGCAGACAGACTCAATCAAGCCCCGGGTCCTGCTGAAGTCCTGCCCCTGAAGTTCTAGCCCCGCCCCAAGCTCTAGCTCCGCCCCAAGCCTTCAGCTCTATCCCGAGGTTCCAGCCCTTTGGGCAGGTCACTGCTCATTCTGAGTCTCAGTTTGCCCATCTGCAGAATGGCTGGGTCAGACTGAGTGATCATTGCTGTGCTTCCAGGGTCCCTCTACCTAACCGCTCCTTCTCAGGGGCCCTGGGTGAGTGTGACATCTACTCAGGCCTCAAGCCCTCACACCACCCTGAAGCTTACCTGCTCCTGGCCCAGGATGAGGATCCCGTGAGGCTTGATGGGGTGCCAGGCGGCCAAGTTCTCACCAGAGCCCTGCAGCTCCCCGTCCTGGTAGGCAGACCACAGGCCATCCCTCGTGGTCCAGGCGACACAGATGTGATGCCAGCCATTGTCCTTCAGGCTCAGAGGCAGCTGGGCCACCTGGACATAGGTCCCGCAACCCCAGGTCAGAGATGCCACAAGTCCCAAGGCTGGACCAGTGGGGTGGGGATCGGGAGAACTGCGTCCTTTCCAGAAACTGAGCCAAGGCTTGATCCTCCCCTTCCTCTCAACCCTGTGCCTTTCTGACCACTTTTTCCTCTTTCCCCACAACTTAACCAGGCAGCTTCTCTCGGATCACAAGGGACTAGTCAATATTGGTTTTTGGGTGTTTCCAGCTACCTTATTTGCCCCTTCACAGGCCTGTCAGTTCATGTGGGGTGGGAGCCACATCTCACAGCCTCTGAACACCTCACACAACGCCTGGCACACAGCTGGGCTCAGGGAGTCCCAGCAGCCTTGGACTCAGAGCCTGGGCACTGGCATCCAGCTCTGGCTCTGCCACCCAACCTCCTGCAGGACCTTGGGGAGGCTGCTCTCTCTTCCCTGGGTATCAGTTCCTCATGCAAAGGACGCAAAGGTCAAGCAAAGGGAGGCAAACACGTAGCCACCTCTGCCTCATCCACCCAAGGTGGGCACGGCTAACCAGTCATGAACCCAGGCTCAGCCCTGGGATATTTCCTACCACAGTGCTCTGGGAAGCTGCTGGTGATTGATTAGCGTTGGCCTGTGAGATGAAAGGTACTTGCTGCCTGTGGATTTGGGACTCCCGAAGGGCTCTTTCATCTCCTAAGTTCTGTGAGATCGTGCTTTAATGCAACATTCTCTGAGGTCCACTTAGTGCCAGGCTTGTTCTGGACACTGGGGATGTGGATCTGGCCCTAGCTACAAATGAGCTGAGTCTGCAGGGGAGGGAAGAACTTCAGGGACTATATAAGGCAAAATAACCCGGGGCCATTTGGGAGGTCCGGAGGAAGAGGCAGGTGTGGGACAGCAGACATGGTATTCAAACACATGGGGAAGGACAATGGATCTGACTGTTCCATTGCAAGTCAAGGCAAGGTGGGGACACAGCGGGAGCAAAGGCTGAGAGGCTGGAATAAAAGGGGAACTGAGTAATCTGGGAGGCCGACTTTAAAAAGATGCTAAGAGGTTTGTGGAATAGGGCCATTGTGGGCCCTGTCCAGGGTGCTGAATCCTTTCCACGGAGAGCAGAGTGCTGAGCTTGGGCAGGGCCAAGGATGGCAGCCAGGGGGTGAGTGAAGGGGACACGGCAGCAGGATCTAGATGTAGTTCAGCTACTCCAGTCTTCTTAGGACCTACTGGGCTACAAGAGAAACTCACTGTCCCCTGGGCCCATCTCCTTCCTCCTCCTCCTTCAGGACACCCATGAAAGACACCTGATGAGCTGGCTTCTGATGGGTGACAGCCACTGCCTAGCAACTCTATGTGGCTGCGGGCTGGTCATGAGTGGGTGTGATTTGTGGTGTAAAGACCACCATGCCTGCAAATCCCAAAGCAATATGGCAGGTAGAGGAGGATACTGGGGAGAGTGAGGATGATAGGATACTCCCTCTTCTCCTGCTCAATCACATGCCCCTCCCATGCCACTTCCCCCATGTCCTAGTCCTAATCTGTGGACAGGCCCGGGGAGGGCTGTGGGGCTGGGGAAAATGGGTGCCCAAGGCCAGAACAGTGAAGAGGTGAAGAGGAGGTTTCTGCAGCCCAAGACCATGAACCATATCACTGGCCCTTCGCCAGCTGTGTGGCCTGGGCGCATTTTTGCCCTCTCTGAGCCTCAGCTTCTCCATGTGCAAAACAGTGACAATAAGGCTGCCTACCTCCCCGTGCTATTGGGAGGGTCAAGGGTGATAATGTGGGTAAAGTGCTCACTGGCACAGGCCTGGAATGATACCAGCTCACATGTATCAAGCTTGCTAAATGCCAGGCTTGCTCAAAGCCCTTTACATTTTAAGTCACTTCTCACCATGACCCCATGAGGCAGAGACTATTATTTTTCCTTCTTGGCAGATAGGGAACAGAGACACAGGAAGGATAAATGACCAGTCTAAGGTCACCCAGTAGGTAAGTAGCAGAACTGGGGTTTAAATCCAGTATTCAGGCCTGACCGTGGCCCCATTCTACTTTCTGAGTGATGGAAGGGGCAGAGGGGCTGGCCACAGGAGAGGAGTGGGGCGAGGAGTCCACCAGCAATCCTTCCCTAGGTAGGTCCCTGGACCTCATTCTCTTCTCTTCTTGTCCAGGAGAATGAGCAGAGCCCTGGAACAGACCCTTCTAGCCCTGCTCACACAGCTGGGTCACTGGAGAAGGGCCATGAGCTCCCTCTGTAAATGGAAAGGCAATCACTGACAGCCTCTCTTGGCTACAAGCCCCTCTTCAGCCAGCCCTAGGTCTGGTTTGTCTTTGTATCCCCAGAACCCAGCCTGGCACTCAGTAGGCATTTCCCGTGTGCTGACCCTGCTGAGCAGGAGAATGTAAAGGGCCCACATGCTTGGGACCCAGCCCAGTGCAGGGGCTCCTGGAAGGGTAACCCTGCCCCCCACTTTCTGCCCACTCTGCCCAGCCCCCACTCACCTTGTCATTGATCAGCAGTTCCATGGGGTCCTGGCCCGCCTCCAGCAGTACAATCTCATTGGCCTGCCCCGGCACGGAGTAGGAGAAGGGTGTGCCCTGGCCACTGCCATCTGACCTGGAGCGCAGCCACATGCAGACGGTAAAGGCATAGAGCTCGGGTAGCGCCTTCCGCACACGGGCGTACATGTAGTTGTTGCGGATGGGGATGCTGATCTTGAAGGCATCTGGGGGGCTGTAGGCCGAGGACCCTGAGGGGGGTGGGCAAGGCGGACATGGTGGGGTCAGTGGACACTGATTGGGGGGGCAAGGCAGACTCTAGGATGAGGGCTCCTAATCAGTCCCTGGGCAGCTGCCACATGCCAGGTGCCTTCACAACCCTCTCTACCCTGCTTCTGGACACAGAAGGGCTCTGGACCTGAGATGTCCTGAGTTCGAACCCTGCCTCCGCACTTTCTAGCCACATGAACTTCCACAAGTTCAACATCACTGCTCCAGCCCTGGTTTGCTCAGTCAAGTGACATAAATAAGATTTCCTCCCTCCCAGGCTTGTGTGAGGGCCAAGGGGGGCAAACTATGTAAAGGGCCCAGCCCATAGTAAATGCTCAACAAACATGAGCCATGGCAATGGCCATTTTTCTGAATTCTTTGCTTCATTATTTAACAAGCACTGTGCAGAGCCTTCCACCTGGCAGGCACTGCGGTAAGTGCTTTTGTATCCACGATCTCCTTCATTCTTGTGACAACCCTAGGAGGTAGCCACTATTATAATCCTCATTTCACAGATGAGGAAGCCCTGGCACAGAGATTAAGTCGTCTTCTCAAGGCCACACAGCTGGTCAGTGGCAGAGCTGGCATGCAAACAAGATCCTTGGGCAGGGGGTAACGCCTACCACACCCACCTCCAGGGTAGGAGGTCCCCCTCTCTAGCTGGTTGTTGAGGGCTGGTGTTAGGGGTTTAGGGGCTGGTGGACCCAGTTTCCCAGGTCTGGTTGGGGTTAGGGGTGAAGGCTGATGTGCTAAAGCAACATGGGAAGAGAGGAAGGGACTCAGTGCCCCTTGAAACCCATTTCATAGAGGAGGAAGTCAAATCCCAAGAAGGGACACAACTTGCCCATAGGCACACAGACATCCAGTCTAGTTGTCTGCCTCCTCCCTGCCCAGCAGCCTCTGGCGGGGGCATGTCCCCCAATCCCTTAGAAGATGCAGTACAGAGAGGCCGGTGGCAGGACCAAGGAGGGATAAGTTCACCTTTCTTGTCTTTGTGCTCCAGCCAGGATGCTGAATCTGAAACCCACCAGGCCGTGCCTCACCTTCAGCTGTGCCCCTGCTCTGGCCCCTCTACTCCAAAACTGACTCTCCCTCTGCCTTCAGCAACGAGCCCGAGGCCTGCCTCCTTCAGGAAGCTCTTGGATTTCCTATTCCTGAACTCACATCCCACATCTAAGCCAGTCCCCGATAATTGCTCACGATTCCCCCAGTATCCCTAACTTGTCTGTAAGCCTCTTAAGGGTGGTCCTCCCAAGGTTTCAAAGATGAAAGGTCCCTGGGAGCACAGGGACCCTAGATCTCCATATTTCAGATGAGAAAAACGAGGCCTGGGGAGAGGAAGCAAAATTCCAAAGTCACAGAGCAAGCCAGTGATAGCTGTGGAGTTAGGGGCCAGGTCTCCTGAGGCTCAGACCTGGGCACTATCCATGACAGCACATTTCTCAGACTCCTGGCAGTGCCAGGCCCAGGTGCTAAGCAAGTACCAAAATTCTGATTCCCTGAAGGTGCAACTTTGTGGAGCGGTTAAATGCATGGATTTTGGGAAAGTCCAAACCTCAGACCTGGTTTGAGGTCCAGATCCACTACTCACTGGCTGTGTGATGCTGGGCAAGTCACTTGCCCTCTCTGAGCCTCTATTTTCTCATCTGTGAAACAGGGACAATAATAGTATCACCCCCATGTGGTTTGTGAAGGTTAAACCAGCTGATGTGTCAAGTCCTTAGCCCACTCCCAGAATGTAAGGGCCAGAAAATGCTAACGGTTAAGAAAAATAATGATATTCTCCATTAATTCCCTCCTTCTTGGGTTTCGCAGCCTCTTCGCCATCTAGCTTTAGCCTCGGAGAACATAGAAATATTCACAAGTGAATCTGAGACCTTGAGGACCCATCTGGGAACCAAGGCCCCACCTGCTGTGCCCTCTGCGGGGCCCCAGACCCACCATGTTCCAGTCCGGCCACGCGGTCCTGCAGGGCATCCAGCTCCTTCTCCACTTCCTGCCGCTGCCGCTGGCTGCTGTGACTAAGAGCCACACGCTCCTTCTCCAGGGCCAGCACCTTGGCCAGCAGCTGCCCTTCCAATTCGTCCATCTTGGAGTGCAGGGCGGTGGGCACCGCGGGTGCAGGGGCTGTGGCGGTTGAGAAGTTCACACGGGCTGGGAGCTCCTGCTGCTTACAGGGCAGAAGAAAGGGCATGTGAGGTCACTTGGACGGTGGAAGGAAAGAGACACAGGGCTCAGAGATGCCCACCGCCCCTGCTGAGTGATGCCAGGTGAGCCTCAGCTTCCCCAAATGCAAAATGGGGATGGCAATACCAAATTCAGGCAATACCTGTTCAACGAAAGAACAGGTTCTTTCTGCTGCCAGTGCCTAATGGTAAGTTGAAAGAAGGCTGGCTCTGCCCTCAAGAACATCTCTGCCTATGGTTGGGGGGGCAGGGGGCTGGAGGTGGAGAGCTAGAGAAGCTCCCCTGGGTGGTTCTCACCGTGCAGTCAGGGTGGAGAGCCACTGCTGAGTGCTTGAAGGGGTGGACTGTCTTAGTCTTCAATCGTTCACTCGCCGGGCTTCTCTAAGATGGGGCAAGGTTCCGTGGGGGCACTAGGCAGATGCAGGGGCACGAACCAGGGGCTTCTGGAATAGGGCTGTGGTGGTGTGCCCATTCCAGAGCAGCAGGTTAAGGTCATGGGCTCTTATTCAGACAAACCAGGGCTCAAATCCAGCTCCAGAATCAATCTGCTATGTGACCCCCGGTGCATGCCTCCATCTCTCTGAACCCATTTCCTCACATGGAACAGGGACAACTGTACCTATTTAGAAGGGTTGGGGGATGGTCAAGTAGTCAATGCCAATGAACAGAGCCTGGTTATTGCAATAACTGCCCAGGGCGGAGCATTGTAAGCTGGTCTCTGAAAACCCTTATCTTGCCCAGGGGGAGGACAAAGGAGGAGAGGGGGAGGAGTTCCCCCTTCTGCTGTCTCGTGACCCCATCAGGCAGGAGAATTGGGGCAGGGGCTCAAGGGGAGCTCTCCTCCCCCTCTCCTGCTGGAGGAAGCCCCCCATCTGGGGTGGAAGAAGGCAGGGGAGGCTGCCAAGTCCAGACTCTGGGAGGAGCTAGTCTTTGGCAGACATTAATAATTCAGTGAGCTTCTAGGAGCCAGATTAGAACTTCCCTGTCCCCTTGGCTTCCTCCACACTCCCCAAGGGCCCAGGAAGCTCCTGCTCAGTCAGCCCTGGGCCTTGCCCACAGGCTTAGCTCCAGAACAGAGCTCACTGAATTCTCACGATTCCTTCACTGAGCAAGGAATCGGGGAGCACCTACTAGGGGTTGGGCCCTGCACCAGGTGCTGAAGAGACAGTCAAGGGCAGAACCGAAAACCAGGAGCACAACTTAACATTTCCCGATTGCCCTGAGCCTCGCAGGGATGGCCCCTCGGCTTGGGGCGAGTGCAGGAGACCCCTCCCCAGACTCACTGGCCCAGCCCTGGCCCTGCTGGTCGTTTGCTGGATGAGACCGGGCAGATGCCTTTGCCTTGATGTGCCTGGTTTCTAGCCGTGTGAGGAGGGGAAAAATGGGTGTCCTGCCTCAAAGTGCCGGAAGGAGGGGTGGGGATGCCATCGCCTGAGAGATGCTGCCATGACCTCAGGCTAGGGAGTTGGAGGGACTGATACCCCACCTCAGGAGTGGGAGCAGGGGGGCTAACTTCTCTGGTGTCATTTTCCCTCATCTACAGAGGGCTTGGAATGCCCATTTTGCAGACCTGCAGTCAGGATTAAATGGTGGTGTGCAGGACAAGAGCCCGGGCCAAAGCTGGACCACAGGGGCCGCCTTTTTCTGTTGTTGTTGTTGTTTCTTTGTGTTTTGTTTTTTGTTTTGTTTTGTTTTAGCATTTATTTACTTATTTGGAGAGAGAGAAAATGAGAGAAAGGGCATGAGCGGGAGGGGCAGAGGGAAAGGGAGAGAGATTCTCCGGCAGGCTCCCACTAAGCACGGAGCCTGATGCAGGGCTTGATCTCATGACTCTGAGATCACGACCTGAGCTAAAACCAAGAATTGTACACTTAACCAACTGAGCCACCCAGGTACCCCTATAGGGGGTCACCTTTATCCCCCATCACATCCTGCGTAAGAGGGCACAGCCGCCCATCCGTGCTCGGCCCTCCGGGCTGGGGTGCTGGCCAAGTCCGTGGGTCATGGACTGATGAGCACCTCCAGTCCCACGCCTTATACTATCTTCCAATACCCTGTCTGGAGGGCTCCTTCTAACTCCCTGGGTGCCTACGAATCCTAACTCTGGGGCTGACTAAACACAAAGCCTCAGTTTCCTCTTCTGTGAAATAGGGACAATAGGCCCCCCTCCGTCCATCCCCAGGACAGATGTAAGGATGGAAAAGTGGAAGTAACGGGCCCTCCTGGACTGTACTAAAGCCAAATGCAAACTGTGAGCCTTAAGTACATCAGCCAGTGAAGAGCCAGCTACTTCCAGAAACTTCCACTGGCCACAGAAGCCCAGGGAGTGTCAGGGCCGGGCAGCCACTGCATTTAAAGTGGCTGAACTTCCAGGAAATCTTGGGCTGAGGCAATTAGCTCCTAGAGGGCACCCTGTCTTGGTGCCAGCGGGGCCACAGCTGGGTCTCCTGGGCTCCGGCACCCTCGATCCTCAGTTTCCCTCTTTCCATGGTGCCAAGCTTGGCAGGAGGGCCACACGTCTGAATGAGACAGTGTGCCAGGCCCGTCCTTGGCACTGCACGTGTATCTACTCACCAGTCCTCACAGCCGCTCATTTTGGTTGCTACTCTCAGTGACCCCATTTCACAGAGCCGGGAACTGAGGTAGAAGTCCTTTTGAACTTTCTACAGTAACAGGGCTGGCAAAGCTGACACCCTTGGAGCTCTTGGGCAGAGCGTTGTCCTTCCTCAGAGGAGGAACAGGACATCTAGTGCTATTTACACAGATGCCACGGTGAGGGGGAGCCGTGCAGGCTGAGGGAGGCCGGCGTGCAAGCTGTCGTTCTGTCGGAGTCCCTGGCCTTGCCGCTGGCAGGAAGGCCAGAGAGGAGGTGGGCCCTCCAGATCGTGTGCAGCCCCCTCCCCACCCCAGTGTCTGAATCAGAAGAGCATGACTCCCCCCACTTTCCCATCTGCTGCGGGCGCAGGCTGGGCTGCGTGGGCTCCTGGCAGATGCCAACTGGGCCCCTAGCCCAAGATGGGGGGAGGGATGACGATGCTGTCACCCCCACTCAGGTCCCGATGTGGCGGGGAAAGGGGACTCTGAACCCACAGACTGTTGCGCTGGGAGTTTGGGTGGGGTTCAGCGTAAGTATATGGGCCCCAAGCCAGAGCCCGGGGCTCCAGCCCAGAGCAGCGCCAACGTGCTGGGCTCATTAGCACTCGGTGATAAGAATGTGACAGCGGCAGCTGTCCTCATCGTCACGTACTACGTGCCAGGTCCTGCACCGGGGAAGCCTGTGCACACATTTCACAACCCCTCTCGACCATCTGGGGAAATGAGGAGGCCCACTTTACAGATGAGGGAAATGAGACGGTGAGCTGAAATTTCAGGAACCCCAGCCCAGGCCCTTTTGGTTCCAGAAGCTGTTTCCATTCCTCTATCCTTCCCTCACTGTGTGGGTCCCAGTCGGCCAAGTGGGCACAATGCTGGCTGCCCTTCCTTCCTGGGGGCCTAGTGGAAGAGGTTCCAGTGGTCACGAAAAGGCTGGGAGGGTCCCACAGGCTGTCAGACTGCGGTGGGGGTGGGGGGGTGGCCTCACAGAGGGACCCAGAAAGGAGGGACCTGCCTAGGCAGGTGGCTTTGAGGCTGGGAGGATGTTGGGAGGACCCAACCACCTAATCCCCAGCTGGGGTCTGCTCCTTTCCTTCGGGGAACAGAGGGAGGGTGCTGGGGCTCTGTGCACAGCTCACCCCTGCCTGGGCTGCGCAGGGCCCTGTTCCCAGGGCTGCATGCAGGACGAAGGAGGAGAGGCTTTCTGGAGGCACTGTGGGGGCGGCCTCCTCACCTCCCCATCTGACCACCCCCAGTCCAATGTGGATCTGCTGGGCTCACAGCTGAGTTCCACCCCCCTAGTGACCTTGCATAAGGTGGCGTGCCTCAGTTTCCCCAGCAAAAATGTTCAGCAATAGCATCTCAGTGCACCTTGAGAAGTGAGGGAGTCATGACGCCCTGAGGGCAGAGCGTGCGTGGGGGGGGGAAGCGCTGTGTCAGTTATTATTACTAATACTTAAATAGTTCTTGAAGGGGCCCATCCTTCTCCAGCTCCAGCCATAAATCTTTTTGTTTAATCACTATGTTGGGAGAAAAAGCAAGTTACAGAAGAACAGTTAGAGACCATTTGTATGAAGTCGCAGACTCAAAACCAGATCATGAATTTGTAAAAAGCAGGAACAAACCCCGGGGGAGAGATGAATACAAATTTGGGGCAGTGGGGACCCTCTCCTGGGGGGTGGGTGGTCTGGGGCTGGGAGCTGAGAGGCCCTGAGGGGCACAAGCTGGCTGCAAATATTCTGCTTCTTGAGTTTGGGTCTCCGCCTGGATGGCATTCTTTATTCCTTTGTGTTATGTCTGAGATACTCTGCAATGACTTTGTTTAAAAAAAAAAACAAAACACAGGGAGGGGCGCCTGGGTGGCTCAGTGGGTTAAAGCCTCTGCCCTCAGCTCAGGTCATGGTCTCAGGGTCCTGGGATCGAGCCCTGCATCGGGCTCTCTGGTCAGCAGGGAGCCTGCTTCCCCCCTTCTCTCTCTCTGCCTGCCTCTCTGCCTACTTGTAATCTCTGTCTGTGAAATAAATAAAATCTTAAAAAACAAAACAAAACAGGGAAAAATCCGAAAGCAGAGTTTCTGAGGTAGAAGCAAACCCTAAATCTTAATGGTAGCCTCACTTGGCTCCTTGGGCTTCCCTAGTCCAGGCTCCGGTCTCCCGGCCCCTGCACTGACCCTTCTCCACGAGGAAGCCAGTGGCCTAACTGCTTAAAATTCTCCAATAGCTCCCCTCCCCCACCCATAAAGTCCCAGCCCCTCTGATCTCAGCCCTCACTATCCACCTGGGCAGGCTACACTTCCTTCCCACTTAAAGTCCCCAATTGCCCCTCCCCCAGCTCCCTTCCCACCCCAGAGGCTCCATATATGCTGTTCCTTCTGCTAAGAACACACTTCCTTCTCCCGCTGCTCCTTCCCTGGCCAAAGCCCACTCCCCCTCCAGATGGCAGCTTTCCCAACCCCTGATCTAAGATGCTCCAAAGGGAGAGGAAAGAGGGCTTCTGTGGGGGCCTGCAGAGTCTTCCTTCCCTCGGTCTCTCCCTCACTCATCCATTCGCATGTCCACACAGGCTGTGACAACTCTATGTCATGAAGTCAGGCACAACTCTCGCATCAGACAGGCCAGTGTCCTTTCCAGGACCCCACTTCCTAGGTCTGTGGCCCTGGGCCAACTGCTCAACTCCCGGGACCGCCGGTTTCTTCAATTGTAAAATGGGGATAATCATCGTCTCTACGTTTTGGAATATAATTAATGACCGGATGAGGAACGTGTGTGAGGGCCGGCATATGAGATGTGGCTAATCAGTGGGTTTGACCAGAAGGAGTGTTTGCGTCTGCAGAGGGGCAGGAGGGCACAGAGAGCCATACCCGTGCGGTGGTGGGGCCTGGAGTCAGCTGCCCAGAGGGCAGGGACAGGGGCCAGATTAGCCTGCCTCCGTTTCCTCACCTGCCATATGGGGACAGTAACAGCCCCATGGTTCTTGGGACTCGACTGTAAGGCCCCTAGAACAGGCTGGCAGAGAGGGTGCCCTCAGTCCTGCTGTCTCTTCCAGGGCGCCGGGTGCTGTGGCTCCAGCACCTGGAGTGAGGCGGGCGCCCGCCCCAGGCTGTGCTCTCCGCTGCTGGATGGGAAGGCCGACTGGCTGCGGGGACAGCACGCACGCCCTCACGGAAGCGCGGGCTCTGTGGGGCAGCAGGGGTCAGGGTGAGTCCGGACAGGCCTCTCAGAGGGACCTTTTCGCCCTGGGGACTGGCCCAGCAGGCCCCATGTCTCCATCCCACCCCAGTGGGGAGGGTCAGGAGAGCAGGCTGCGGAGGCCAGACTGATCTTTGTCTCTGGGCCCCCAAGGCTGATTTGGAGCTGTAACCAAAAAGCAGATGGGTCTCTGTGTAGCGGGGGGTGGGATGGGGGGTAGTGGTGGTGGTGGTGTGCGTGACAGGTCAGGGTGCTCCGTGAGTGGTGAGGCCAGGAGAAGAATCTCTGAGCATCTGTCCTTCCACCCTCCTGGGCTCAGAGGCCCCAGAGTAAGTGACAGGACACCCCCAACGCCTCTCCCTTCAAGTACTCTCTGTCAAGCTGCCTCACTGAGGTGGCCACAGAATTCCCTCTCAGGTCCAGCTTGCCCGCATACTTCTGGACTCTGGCCAAAATTCTGCAGCAAAAACTCAGCATCTCCCCTACCCGCAGCCCATTTTTACAGAAAATCCTGGCTGTGCGCTGAGCTCAGCTTCTGCTGTGCTGTGTGACCTCGGGCAAGTTACTCAGTGTCTCTAAGCGGCAGCTTCCCCTGGAGTCAAATGAGGGGCGTGTGGGGGCACATAAGTGCTTCCACTTTCTTTGGTTGTCTCAGCCTCTGTCCCCAGAGTTCTGTGGGGACCATGGGCCCAAGACTGTCCCTGGGAGACCCCACCACATTTCCCCTTGGTGAGGAGAACCAACCCCTGACCTCTTTCCACCTCCCACAGGCAAGGACATCACAAAATGGCCAATAAACATAAGAAAAGCTGCTCCAGATCATGAGTCATCAGAGATATACAAATTAAAACCCCAGCGAGTTCACTACACGCCCACCAAAACAGGGAGGGTTTTAAAAATAACCATACCAAGGCTGGCAAGCGTCACGCACAGGTGGGCATGTCGACGCTTACTGCCACTTTGGAAAAGTGTTTGGCATCGCCTCCTCACGTTAAATAAATGTCTCTCCCGGGACCCAGACACCCACTCCTGGGGATGCAGCCAGGAGAAATGAGGGCTTATCGCCACCGAAAGATGTCACAGGAATGTTCACGGCAGCCTTATTTGTCATAACGCCAAGCCAGAAACACCCCAAATGTCCATCCATAGAGGAAGGGTAAGTAAACTGAGGCATATCCATATGTCGAAACACTATGTGGCATGGAAAAAATAACACACCACTGACACAGGCTCGGCGATCCAATGTCAGACATAACATATAACAAAACGTCAGACACAGCAGGGTGTGGCCATCTGAGAACGCTCGTATGAAGTTCAAACCCAGACAGACCACATCTTCGGCGACAGAAGCCGGGGGAGTGGTACCTCTGGGGAAGGAGGGATTTTAGGGGTCACAAAGGAGACTTTGGGGGGCACTGGAAATGTCCTCTCCTCAATCTAGGTGGTGTTCTCACGGATATAGTCATACACGAGTTTTCACTGAGGTGTACACAAGATTTGTGTGTTTCATACGTACAATATATGAGTTCTTACATGTCTGGAATGTAAGATATACCTCCAAAAGGGCCCTGAGTTCTCCCAAGCAGGCTTGTAAGGGCAGGATGGCCTCCTCTCTTGGGAGAAGGGCTGCCAGGGAAAGGGCCCAGGATGACAGCACAAGAGGGCCCCTCCTGGGGTCCGGCCCTCACCCCCATCTCACAGATGGGGAAGCCGAGGATCAGAGAGAAGGAATTTTTTTGAGGTCACAGGCAGCAGGTGGTAGAGCCGGGGTTTGAAACACCAGGTTTCCTGCTAGAGCAAAGGTGTCACGCTGGCAGGAGTGAGGGTTAAGGGCTTCGAAGTACAAGGGGGGGCCGTCGGGGTCTATAGGTGGCTGCTGGGCACTGAGGTTCCACATCCTCAATGGGCAGAATCTCTCTCACTGCACCCCTGCCAGCCCAGTTCACGGCCAGAAAGGCAGGGTGAGGGGAACCAGTCCCCGCTGAGCAGAAGCTGCCACAATGGGCAGCAGTGGAAGAGAAAAGCAAAAGCAACCAATAGAGTTTAGAAAAGGCACCAGGAGATTCTCTACGCCACTGCGTTTATCTGCAGATGTCCCTCAGAAACAGGAGGCATGGGAGTGGGTGGCTGGGGGGCCTTCCGCCCTCCCCCCCCACGTGTAACCCCACCCCTCCCCACACCCACAATTCCTAAGTAGGAAACATCTGCCCAAGAATTCCCAGTTTAGAGCCCAAAGGGTCAGGACCAAATCCAGCCCCTCCTTGCACCCATTTTACAGATAAGAAAATGAAAAAAAAGTCAAGGGAGGTGAAGAGCTTCAAATCACAGGAACTTCATTTGATGCCACCAGCCAGCCTACTTCAGAGACCATTTAGAGCTGGAAGGTCTCTAGAGAACGTCTGGCCCACCGTATCATTGTAGAGAGTGGAAACTGAAGCCCGGGGGCCGGGGGATGGGGTGGTGGGCCTGGCTCCGGTTCCTCTAGAGTCTCTGGCCTTCTATGTTCTTATCTGTAAGATGGGAACCCATACAGCCCACTTCCCAGGGCTGAAGACTGATGAGCTAATAAATATGACCTATTGTTATCTATTTTCAGCAAAGCTCCCACGTGAGCCTTCTGATGATCTTGCCAGCCAGCAGGACAAGCCTTTGAGGACTGGCCCTCCTCACTCTTGCTCTGGGTGTGCTAATGCAGAAATGGCTCAGGGTCATTGACAGGGTCAAATCCAAGCCCCACTGCTGTGTGACCTTGGGTCAGTTGCTTAACCCCTCTGAATGTTGGGTTTTTTTTTCCGTCTGTACAATGGGGAGGAAAATTGTTACCTCCCTCATGGAGAGTTTATGAGGATTAAATGAGAGAATGAGAAGTGCCCGACACATGGTAAGCGCTCAGTGAGTGTGAGCTGTAATCATTATCAAGTTCAGGGTCCCCTGTGACCATCATCAGAGTGTTCCTTATCCCCGTCTTCCCACTCCAAGATGGGGGTAGGCAACCAGCTAGCCAGGCCGGGTTAGGGATGTGGTTTCGGTCAAAGAACTGCGGATTAAATCAATCTTAAAGTTTCATTTTACACATATATTAAATTAGTGCAAAAATGGAACCCCGGAACTTGCGTATATGGCCAGTTGCCATACAGATGGTTCAACCCTTTTGGAAAGTGGTTCTTGGCCACAGCCATAAAAGATCAATATCCTCTGACCCGGTAATACCACTCCTGGGACTCCAGCCTAAAGAAACAATTCAACAGACTTAAAAAGAAAAAAGAAAGAAAGAAAAAGAAAGAAAGAAAGAAAGAAAGAAAGAAAGAAAAAAAACCCAAAACAAAACCCAAACAACTATCTGCATGAAATTGATCCTGCAATGAACATCTAGAAGAAAAATAATTAGGACAATAGACCTGTCCAGCAGCAAGAACAATCAGAGGATTGACGGATGATGGAGCCAGAGTCAGATTCCAGCGTAGTACGGCCGTCATTAAAATGGTAATGACCAGCAACCAGTAACTGGGGAACAATGCCTGCCTCTGTAGAAAGGACCAAGAGGGGCTGCGAAAACAGATACAATGGTGGAATGAAATGTGATTTCTCCCCCAACCGACACCTTTTGACTTTTTTCAATGAACAGCCACAACAATAACACAAATAAAAACACGGGAAGGAAGACAATTTCTTCTAAGCCCTCAAACGTGGCTCTCACTTGAGGCCCCAGGGGGAGGCCTGGGCCAGTGTGGCTTTCCCTCCCCTTTGGTAGAAGGCGGGCGGGGTGAGAGAGGGGGTGATGCAGAGATGTGCGGAGTGGGGACAGGCAGGGATGTGCCCAGGGTTATGGGAGCAGGAGTGCGGCAAGGAAAAAGACTGTGTGATCAGGGAGGGCCTCTGGGAGGTGGTGTCCTCAGAGCAGACTCCTAGATGATGAGTATGGATACTCTGGGGGTAATCTGGACAGAGGCAAGAAGGAACTGGGAGTCTGGCCAGCTCTGAAACGACAGTCTGGAGCAGGCTGGATACTTTGCACCACAAGGAAGCCCCATGATGGGCTTAAGAAAGATCTCCGGGGCTGCCTGGAGGACGAAGGGTGGAGGAGTGTGCCTGGTGGGCTGAGGAGGATGCGGCAGGCATCCAGAGAGATGAGGTCGACTGGAAGGAGGAGAGTAGCGGAGGAGCTTCTCAGAGCACACCTGAAAGGGAGGTTGGCAGGGAACCGGAGTTCAGGTTGGGGCATCTTGAGGGCAGGGGGCCAGTGCGATGTCCAGAGAGAGTTGCTCAGGAAGCAGTTGGATCTATCGGTCTGGAGCTCGGGAGAGAAACCTTGGGTGGACAAAGTTGGTTGGGGCACATGGGTGTTGGAAGCCGCAGGGTGTGGCTGAGTTCACCCAGGGAAAGTGAGAGGAGAGCCAGGCGGGGCATGACCATTAAAGGAGGAGGACCCCGAAAGGGGACACAGAAGCAGAGAGGAAGAAGGAGCAGGTAAGAGGTTTCTAGAAGCCAAGGGCATGGAGGTCTGTAGAAGGGAATGATGGATGGGGTCAGATGTTGGAAAGGCATTCAGCAAGATAAGGACTGAATCATTCCTATTCAACTGATCTACTTCCGTGACGTCCCCAGAGCACGTTCAGTGTGCCTCGGTGTGCGTAAAGGGAGAGAGAGGAGTGGCGAGGAAACAGATCTTGGGAATCCAGGGACATCCTTTTGAGGATATTGGATGAGAAGAGAGGGGAGGAAGGAGGCAGTGGCTACGGGACGCACGTGGTCCTGCTGAGATCAGTAGGCTGAGCCCACAGCAGGACTGTTGGGGTCCAGACCCCATTCCTTCCCAAAGGCCCCACGGGGGCTGGCTCTGGGTGCTGCCAGGCTCCGCAGGCTGACCTGGTGGACCAGCAGAGCCCCGCCCTTCGCCCTTCGTGTCCACTGCACGCAGAAAGCAGCGGGGAGTATGTGCAGGGAAACCAGGGCTCTCCCAACCTGGGAGGCCGAACTGGTGCCAAACCCCAGCCACCAGGATCCCCGCCCCCCAACCTCAGCAGGCTAACTGGAGGGGAGCCCACCCTGCCAAATGCACAGGTGCTGGGGGAACAGGTCCAGGGCAAGCCTGGCTCTGCCAACCCCAGACGTGGGAGGAACCACGGGGGCCATCTGGGTATGGAGGCAGGGGTGAGGGCAGCAGACAAGAGGAAGTTTACTGAGAACTACAGCTTTTTTTTTTTTTTTATATGTTAATAAATTCTCTTTCCTGGGGCACCTGGGTGGCTCAGTCGTTAAGCATCTGCCTTTGGCTCAGGTCCCGATCCCAGGGTCCTGAGATCGAGCCCCTGCATCAGGCTCCCTGCTCTGTGGGGAGCCTTGCTTCTCCCTCTTCCACTCCCCCTGCTTGTGTTCCCTCTCTCGCTGTCTCTGTCTCTGTCAAATAAATAAATAAAATCTTAAAAAAAAAAAAAACCCAAAACCAACCTCTCTTTCCTCAAAGGAGAGTTTGTTCCCATTTTTATTTCTGCTACCTAAAAAATTAGCAATATTATATCTTAATGACAAAAGTAGCAATCACTCACACAGACCGAGCACACACGCTGCCCGACAGTGTTCTGGGCCATTCGCAAGGACTAACTCACTCAGTCTTCCTAACACCTCAACGAGGTAGGTGTTATTATTATTCCCATTTCACAGGTGAGGAAACTGAGGTTCCCCTGCACTGTTGAATTTCAGTGTTTCCCTGATTATCGTCCCGCTCTTGGCTCTCTCATCCTAGAAAAGTCCCAGAATCTAAGAAGGGAAAGGGGATGCTGCTAGCCTTGCAGAAGAGCCCCCTGGGCTTTTCTCCTGCTGCTGTCACTCACCTAGGAGGGCCCTGAGCCCTGGTTTCTCACAGGTAAGTGGAGAGGGGTGACTGGGATGGCCTGGCCACACTCGGATCCCTTGTGGGGTGGGTGCTGACCCCAGCACAGACTCTCCGGAGGGCCACGGGGCCATGGACTCAATGGCCAACCTTTCCCACAGGCCAAGTCTATGCCAGAGCTCGATGTGAAGGAGCCACGAGGAGGGGGAGTCCCTACATTTCCTTCCTTCCAGCCTCTCCTCCCTCTGCCTTTGCCAGCTCCTCTAGGCTGGGGGAAAACATGAAAGGGGGCTTTGGCCTCTCTCTCCCCTCCTCTTTCCACAGACTCAGTTTTGTTGCTAACCCCCTTTGCTGCCATCTGGAAATCATGGATGGCTGGGGGTGCTCAGTCCCCTCTCAGACCCCCTGTGTCTGACCTGACCCAGGGGCTTCCGAAGAAGGTGTGTGGAGGAGGAGAAACCCGCGGGAAGCCCTATTCTCCAGTCAGTCCCCACCCAGAGCTGCTGGCTTCCAGGTACTGGGGGCTGGGCCCGCGCCATCTAAGCTGTTGCCCTTGGGTCTGTGTTCCGAGGCCGAGCAGGGGATACCGGGATGGGAAGCGCTGAGGGACACCAGGATTTGGCTGATGGGACACTCTGGTCCCTGCTCTTCGCAGGACAGCAGCTTCCAGAGTCCCTCGGACAGCGCCTCCTAGCTCCCCGCCCCCACCCTAGGAAGCGAAGGGGACGGGGGCTGCTTTGGGGGTGTCTGCAAGAAACAAACGAAACGGACATCTAACGAGGTCCTAGTACGTGCCAAGCATTTTCACATACCTACATTTCACTAAATCCTCGCTACTTGTGGACGCCGTGACGCCCGTTTCACAGATGCGGAAACTGAGGCTCAGCACAGAGGAGCCTGGAGGAAACGGGGAGGAGAACGAGCCTTCCCCGCGCGCCCCACCCCCGTGCCGGTGTCTCACGGACCGCAGGCGCCGGCCTCCCCTTTCCGCCCCTCGCACACCCCCCGCCGCTGCCCGACGGCGCGCGGCGCTCACCTCGATGCGGTCCAGGCGGTCCCGGAGGGCGCGCACGGCGTCCTCCAGCTGGAGGATGAGAGCCGGCGAGTCCCAGGGCCCGTCGGCCATGGCGTCGCGGCGGGGCCCCGGGTCCTGGAGGCCGCGCGGCAGGCCGCTCTCGCAGCGGCCCAGCTTGCCGGTGAGCTCGCGGATGGTGTCCTGGTCGGCGCGGATGCGCGCCTCCTGCTGCAGCGCCGTCTGGCGCAGCTGCTCGGCCGTGCTCTGCAGCAGCAGCAGCTCCTCCCGCTCGCCGGCCGCCGCGTCGCCCTGCTCGGCCCCCGACGGGCAGGCGGCCGCCAGCGGCGTGCAGAGGAAGCGGCTGAAGAGGGGCGCGGGTGGCAGCGGGTGCGCGCTGGCCGCCGGCGCCCCGGGCAGCGCGGGGGGCCCGGCCGAGCCGCCCGCGCCGTGCAGCGCGCTCAGACCGCGCTGCGGGCCCGGGGACGCGGCGGCGGCGGCGGCCGAGGAGGCCGAGGCGTTGTCGGCGCCGCCGGGCAGCGCCCGCGCCGGGCTGGCCGCCAGGGGCACGCTGGCGATGATGCAGATGACGGCACCGAGGAACGCCAGCATGCCCGCGGCCAGCAGCACGGCCAGGAACTTCAGCGTGAGGCGGGCGGCGGGGGCACCCGAGGCCCCCCGGCAGGCGCGGCGGCGGGGTCGGGGCGCGGGGCCCGGGCGCGCGGGGCCGAACGGGGCCGAGCGGGAGCCGGAGCCCGAGCGGGAGCTGTTGCCGCGGCCGCTGCTGCCGCCGCTCTGAGCCCGGGCGGCGCGAGGAGGAGAAGGCGGCGGGCGGCGGGGAGGGGGAGCGGGCGCGGCGGCCCCGCCCCGCAGGCTCCCCCGGGCCGGCCCTGGCCCAGCCCCGCACCCGTTCCGTGCCGGGCGCCGCGGCCGGGGCGCCGCCGAGATCGTGATCCCGCCGCCTGCACCGCACGGAGGCGGGTAGGGGATAGGGGGCGGCGACCCGGTGGCCGCGCGGCGGGACTCCCGGGGGACCCCCGCCGCACCCGTCCCGGGCTCCCGCCCCCTCCCCGAACCCGTAATGCCGACTGCTACCTGGCGGGGAGCTTGGCTCGTGTCGGGCTCAGGGCCTGGCGAGCTACAAGCTCGGGCGCAGGGAAGCCTCGCGGTGGACACGCTCACCGGGGAAAGGAGAAGCCTGAGGCCCACCGAGGTCGGGTCGCTGTCCAAGGTCACGCAGCCAGGATGCGTTGGAGCAGCACTGGGGTTCAGGCACTTCTGGGGGGACTCAGGTTGTGCGATGGAGCTGGGGTGGGCGTGGGCAGAAGAGAAGAGGTCAGTGTTAGGGGCAGGGGACTGGAGATTTTGAGCCAACCGCCAGCCTGTCACTCCCCGCCTGCGACCTCCTGAAGGAACAGGGTTCACTCCCCTCCACACCCATCAAAAAACTCCCCAAGAACACACACACACACACACACACACACACACACACACACACACACGGCAGAAAAACAAAGAAGCAAAAACTTCCTCTGATCTCAGAAGATAGCAGAAGTTCCCTGCTCTGAGAATCCTTAAGGGCAGGAAACACCAGGGGTCCCAGAGAAGACCCCTCTCCCCACCTCCCCACCGAAGTCTAGAGTAGGAAGGCAAAACCCTGCTGGGCATGTGGACCAGGCACTGGAAGGAACCGGAAGGAATGGGAGTGAGCTGTGGTGTGGGGGTGGCTGAGGAGACTTTTACTTTCTCCTTTCACAAATGTCTATATATATTTTGTTGCAAATTAACTTTGCAATTAAAAACTTTAAAAAAAATCCTACCATCCTCCACAATTCAGGTCCAGCTCCAGTTTTCCATGAGGTGTTTTCTGAGCGGCCTGGGTTCCCCCTGCTGGAAGGGCACTCAGAAGGCTGCGGATGTTGGATTTTTGCTGCAAAGGGTGGAGGAGAGGGGCTGTGGCTCTTGGGAGTCACTGGCCAAGGCCACACCCAGGCCAGTCCTGACCTGGAGTCTGGCCTGTCTCCCTGCCTCACCTGTATTCTTGACTTGAGGAAAAGACACACACTGGGGCTCTGAGCCACTGTGGCTACCTCGTGGTCTCTGCATAGTGCCGGTGGTGGGGAGAAACCAGAACATTTTTCAGAAGGCCACAGTCCTGGGGGACGCTCTTTAACCACTGGGATCCTGCCCAGTGGTCCCTGAGCACATGCTTTTCACACCCCACCCCTCCCCCAGCCCCAGGATGATGCCTGCTGTGCTCCCCAGATCTCTCTGGGTGTCAAGGATCATGAGCTATAACGTGGGAGCCAAGCGAGGGCAAGCTCTATATGATGAACCCCCAGAGTCCCACGTGCATGGATGTGAGCTGGTGCTCGTTGGAGCATTGACCTGGAAACCCCGCCAGGCAGCACAGCCTGGGGGAAGAAGCATCACCCTGATGGAGAGGTGAGCCAGGCTCTCTGAAGACAAGCACAGGCAGAAAGGGGTCTGTGAAGTCCTGCAGGTGCACGAGGCATCAGAACTCCTGGTGCATCTACGCGTTCTGTAAAGACAGAAACACACACCTCACATCCCCAGGAGAAACTGTTGCAGAAAATCCAGACACGCACATGCCAAGCCGAGAGAAGGGGCTGCTGCCAAAGGCAGGGGAGCCACTGCGGCTCAGGCACCAAAGGGTGCCCCTGTTATGTGGCTGCCCCATGAGATTTGGGGACAATTGGATAAATGGGTTCAAAGGCTTGAGTCAAATCTTGTTTAAACTGATCTGTTTTGCCCCGGAATGGCTTTTTAGACCTGTGCTAGGAACACACGGCTCTCCTGCTTCTAAACCCATCAGTGGCTTCCTTGTCCCTTATGGAATAAATTCCAAACCCCTTAAGAGGTAGTACCGTACCACCTAGTGGTCAAGGTCATGGACTCTCTTAGAGCTGGAGGGCCTCCTTTTCACCCTGTTATCAGTTGTGTGCCATAGTTTGCAAGGAGGGTAAAGTCTCAGGCCTTTCCCCATTCTTGACACTCTCTCTGAGCTTCAGTTTTCCAAGTTATAAAATGGGGGAGTAACAGTCATAAGTAGAAAGGCTCCATAAACGCCAGACCTTATTATGCTAGCTTCTCTTGGTTTGTAAGACTGTTGGTAATCTGGACACCGCTCCCCCTTCCAACCTCATCTCCTACTCCGCACGTCTAGAGCAGTATCAGACCAGTGCATATTTCCCTAAGCACACCAGAATGTCCCCTGTCTCTGCCTTTGTTCATGCTGTCTGCTGCCTGGGGTGCCACTCCTCTCCTTCTTCCTAGCCTCTCCTCTATCCCCAACATCCAGCAGGGTAGTTTCTTGGTAAGTATTTGCGGAGCTAGTTCCCCCAACACTGGCTGCTGCTGGAGGCAGAGAGGGGAGGCTAGGACAGGGAGGTCCTGAAACCCATTTCTCCGGGGCTGTGGAAGAGACTGTGCCCCCCCCAATCCTAACACAGAATCCCTCCAGAGATGGCCAGAAACAGATTCTCAGGGGAACTCCCCTCAGACTTGAATTGTCCCCACATTTTCCCTCTAAAGTCTCGCATCTCTAGGCTTTTTATTTCTTACTTATATTCCATTCTTAGGGTAAGGGAATTCTGCCCTAAATGAACAAGTATAGTTATTCATTCAAAAATATATGTTTTGAGACCGACTTTGTGCCAGGCAAAATGCCAGGCCCTGGGAAGAGCTGGAAATAAGACAAACTCGGAGTTTATATTCTAGTGGGGAGGCAAGCAGTAAACAAATGAATAATTAAATAAATGAGTTTATTTATAATAGTCATGAGAACTACAAAGAAAATGTAAAAAGTAATATAGAAAGTTGTAGGCAGTTTGTGTGTGTGTGTTGGTGGGGACAGATTTGAGAAATTGGCATTATTTGTAAGGTTGTCAGAAAAGTCCTGCTTATGAGCTGAGACCTGAATGACCTGAGAAACCAGCTGTGCAGAAATCTGGGGAAAGACTTAGTGTTCTAGGCAGAGGAGACATCTAGTGCAAAGGCCCTGCAGCAGAAATGAGCTTGGTGTGTTCCAGGAACAGAAAGAAGGCCACTGGGACTGAAGAAGAGTGAACTTCAGGGGAGAGAGGAAATCTGGAGAGAAAGGCAGGGTGAAGTCATGTAGGGCTTCACAGGCTAGGGGAGGAGAATGGGTTTGCTTCTAAGCCCAGCTGGAAGGCTTGAAGTAGAGAAGTAACATCACATGGTTTGTGTTTGTAAAAGATCACTCTCATGGTTGTATGGAGACTGGGTCTTATCAGGGTAAGAGAGGAAGCAGGGAGGCAAGCTAGGGGCCCTGCAACCATCCAGGTGAGAAGAATGGAGTCTTGGAGGTTGGATGACCGAGAGAACTGGATGGATCATTTTAGAGGTAGAATTTGCCACTTGGGTCCTCCAGGCAGCAGACACTGAGATGGGGTTCGTTCTACAAGTGGTTAATTGGAGGCTGAGGGCTGTGGGAGCCTCAGACCTCAGTGCAGATCTGACGAAGTCTTGCCCAACCCAACAGGGAGCTCCAGGGTCAAGACTGACCATTAGGGAATCTTGCATCGGGCAGAGATGCCCAGTCCCTAACACCCTTTTCATGCTTGGTCATTAATTGGGAGCTGCTCCAGAAGAAGATGGTTTCAGTTCAGAAGCTGGGGTGAGATCCGCACACAAACCTGCACACAGATGTTTATAGGCACTTTATTCATAGTTGTCAAACTTGGGAGCAAACAAGATGTCCTGCAGTGTGTGAACTGGTACATCCAGACGGAATCTTACACAGCGACGAGAAGAAAGGAGCTATCAAGCCATGAAAAGACATGGAGGAACCTTAAATGTGTATGACTAAGGGAAAGGAGCCAGTCTGAAAAGGCCACATGCTGTATGATTCCACTTTCATGATATTCTGGAGAATTGAAAACTATAAGGACTGTAGAAAGATCTGCGGTTGCCAGGGGTGCCATTGGTCTCAGGGCCCCAAGAGGTATCCACTGTCTCCCTCCTCCACTACCCATTCTAAATACCCCTTGCCCTCTTATTACCTCTGCTGAGAAAAGGTGGGAGGAATATTCCTTCCTTCCTGTACACTAGTGAAGTCCATGGTATAATACATCCACTCAACAAATGTTTATTGAACCAAGATATGTTGTTGTTGTCGTTTTTAAAAGCAGGGGAGGGAGGAAGATGAGGGGGAGGGAAAACCTTCAGGCTACGGCAAAGTCATGTCTAAAAGAATGCGAGAACGCTGCTAGTTTGGCACCTGGTAGTTTCTGCCCTCAGGCACGTGATGGACTTGGGGCTTGAACTCGGGGCTTCGGGTGACCAACTCATTTCAGTTTAGCGCTGCAAGTCCTGTGTCCTGGGAAACCTCTCCATCCTGGGAAGATTGGGCCAGTTGGTCACCCGAGCTCTCTCCAAATCACACATCCCCAGGTGCCCGTACATAATGGGTATCGATCAGGACATGACTCTCCCTCTCCCTGCCTTCCTAAGCCCCCACATTCTTCCCTCCACTACAGCATCTCCCACTTTACCTGTCTCCTGCAAGACCATGAGCCTCTCCAGGGCAGGGCTCTGGGGGACTGGCTCTTGTGGCTACTCAAGCTCCCAGCGAAGGCAGGCAGTTCCTCTTGGGGTGTGTTTGTGAGCTAAAGAACTTCCTTGGGTCACCTGGGTGGCTCAGTTGGTTAAGCGTCTGCCTTCGCCTCAGGTCATGATCCCAGCGCCCTGGAATCGAGACCCACATTGGCTACTTGCTCAACAGGGAGTCTGCTTCTCCCTTTGCCTCTGCCTGCCACTCTGCCTGCCTGTGCTCTCTCTCTCTCTCTCCTTCTCTGACAAATAAATAAATAAATAAAATCTTTACCAAAAAGAGAGCGAGAGCGAGAACACTTCCTTTCCCTGGGAAGTGGGGAAGCAGGGGCTGGGGGACAAAGAGAGCTGCCACTGTACATCCTGGACATCTCCATCCTGAGGGTCCAGTCCCCAGCCAGGGATGGACTGTCCCAGAATCAGAGCTGCCTTAGTCTCTCCTCGTCTGTAAAGTGGGCTCATGGTAACTATCACATAGTGAGAATGGGAAAAGAGCAGATGAGATGTATGTAAAATCTCCCGGGGACTCAAGGTCAAAGACAATTTCTCACCATGTTCTCTTGTATGCCCAGGGCACAACACAGTGCCTGACACTTAGTAAATGCCCCAAACATGCCATCCTTTCCTTATTTATTTCTAGCACATATTAGGTGCCCAGTAAAGGTTAATTTCCTCTTTTACTTTTTTTTTTTTAAGATTTTATTCATTTATTTCACAGAGGGAGGGCAAGTACAAGCCGGGGGAGGAGAAGAGAGAGAGGGAGAAGCAGACACCCCGCTGAGCAAGGAGCCCAATGCGGGGCTCGATCCCAGGACCCTGGGATTATAACCTGAGCGAGAGGCAGATGCTTAACCAACTGAGCCATCCAGATGCCCCCTCTTTTTTACTTCTTTACCTTTATTCCCCAAGGGCCTACAGTGCCTTCCTCCGTCAGCACTTTCTCCTTTCTTGGCTCCCCTCCCATCGCCTTCCTGAACAGAGTGGGGAGTCATTCCGACTAAGGCTCGTATACATCTTCGATCAACATACCCCAGCCTGGGACCTTCCAAGGGAAAACAGGGCTCAGAAATGTTGGCCTATTAGCAGCAAATTCCCCAACTAGGAGCCCGGCCAGAGAGGAGGGGCAGAAGCCAGGGAGGAGAGAGCTTTCCTCTCTGGGGAAGCCCAGAGATTTCCATCCAGGGTTTCTGCCTCCCTGGAAGCAGCAAAAGGAGCCAACCCACCTCTCAGGCTCAGGCAGGAAGCGAGGACATCTGTTCGCAGCTCAGGAGGGGCCGAGAACCAAGGAGGAAGCGGGTGTCCTCCTTGCAGGGGGCCTGGCAGTTGGCTGGAAGGTGTGTGCCTGTAGCCAGACCCAGCCAAGAAAGACCAGGATGAGTGGCTGGCTAGTGAGGCTGTGTCCTCTTTCCGTGGCTGTCTGCGGGCCGGGGTGCGCTCGCTGTCTTGCCATCATTCCGCCAGCCGTGGGCGCTCAGTCCATCCTTCCTGCCCACACTTGCTACTCTGTTACTCACCATGGCAAACCCAGAGTTCCATGTTAGAGTCTTCCCTATTTCCCAGATAAGAATTGAAACTCAGAGAGGTTCTGACGTTTGCCCAGGGCCCCATGGTCAGTGCAGGTATGCTTGGGATTTGAACCTGGACGTTCGCAGACTCCACGTTGCACGTTCTTGCTCTCTCTCCAAGTAGATCAGACCCTGAACAAGGAGGAAATGGCCAAGTACATCCTGGGAGCCTCACACTGCCCTGGGCTCAGTTCATCTCCTTCTCCTGGACCTCCCCCGACCCCGGGGACAGGAGGAGGGGAAGGGCCAGGAACCGCTGGGGCCTGCCCCTGCCCTCGCCCAGGGGGCCCGGCACTGGTTTCTGTTGCAATGATCTGTGACATGTGTTTCCCCCACGAGCCTGAGAACTTCTGGAGGTCTGGCACGGTGTCTGTTCCACATTTGGATCACTGGCACCCAGTGTGTGTTCTGGGTGTATTTACTTCACCCGTGATGGAAGCTGAGGGCTGATGGCCATTTCTCCAGCTCCGCTAGGAAAGACAGTTTTCTGATAACCCCCAGGATTCTGCAGACATAGCTCCTGAAGGCAAGGAAGCCAAGTCTTAGGGCTCCAGGAGTAACCCTTTCTTAACCCATAGGATGGGTATGGGCAGACCTGACTGTCTATGGAGACGACGGAAGGCCTCTAAAAGATAAAAGGTCTCCTTGTGAAGGAGGCTCAGGGACAGGTGGCCACTGAAGGGTCAGAGCCGAGGCTTGTGATGGGGTTAGAGGCAAGGGGGTACCTGGGACCTCACCAGATGACTGCTCATGATGTCTGGCAGCTCCTTCTTAAAATCCACGTGTTTCCCGATCTAGCTCAGGGGACCCAAGGTGATCCCTAGGGAAAGTGGGGGGCAGGTCGGGGAGACTCTCCCAGAAGCTGGAAGAAGGGACCATGCAGGAGAACAGGGTCCAGTGGGCGGTCCTTCTGGCTGGACCCCTGCTCCTGCCCACTGAGTCCGCCAGCCCTCTCACTGGCCCGCCTTGGGATGGGTTGGACCTTGGGTCTCTCTCCTCTAAAGTCTCCCTGCCGCCAGCATTAGCCGCAGCCACTAGCAAATTGCACCCACATACAATTTGTTTTTTTCAGATACAGAAACGGAGATTCAGGGAGGGAAAGGGACTTTCCTGAGATTATACCGCAAGGAGGAAGCATTTGATGATAATGACGAGGTGGTCCTTGCTCTGCTGCTAAGTGCATGATCTCTTATCATCGAAAACCTCACAAAACTCCAATGGAACAGGCATGCTACTATCACCAGCCCCATGGTATGGTTCGTGAGGCCCAGAGAAGTCAAGCAACTTGTTTCAGGTCACACAGCTACCAAGGTGAGAAGCTGCGATTCAAACCCAGACATTCAAGTTCATGACCACTAGGCTACGTGGACTTTCTAGGAGGAAGCACAGTGCAGGGAAGGCTCTTCTGGCAGGCCTGAGCCCGCCGGACTGGGACAGGGGTTAAGGGTAGGGCAGGAACAGCAGAGGGAGGAAAGGGGGCGTGTTTGGAGGTTGAAGCCGTGCACAGGCCCAGAGAGAGCTGAGCTTGGCAGACCGTAGGCAGAAATCATTGTCTTCCCCAGGGTCTGCCTTGTCAACCTGTTTGGTTGACCCCATCTTTCCCACTCTTGGATGAAATCTCAGGCATCTCTCATAACTTTTTCAGTCACTCTTGGGTTTTTTCCCTATTTTTTAGATATTAGAATCATCTGGTTCAGTAGCAAAGCTTTAAGCTCTGTTCAAAGCTTCTCCTTTCCCTCAAGTCTGCCTTAAACTCAAAGACCTGTATAATGAGGAAGGAGGCACTCTTTCTCGTTAAGGGAACTTCTAAAGGTTCTTCAGGGACATCCCCCCATCACTAGGGATCTCCTACCTGCAGTTTCCTACATGGGCAAAGCCTCCCCGGGCTGGCTGGGCTTAGAGTCCCCTTCAGCTCCTGCCTTTCAGGGTCCAACCCAACATGAATCCTTCTGATAGGATCTCATGCCCCTTCCCTGCTTTTCCTTCGACACACACCAATCCTCTTGGGGCAGAGTCCTCATTCAAAATGACCTCAAACCAGCCACTTTCTGCAAGGCTCCCTCTGGGGTCCTGGGAAACGCACTTGCATCCTGGCCCCCAGAGGCTGGGAGGGCAGGCTATTCCCCAAGCAGCTCGGTCTTTGCCTCACAGAGGCAGAAGCAGAAGCCTAGCCAGCCTCTCCACTTTGTCGCTCATCCTCAATCCTCAGGATTCCAGGGGACACATGCCATGCCCTTGGGTTCTCTGAAGCACCCTCGCTTGGCCACACAGCCCTGGAGGGCTGAGGGACCGAGAGCACCTCCCCTTGGCAAGTCTATGCTTTGGAATGGGGGTACTTGGTACCAATTGCCCTCAGCTCTGGGGGTCTGGACTGGAGCAGGCAGCAGGGCTGAGGGGGAAGGGAGGGATTGGAGTGGTATTTCCATTACAGGTCCCTTGGTCGCAGATGCTGGAGACAGGCCAGAAAGGGATGAGTCAGAGACAAGGCACAGGGTTCAGACCCCACCACTGGAAGGCAGTGAGTCAGGCAGCCCATGGGGGCCAATTTGCAGTCCGGAGGCTGGTTTTGAATACGAAGTCTGAGGGTGTCATATCAGGGTAGAGAAGAGGGGTTGAAAGCATGGACTTTGAAGTTAAGGCGTTTGGGTTTCAATCCCAGCTCCACACACAACTTACCAAGGGTGCCACCCAGAGGAAGTGACTCAGTCTCTCTCACCGGTTTCCCTGGCTCCACCATGGGAGCAGTAAACCAGAATGAAACTCCAGTGTGAGGCTCAAAGCCTGGCTCATGGGGCCCTCAGCAGGGTTCCCTACAATCCCAGGAGGAAGAGAGTATTACTCTCATCTCCCATTTTACAGATGGGGAAACTGAGGCACGGTGGAGCCTGAGCAACACGCCGTGGAAGGCCCATACAGTCTGGCAGTCCAGCTCTACTTAGTGTGCCCTCACCTACCAAGCTACACAGAAAGACGTGAGCACAGTGGGAAGGATGACCGCATGGGTTCAAATCCCACCTCTACCACATAGGAATTCATGAGCCGTAACTTCACCTTTCTAGACCACAGAGCCCTCATTTCTATATCATGGGTACTGAGCTCTCTGGGTTGTGAGGATTTAATTAGTTAATCCTTGTAAAGTCCACTCTGTCCGTATTAACTGTCCTTCTTAGAGCAGTTCTGGGTTGGAAGGATGATTAGAGGAAGCCCTTCTCCTCTGTTTTACAGAAGAGGATGCAGAGGCCCCAGAGAGAGTGATTGACGGCACTGAGATCACAGAGTGGCAGAGCTGGGACTCATCCACTGCTTCTCAATGATCTAGAAGCTGTTACGTGGGAGGAGGGCATTGAGAGTTGGTGAGCAAACCCCCGGAACCCCTGGGCGGGAAGTCAGAGGGATGGTCAAGTCCGGATACACAGGTCTGGAAGATATCTCCTCTTACCCAAGAGATGCTTGAACAAAAACCCTCTCAGGCCTCCCAAGAACGCTGCCAAGCAGGGACTCCCGGCTTCCACAACAGCTGAGGGGCACAAGGGCTGGAGAGGGGAAGTGACCCGACCACCGGAACCCAGACAAGAGTCTCCTTCTGGTGACAGGGGTGAAAGGCAGGCAGAGGAGGGATGAGTGTGGAAGAGCAGGTCAGGGCTGATCAGAACAGAAAGCTTCCGCCGGGACTTCGACATGGAAACTGTGCCAAGGGAGCCTGAGAGAGGACGGTCACTTTAATGAGTCCCCGTGGGGGACCATCTACAATTGTCTTTTCCAAAGTGCATCCTGTTGCCTTGATCACAGACAGGAGTATCGGAGCCTTAACAGAGAAGCCCCAGGGACCTCCAAATCCACCCCGAAAGAGTGCGTGACTCATGCTGGGATTTCACACCATGAGATGAGGGGGACAGAAGGCTGGCAGGGGGGGGCCTGTCTTTATGCCACAGCACCAAGAACCCCTGCCACCTGCTTTGTCCCATTTCCATCAGGCCATCATGGCTCTGCATCGATGTTTCCCTCTGGCTCATAAAGGCTAATTGCTAGCAGCTGTCATTTAAATGGAGGCTCATGTCTTTGTCACACTCTGAGCCCAGCCTTGGGAAGAGACAAAGAAGACTTTGGTCTTCTGCTCTAATGAAGGTCATATTCCATCTAGAGGGACCGCAGGGGACCTGTTCCCATCTAGCTTCACATCCGATTGGCTGTGTGCCTCCTATGTGTCTGCCATGTATCCGCATTTTCACACTTACCCTGAGTCTCACTGTTCTATAGAGAGTTCAGAAGTTTGGGGAGGGAGCAAGATGCCGGGCAAAGAGAGACATGGGTTACTATCCAAGTACATAAGGCTTAGCTTTTCAGTTCTCTTTTAACTATTGGTTTTTCATTTAATTCTATAGGAACTGTGATGACAATTTCTTGAAATGTACTGGGATTTGCTTTTTACCATGCCACATGATGTACGAGGAAATGTCTGGAAATCTTCAGTGTGTGCTTGACGGCGGTGTCAGGTTCAAGATTCCATACACGCTGTTTGTAATTCTGCTTTGCATTTGCGGCTGCTTCTTTGTATGTATTGTAATTTTGGATTGCAAGCTCACATTAAGGAGGGTTTTATCTGTGAGTATCACACTGTGGCTTTTGTCATGGGAATGTCCCTCCAGAGAGGCTTGTATTCCCCATTGCCACATGCTCTGTGGGTGTCATGCATCCCACATTTGCTTTGTATGTTAATTATCAGACTCGGTAGTTCTGGAACCACATGGGTAACGCAAATTCAAATCTCAAATTTGTGTTAGTGAAGGTCTAGAGTCATAATTTCTCAAGAGAGACTTCATTTTTGTTTTTCCAACCAGAGCCAAAAATGAGACAATGTCTCTGACAACTTTTTTTTTTTTTTAACCATTTGCCTTTTCATTGAAGACGTGCTTTATTCAGGTGTCTTGGTTTCAGATCTCTTTTGGCAATGGCCAGGGGCCTTGTCTCCCAACCGTATATAGATGTAGACTCCAAGCTCCTTGGTTACCAAGTTCAACAAAGGCCAACACCTCCCCACACCTGTCCCGGTGTCACTGCAGACCCGCCCTGCAGGCCAAAGGATTGACATCTTCTTACCACTCTGAGTTTGGCTTCCTCTTTGTTTATGGTCCTTGAGGATTTCTTTACTATCTTGGAAGGTCAGCTGGGTATTTAACAGAATGTCTGTTATACAGTAGTATCTCTAGGCATTGTGTAACATCCCATTGGAAGCTTCCATTCACCATGCCCAAGTCCTGGGTTCCACTCCTTCAGCCTCTGAGGGACCCTGGTAAACACCCTCCCATACACTGCTTGTCTGACTCACTATCCCCAGCCAACTGCCCCACAGCCTCACCCAGAGGAAAGGCATGAGATTGTTGGGTGGGTGACAGGCAGGGGCTGGGTATCCCAGTGGCCTCTGGAGCAAAGCACCTAAGTCCTAAGTGATCCTTCCCAGGTGTCTGGTGACATCTCAGAGCTGAGCTGTACTTGGGGACAAAGGTTCTTCAACAAAAGGACAGGTTCCTCTAGCAGTCCCTCGGTGAGCAGGAACTTGCTGCTCCAAGTCTCACATCTATGGGTCAAAATCCCTCCTGATTCACACCCAAGGTGTCCCAAAATGCATTCACCCTCCTCCCAAGTCGCCTCCTCCAGCAGGCTCCCCTGCCCGTCTGCCCCGTGAGTGGCACCAACACCCACTCTTTCGCTCACTAGACACCCAGGAGGTTTTCAGAGGCCCCCTCCTGCAAGCACTGCAAGCCAGTCGCAAAATCTTCAATATTCCAAATCTCCCTCACCTCTGGCTATCCCTCCCATCTGCACCACCTCTGCTGTGCCCGGTCTCATTAGTGCTCACCAGGGTCATCTATTCCTCTGTCCCTCCTCTGTTGAGGATGGATGGAGGGTGGGGCCTCTCCCCTGCTGCTTCCCTTGCAGAGCCCCTGTGTGGATCTGGAGTCCCTGAGCTCTCAGAGCTGGAGCCATCTGAAGTCCGAACCGTCAGAAGACTGCGGCCTGAACAAAGGGTGCAGAATGGGCACAGAAGCCTGTGATCTGGCTTGAGGGGGGCTTGCCATCTGGAGGCAACCACGCTGAGCCCCCCTTTTCACTTGAGGCAGAGCTTGATAAGGACAGAAAAATCACTGCACTTACAGCTTTAAAAAAATGATGGGAGTGATTTTGCGAACTTGTCCTTGCCCATCCCCACCGCCGTCCTTCCCTTGTCCCAGCCCTGAGCCTCGCCACATGGCTGACCTGGACCCCAGGCAAGGCCCAGGAATAGGAGGTGAGGCTGGGGGGGCCTGGGTCAGGGGCCACCTGGCAGATGAACCCCATGACACCAACAGTGACGCTGACGCATTTCAGGCAGGGCGTCATGGCCTCTGGGCCGAGTGGTCCTGCCCAGCTGCAAACCAACCCTCCAGTGCTCCTTAAGAAGCAGTTGTGATCACGCTCCCTCAGAGGCAACGAATATACAGAGCTCACTGCTTAGTAACGGCATGCGACAAGGCACTGTGCCTCGTGACAAGGGACGGCAGTGACTCTAAGTCTCTGAAGGCACCTGCCTCACAAGGGCAGCCGCCCTGTGTTCTCAGTCCCAGGGAGCATGCGGCTTGGGGGCAAGTCTAGCCTGGAGGGCAGCCCCTGACATCACTGAGAACCAAGCCACTTTGGCAAATGAATGGATTAACCTAGTCTACCCCACGGGAGCCTGACAGCTCCTCCCTCAAGGCTTCACTAGGCACCAGGGAGTGGGGCAGGTGCCCGAGGTGCAGGTGGGGCGGCGGAGAGAGGGGGATGAAGCTCTCACTGGGGTTTGGCCTGTAGTGGGTGGGCTGAGCTTCCGGCTGTTCTTTCGCTCAGTGTGGATTAAGGACTTTTGGAGAAGAGAACGCTGAACACCTGGCAAGATGACCAGGGGGAGGGAGGGGTGGCTTGGAGTAGATGCCATGGAGAAGGGCCAGCCCTGACTTCAAAGAGGGACACCACATCCCTCGCCCCCTTACCACCTACCTGCCGGGACCAGGGGCAGACAGGGACACGCTTCCATTTGTCCTGCTGGCCCAGGACCAGTTGGATGACTTACTGGATGCTCAGTTACTCCCCGGCCTCCCTGACCCCATCAGTAAGGGGGTGACAACTGGAGAAAAGATGGAGGGCCCAGTGTGTCAGGCGCTAGGCTGTGAGCTGCGGGTTATCATGGGATGACACGCTCCCACCCACAGAGGGACAAGGCCTCAGGTTGTGGACGGGGAGGTGCTGCTGACCATGGGAGGCCCCCCTGAGAGTACCCAAGGACAGTGGGAGGGGCCTGCAGCCCCAGGAGGCTGCCAGGTGGAGGACTTGGGATCCTGAGGGCAAGGTGGGGGGGGCAGTTCCAGCCCCCTGTGGCACTGGTGTGGAAGAGGCAGGGGTGGTGCGCAGGCAAGAACGGAGCCCGGCAGAGCGGTCAGGATGGGTGGGGCTGTGTAGGGTGCGGAGACATCCGAGAGGGGAGACAGTGGGGATTTCATGATGGGGGAGGTACGGGTGCTGTGGGAGGATTCAGGGGGGACACCTGCTTAAGGCCTAGCAAACATGGCTCAAGAGCAGAGGGGTGGGCCCTTGAGGAAGGTATGGGATTGCCCGGGGTGGTGGCTTTTAAATCCACGAGGTTTCCCTGCGTGGGTAGAGGGCACCTTGTGGCTGCTTATCTCATCGGAGAAGGCACCTAAGCACCCAGGAAACATTTCTCTGCACTGGCCTGCTCTCCCAGGCTCTGTGGCAAGAAGCTTGTTAGGGAGGTGCCTGGGTGGCTCAGTGGGTTAAGCCTCTGCCTTCAGCTTGGGCCATGGTCTCGGGGTCCTGGGATCGAGCCCCGCATTGGGATCTCTGCTAGGCAGGGAATCTGCTCCCCCCACCCTCTCTGCCTATTTGTGATCTGTCTTCAAATAAATAAAATCTTAAAAAAAAAAAAAAAAGCAGCAGCTTGTTAGGGACCCAGCCCCACAGGCTCCCTCGTCTGCAGCTACTATAATTCCAAGTGGGGACCGGGGAGCAGGGAGCCGGCAGTGGCAGGCCCTACCCCCTCCAAGGTACCCACCAGCCTGGAAATCCTGCAGTCTCACGGCTTGGGGTCCTCACCCCCAGCTTAGCCCACCTACCGGCTGCAAGGTGGGAGGCGGTGAGCTCGGAAATGGGCCACAGCTGGCAGGCCAGGCCACCCGCCTCCTTACCCGCAGCAGGTGAGGCCTGGCCAGATGTGATGCATGAAGACCACAGGCATGGCGGGAAGAAATGAGACAGACACATCCCCACCCTAGGGGCCAGGCCTTAGCTTCGGAATGTGACAATTTATTTGGGGGGGGGGGCAAAAGAGGCTTTTCACTCCCCCTTCCTGGCATTGATACAACATTGAAGAGCAGCAGGAACTAAACGTACAAGACGAGAGTAATCGGCACAAACCCCCCTCCCCCGGCCCAGAAACAACCGAATCCGGAACAGAACCAAAGCCCACACCCAAAACACGCGGTCTTCTCCACCCGCAGGCTCCAGGAGCGGGAGCGGGCAGGTGGCCTGGGGGGCGGCATCTCCATTTCTGGTCTCCTGCCGCCCGCTCAGTCCCTCTCTCGTACCACTGGAGGCAAAGTTTAGCCAGCTGGCAGCTGGATGGTTGAACCACAGACAAAGGCAACAACACTTCATTTTTAAAATGAGAAAGAGAAAAAAAGAGATGGCGCCCCTCCCCAAATATAGAGCTATATACGTATATTTTCTATATATAGAATTCATTCGTGCACAATTCATTTAAATGAGCTTTTCAAAAATTAAAAAAATTATAAGATACATTTTTTTAGGCCTTTGTTTTTTTAAATTAAAACGAACAAAAAGTGTCCATCTGCACTCCTCCCAAGAAGGGGGGCAGGCCCCAGAACCCTTCGTTCCTTCTACCTTGCTTGGCCTGTTGCAAGAGGTCCCCTGTTAGACCATCAACCCCGTTTGCCTAGCTGAAGCTCTGCATACAGTAGGCACTCACTCAGTGTTGGAGCAGGGTATCAACTCCTTTGAGGAGGGGCAGGGGGACCCTGCAGGCATGGGGCGTGGGGTCCTCAGTCTCCACTCAGCCTGGCCCTGTACTTTGGCATCTTGGTGACTGCCAGCAAGATGGGAGTCAGGCTGGGGAGACCCTCTCCTGGAGTGTTAGCCCCTAAACTCCTTTTTGAATCCGAGAGGAGATGCAGACCAAAAAAAACGAAAACCTTTAAACACTTTCCTTTTCTTTTTAAAAGTGATTCCTTAAACCATACAAGCCCCCAGAGAGGCTGCCTTGGACTAGTGCATGGGAGCCCGAAAGTGGAACTGACCCTATGGGGCTCCACTGTCCGGCGTGGGCCAAGTGCAAAAACAAAATAAAAGCGAAAAAACCCCAAAACCCAAAAAACCCAACCCAACCCAACCAACCAATAAAATCCCAGAAGGTGGGAATGGTGGTGCGTCCACTTGGGTCCCCATGGAGGTTAAAAGGGCTGGTCATGGCCCAGCACCCCCCACCTAACAGGTTCCTCCTCTGGGCTGACCCCTCAACCAGGGCTGCCTGGGAAGGGTGGGGCAGTGGGGGGGGGGGCTGCCAGCTCTGTAGTGGCCTCAACATCCCAGGCTCCCTCCTTTGAATGGGCTTTTCCCAAAACGCCAGAGCAGCTGGGCTCTTCACCCCAGAGAAGCAGCTTTGCCTCCCAGAACCCCAGTTTCCCGGTCTTTTCAATGGGGTAACCCCTCCCACTGTGCCCACCTCACACTGAGGTTGGACCTCAATCATCCCTTCTTTCCAGGAGAAGGATGGGGCTCGTTTTGCCCCGGACCCCTTTGCAGGGCAAGAACAAGGGGGCTGCGGGAGGCTAGAGGCCCCAGTGCCAAAGCCGTCGACCAGCACTGAATCCTCAGCACCCGTCTGGACACCAGCAGTGCTTTATGAAGAGGACTTGGACCCAATACTCCCATTTCACAGAAGGGCACACTGAGGGTCAGAGAGGGGAATAAGACAGGGAGGTGTCCCAACTTCCCATCTCAAATTGGAGACACCAGACCTCACTTGTTTCCTATGACATGTGGATGGGGAAGGGGTGGCATTAAGGGGAGATGACCGATGCCCCAACCAACACTGAATATAGCAGGATATCAGGCTTTGGGGGGTATCTCACGTATAAAAATAAAGCAAACCAGAATGCAACTTCTGCTTGGTAATTAGGCAAACGGAAAAGCAGCAAGGGGAGAGGAAGGGCCTGTAGGAGGCTGATTCGTGCAAGAGTGTGTGTGGGGGGCGGTTATGGGTCCCCGCTCAGAGCCGCCCTGGGAGAGAGGTAAGGAGGGCCCCACTTGCTCTTGACCCTGTGCCCACCTCAAAGCAGTGCGCATGCGTGCCTCTGTGTGTGCTGACACGGAATGGGGCCACATGGCAGAGGGTCAGGGGCAGCAGCCCACCTGTGCAAAGAGAAGGGGCAGGCGTTCCCCTCTCCCCATGGTTACCCCCAATCCCTTAGGGTCACCACCTAAAATTCTCCCAGAATCTACAGCTCCTTCTCCCTGAAGCTTGTATCCCCACCTGGTCAGGGAAGCTCAGGAGTGTTGTGGTTGGGGTGATGGGGAGGGAGGGACCAGATGACCTGACAAGCTGGCAAACGAATGACAGAGAGCAAGAAACCCAACTGTATCTAGTCACCGGCCTTCCTGGACAAAGTCACAAAGGACGCAACAGTGGGACTCCTGCTCACCCCCCCCATCCCCAACCTTCCCCTCAGATCTCAGCTCCCTTCGCTGGGCGCCTGCAGGGCTGGCTAGTTCCCTTGGGACCAGCAGTCATCCTTCCCTTTGAAGGAGGGTAGGTGTGGCGTCTGGGCCCAGGATAGGAGGGAGGTTGCCCCCTGCCTCAGGCAGAGGGGAGAGAGCAAGCAGTGGGCCAAACCCCAAGGACCCGCCCACCAGGCCTAGGCCCTCCGTCCCAGGTCCTAACACCGCCACCTCACCTGTGCAATCACTGCAGTACGAATTTTCTTTAAATATCTCTTTCTCTCCCCTCCCCCCACTCCCACCCTGACCCCATAGGAATCCCACAATATTTTTTTCTATTTCTTTTTTCTTTTTTCCTCTTTTTTTGTTTTTTGTTTTTTTGCAAAACTAATTCTTTCACTTTCCTGTCATAAAATCACCTCTGAAAACACAACTTCTTTACAAAAAAAGTCACGAATGACACGGACTCTCAGGAAAACACATTTCTATGGTCTCTGGAAAACACCTGTAACTGACACCCAGGCAGTCACTCACCTGGGGTGAGGGGTCAGTGGGGGGGGGGGGGACATCCCCTCGAAGGACAGAGGAGAAATACCAGCCCTTATTTGGGGGGAAGCCAATTGGCACTTGGACGGCCACAGAGCCAACACAAAGGGCAGGGTGGGGAGGGGTCTAGGAGTGCCAGCCCCCCAAACCCTGGGAGGGCCCTTGTCCTACATCCGGGGGGTGGGGGGGGAGGGGCAGGGAGAGTTGGAAGAACAAGTCCTCCCATACTCCAGACAAAGGCATTTGCTCCCTAACGGGATTCCCCTTCTGCCTCCTCCTACCTTTGCCATCACGCTTCTCAGTTGGGACACTGCTCGCTGCACACGCCAGGAAGTTCCCTCGAGCCAGGAGCAGGGTTGTGCCACCCAGGCCAGACTGAGACCCGGGGCCGGCCCAGCGGGTGGCCACCCCACAGTGCCCCAGAGCCCAGGTCCCACATACCCTCTCTCTCCTGGAGAGCACATGCCCCTCTTTGGTCACCCCCTTCGGCCTGCCCGCCCTCCCAGTGCCTGACCTAAAGCTGGGGCCCTGGCCTCCGCCACTGGCACAGACCTTTCCGCTCCCTGGCGACAGAGAAGGAAAGCCATCCCAGGCTCCAGAGCCTCCTACTGGTGCCAGCAGGCGGTGCTGTGAGAAGAGTTTCAGCGGTCAGAAGCAAGGCGGCGGTGGGGGGTGGGGGGGGGCGGCAGGAGAGCCTGGGACACCCCCCCCCCCCCCACCCAGAGTGGTTTCCAGGCTTCCTCCTTCCCCCACACGCGGGAAAGGAAAGAAGGGGAAGGCCGGGGCGGGCATCTCCCCTCTCCACCTCAGTCCCCACCGTGCCATGTCTGCAGCAAAAGCCTGGCTGGCTGAGTGGACCCCCTAGGAGGGTGTGGGGGTGCGCACCCCAGCACATTTGGGCTGGGGGGGAACCGGCCTGGGGGCTCCAAAGCAAACTCCTTGGACCTGGACCAGGTCTGGGCAAGGAAAGGTCGGGCCTTCAACAATCACATTCTGAGCAACCCTCAAGGGAGCCACCTGGAAAGCCCTGGGCCCAGCACATATCCAGGTACGCGCGCAAACACGCCGTGGGGCAGCAGGGACGCCCGCCAGCTGGAAGTTTCCACGGCAGATTCTTGTAGCACCTTTGGTTGAGAACTGAAGGGCCCTTTAGCTACTGGGAGGCCAAGGCAGGGTGAGGTCCCCGTCGACCCCTCCCACCTCTGAGATGGGGAGGAGGAAGGAGGCAGGCCGGTGGAGCCTAAGGGGACCTGCTCAGGTCGGGTCCAGGTCAGGTCCAGCAGTGGGCAGGAAAACCCAGGCCTCTGGCCCTGCTCCTGCCACCCTCACTGACCTCTGACTGGGCTTTGCCAACCCTGGCCCTCCTGCCCAGGTCTGGAGGGGAAGGAAAGGGTCAGCGCCCCCAGTGGGAGGGGGGTCTCCCAGGGGCCCCACAGCTGCCGGGTTAGCACCGAGAAATTCAGATGCTGTGCGTGAGAGCTGAAAGCAAGCTGGGGAGACAGAGCAGGATGCGGAGCAGGCAGCTGAACCCCAGGTTAGGGGGCTCCCTGGGAGCCGCCCGGCAGGCCCCACCATGCATGGGCAGGGAGGGTGCCAAGGGCCAAGAAGGACTTCCAAGTGCCCTCACCCCACCCCAGCCCTAACCCGTTCCAGGACTGCCGCTCCCACTGGGCTCGAGGGAGGGGGGGTGCTCCAACTGCCCAGCCCCATCCTGGAGGGGCCACACTGAGCCATTTGAAACAAGCAAAGCACAGGCAGAGGTGTCTGAGGGTGGGGATGGGGGCGGGAGCAAGAGGATGACTTTGGGCAGGAGGGTCCCCCCCAAGCCCCCCTCCTTGGTGGAGCCCCCCTCACTTGCTCACCCCGCCGCTGCCACCACCCCCAGTGGCACCTGCTCCTCCCGCAGCCGCCTTCTCGAAATCCTCGGGGTTGCAGAACTCCTTGATAGTGACTGTCAGAAGGTTGCTGGTGACATCGGTAACAACCACATTGGAGCAGGGGGACATCTCAGGGCGCCAGTCCCCAGCTTCAGGCTCGGAGGCAGCACTGGCAGGCTCGGGGGCCGCGGGCGGCGCCGGGCTGGCGGCAGCAGGGATGTCGGGAAGCACCCGCTTGCCGGTGGCCGCCGCCTCAGGAGGGATGGACAGGTCAAGCACTTCGGGCTCCCGCCAGTCGGGAGCAGTGGGGCTCACGGTCTCAGGGAGCAGCTTGGGGGGCACATCGTGGGGGTCCGATGAGGACTGCGGTGCTGGCGAGGGGCAGCTGGAGGAGCTGGAGCTGCGGGCATCAAAGGGGGCCGCAGGGGCAGCCAGGAGCAGCCCTGGGCTGGGAGGAGCCGCAGGGTCAGCCTTCCCCGCCGGCGGGGGAGGCGGAGGGCCGGGCGGGGGCTTATTGTACAGCGCGAAGGGGCCGAACTTCATGTGGCGGATCTGGGTGCGTAGGATGCTCTCGCTGAACTTCTTGCTCTTGCCGATGACCCGGTTCCTCGAGGGGACCTTGGGGCGAGCGAGTGCTCCGGCCCCCTGCCCAGGGCCCCCGCTGCCGCCCGTGCCCTTGTCAATGACTTTCAGATTGAGGATGATGCGGTTACGCTTGGGCTCCCGAGGCTTCACCTTGCGGTTGATGATGCGCACCGTCTCGGAGAAAGGCGAGATAGGGGGGCGCAGGCCGGGGCTGCTGCCCTGGGGGTCAGGGCGGGGCAGGGGGCGGCGGGACATGCGGTGGCAGCGGCGGATGTCCTTCTTGAGCCGGTGCACAGCCGCGCTGGAGTGCAGCTTGGGCGAGGAGGCGCTGACGCCCGGCTTGACAGAGAAGTGCACATCGCTGATGCGGAGGGCCTCGGCCTGGGCCCGCGCCTGCGTGGCGGGGAGGTGGGGGACGGTGAGCAGGGGTGGGGCTTCCTGTTGACCTCCCCCGGGCGTGCCCCCCCCCCCCCCTGTGCCTCCCCCCCCCCCAACCCCCATCTCATTAAACCATCCTGAGAGCCTGTCAGAGAACCCGCGGGTCTCCCAACCCTGTCTTAGAGACAAAAGGAAAGGGACTCAGACAGGTGAAGCAAAGCGCACGTCTGAGGGCCAGTCAACCCTTGTCCAAGCGGGACTCTAAGTCCTGCTACTTTTGAGGGCCTGGGTCCCTGGGACAGATGGATGGGCAGCTGCCTTGGCTGACACAGGAGTGCCAGCAACCAGGCCACTGCCTGGGAAGAACTCTGCTCTGTGAAGGATCCCAGCCTCGCCGGGCACTCCCCCACAGACAGATTCTTGGTGCCAGAAGGAAGAGGGAGGCCCCTCCCCGCTCCACCCCACACCCCAGGGCCACTGACCTACTTGCAGGGTCCCAAAGGCTCTGTCTGCACTTTCTGCTTCTGGAGAGGCTGCGCCTCCACCTTGGACCTGCCTCCCGGGCTGATCATCCCCTCTGGGACCACCTCTTGACCCTCTCAGCCCCTCCTGTACCCTCGCTGCCCCTCCCACTTCCCCTCTTGGGTCTGATGCGTCTGTCTGCCCAGGATCTGGCTCAAGGCCTGAGGCTGAGCAAATCAGGGCCAACAGATTCCAAAGCCAGCACCTCAAGCCTAGGGTGGAATCTACCCCGCTGAGACAAGAATCTGGTGGGGATGGACCAAGAGGTGGGGCCAACTTCATACCCTGGTACGGGCATACCCTGGCACGGGCGGGGTGGTGGTGTGTGTGGGGGGGAGGCAGGATGGTTGAGCAGGCCTGCGGGCAGCCAGGGAACCTTCCCCGACTCCTGGGCTCAGCTGTACTCCCAAGTGTGAAATCTGTAAGCCCCCACTCCCCCACCGCCGAGTTCAGGGCAGGGGACTCACAGGGTCATATAAACTGCCCCCCACGGCCAGCCCTTCCTTCACTAACAAAGTACTAGAGTCACAAGACAGCTCCGACTCCCAGTACACAGCCTCTCCCCCAGGGGCTGCCCTCCCTGGAGAAGACAAGGGGAAGGCAGTGAGGATGTTGGGGGACTCAGTGTAATAAAAAACGGATGGGGCCTGGAGGAGCACAGCTTAGAGGCACAGGCCTGTCCCAGAGGTGTTGCTAAGACGGACAGGGAAGGCAGAGAGTCCAGTGGGGAGAAGATGCAGTGGTCAAGGGACTAAAAGCAATGGCTGATCGGTCATCTACACACATCCTGGGTCCTGGTAGGGGACACTCGCTAGGCAGTATCTGCCTCAATCCAGGTGAAAGACAGTGGTGGCCGAGTGGGAGGACACACTCCCACGGTCCATCTGTGAGCTCCCCAAGAGTGAGATCTGCTCTGGGGTCTCTCCACCACCTTCCCCACAGCACTAGATGCTTAACTGGTCCCTGTAAGGTAGCCTGGGTGTGCCTCAGACAAAACTAGGTCGTATCTGACCACAGGTCCCCGAAGCAGTGTTTGCGGACTTATTTGCTGAATTAGCAAGGTCTATAGAAGGTGAGAGAAACACTTTTTATGCTATGTGGCCCTTCTGGCCTCGCTTGGAAGGGGTCTCCTGGGGCTGCTTGGCCAATAATCCCTTTGAGCACTAGGTGGCAGCACCTGCGATCCAGCGTGCCCCACGCTGGCGCTGCCCCCTCCTCCTGGGCACCGGTCAGTAGAGCCAGGCCGGGGCTCCCTCACATCCCTTCTCAGACAAAGCCAGGAGGGGGCCAGCCTCAACTTGGCACGGCAAGCAAGGTTCATCCCCAAGGGAGCTTGGGGGAATCTCCACTCTTTCTAATTCCTGCCCCCCCCATCCCCGGAGGGGTTAGCATTCACGCCATCCACAGGCTGCCTGAGCTCTCAGACCTCTGTCCTCCTGGCTCTGCCCAAGTCCAGGGCTGATGGTTCCTGAGACGAGGCAAAAGTGGGCAAACCTCAGACCTGGGACGACACTCTGGCTCAGTGGGCCATCCCCTACTGTCAGATAATACATGCTACCTGCTCCACCCAGCATCTGGCACACAGCCCATACTTGACAAATACCAGATTTCTCTCTCCACAGAGGTGTGGGGACAGGGGATCGATGAGCGATAATCTTTTACTAATACATGGTTTCCAAACCTTTTATGAGGAACACGCCTCACTTTATAGCTTCTAAATATTGTTAAAAAAAAAAAAAAAAAAAAAAGACTGGTTTACCCTTTCTCTTCCTCTTTCCTCCCCAGGCTGAGAATTCTGTGAAGGTAGGATCTAGGTCTGCCTGTGAATTAAAAAGGCCAACCGCAGCCACTGTGTTTGCTGCACTCTGATGGGGTGAGGCACGGCTCTGAGGGGTTGGCCTGTACCATAGACCACAGCACAGTTTAGAGATCTGGAGCCTGCCACTGACTCTCTGTGACCGTGGACCAGTGCCACAACCTCCCTGGCCTTCGTTTTCCTAGGTGTAAAATGGGGCTAAGTCACAACCTACCTCACGGGCTCCCGTTTGCCTTCAGAACAGCTCCGGGCAGAAAGTAAAGGCTGAGTATCATTTGTTTACAAAACACACCCCCTCTTGGCAACCCACAGAGCCATGGGCTCGGGCCAAGATGGTCTCCATCACCCCTTGCCAACATCCACATCACTCTCATAAGGCTCAGGTCCACTCAGCTGCCTCTCCACCCCCTCCCCGACCACCTCTGCGGCCTTCATCGTCTCCTCAGTGTCCACCTTGTCCCCTCCACCGGATGTGTGTACTCTCTGAGGGACAGGGGGAGAAAAAGGAGCCAGAATGAATGCAGGAAGCTGGGTGGTCGGCCCTCGAGTTAAGTCACCTCTCCTCTCTGGGCCTTGATTTTTTTCATCTGGGTAATGGGACTAACATTCCTTCATAAGGTTGTTGAGAGGATTAAAGGAGATAATCCAGGTGAGGATTTAGCGCCCCATTAGGAGCCAGAGCTAATCAAGGGGGAGAAAAAGGCATTTCATGAATCGAAACTCACGGTCATTACTCACTTGACCGCTAGAGGGCGCTCCAGCTGCGCTGAGAGACTGTCACACAGCCCACCCGCCCTCCAGCTGCTCCGCCCCATCCCTCCTCCTCTAAGAAGCATCAAAGGTTAAGGGCGCTCCTCCATGGATCCCCTAATGTGTGTCGGTTGGGAAGAGGAGTCATGGAAATAGGTCATTCTGGAAACCAACGGTTCTTTCATGTCTGCTTTAAGTTCAAACCCTTAGCCAGGCACAGACCTTTTGGGGTGGGGGTGGGGCTGGAGAGGCCCACCCCACCTTCATGGGGCTTTGGGCCTTTTGCAAGAACTGGAGATGCTGAGGCTGTGCCTTCTGCACAGTCTCTTTCCTGCAGAGTTCTCCCTGCCCTTCCGGTGCCGATCACCCGAGTCACAGGCTGTCAGGGTGGGAAGGGGTCCCGAGGCAATGTTAGCACTATTGGGCCGACTATAGTGTCCCACGGAGGCCCGCTTGCAGTCTTGCCCATCTCCTAGGGTCATCTCACCTTAGCTCTCCGACTCGGACCCTTCTCACTAAGAAAAATCAAACAATCCCCCCAAAAGCCCCAAGATGGCTTCCTCTGGGGCTAGGTCTCCCTCCCTTCCCAAGGCTAATGTGCTATGCTCCCACTCTCCCCAGGCCCCATCCTCATTAGAACCTCCAGAAACAGCGGGGGGGGGGGGGGGGGGAAAGCGGGGGAGGTGGGGAGGTGGCTCGGCCCAGGTGATAAACTCAAAGTGAAGTGATCTAAGGTCAAATTCAACTTGCATTCCCCAGCGAGGAGGGGAGGCACACAGAACAAATCCTAAGACAGAGAAGGAAGCTGAGGGTAGGGAGGCAAGTGGCCCCCAAAGGCTTCTCCGGTTCCCAGCCCTGAGGAAAACTACATTTACTCTCCCCACGGATCCTAATTCCAGGCAGAGCCCTACCAGCTCAAGGCTGGGGGAGATGAGGGTTCGCCTCATCTGATGAGTAACCTCCCTGCTACCCGCTCAGGTAGACAGCCCCCACCTGCCTCACCCACCCCCATTCTGGAGCCCCGCTGGTCTGCCCCAACCCTGGTTTCTTCAGCGAGGATTATCCTCTTCCGTCAGTCCCCACTCCCAGGCCCCTCTTGCTAAAGCTGGAGCTGGCCAGGGCCGGCTGCCAGGGGTTCGGTCTGGGGCTCACAACCACCCCCTGCCCAGCTGGGGCCCCTCTGGAAAGGTCCGCCTGCCTGGGCAGCCGAGGATCTGTCCCTCCCTCGCAGGCCCCGTGCTGCGCCAGGGCTAGGGGCCCGAGAGGGGGCTGCTGGGGCTGGGCCAGGTTACCTTCAGGAGGAAAGTTTTGGGTTTGGGTCCCCTCTTCTTGGGCCCATACAGCTCACGCTCCCTCTCCCTGCGGCCGAGAAACGCCAAAGGTTAAAAAGAGCCCCTTCGCGGGCCCCACTCCGCGCTGCCCTCCCCGGCTCTCCCGCTTCCCCCGCGTCCCCGCGCGGCGCCCCAGCCGAGCCTTGGCCCCGCCGCCCCTGCCAGCTCCGCAAACTCACTTCTGCTCGAAGGCTGCAATGAGCCGCGAGTCCAGGATGTTCTCCTCAGGCTCCCAAGTGCTGTACCTGCCGAGTCACACATGCACAAAATAAAAATGAAAACCTAAGGGGCAGAGGCACATGCGAGGCAGCAAACGTGCACACTTCCCCCCCCCACCCCCCACCACCAAAGGAAAAAAAAGGCCCTGGCTGTCCGCTGACTCCCCTCCCCCCTCGCCCCTGGACCCCAGTGGCACTTACTTGATGGCCCACCCCTTCCATTTCACCAGGTACTCGATGCGTCCCTGAAAAACAGAGAAAAAAAGGGGGGGGAGTGGGGGTGGGGAGGATGCGGGGACGCGAGGAGGCGGCGGCGCGGGGGTGGGCGAGAGAGCCCTGGTTAGCGGGACCGCTTGGCCCCGATGGGCCGCGGACCCGGACACCGGCTGCGGGGCAAGGCGTCCCGCCTTGGGAGGCGGCTCACCTTTCGGATCCGCCGTTTGATGATGGATTCGGCCGCGAAGACCCGCTCGCCCACTGCAGACAGCTCCATCTTGCTCAGCGGCACCCACAGCCCATAATACTCCCAGCTCCCGCGGCCGGTGCTGCACCGCTCGCGCACGCGCCGCAGCGCACAGGCCCCGGCGGGCGGGCGCGCGGCGGGGCGCGCGCTCGTGTTCCAGCTGCGGGCCGTCACGTGACCCCTCGGGGCAGGCGCGCCGTTGCCAGGACCTCCCCCTCCCCCGGGGCGGTTGCTAGGGAAAGTGAGCGCTCCCGGGGCGGGGGTGCGCGCTGGCTCTTAAAGGGGCCTCGCCTGGCGGCGGGAGTCCGGGCCCGGAACCCGGGGGATGTTTGGCTTGCGGGAGGCCTGGTCCGGCGCAGTGCAGTCTACCAAACGCTTTCTTACTCCCTTTTCCATCTTCCCGGCCCCCGATAGCTGGCAACTTCTCCCTCCTTTTAACACCTCCCCCTTGCAAGTCTCCCTAGGCCCCAGCAGGGGAAGGGCTATGGAGTCTCCGCAGCTGCCGCGCATCCTCCCAGCAGAAGTTTGCAAACAGTTAAATATGATACAGCAGAAATGCATTTGCTGTTGCCTTGCCAGGCCCTGCGGGAATTTCTTTAAAACATTGCCCTCCCCCTCCCCAATCCATTATTTATGTATTCGTGGGAGTGTGGTTTTGTAACCAGCTCAGATGAATTAAAACAAAAACTCCACCGCAGGAAGAGGGGTGGGGGCGGTGACTTGGGGTGGAGGAAGGCCGGGAGGATCCAGCGTGTCTGTTCTTCGGCCGGGGTTTTGGGCGGCACCTGCCTTCACCCTGGAGGGGGGTTGAAGATCGCAGCCAGTACTATGTGGCGGCGAGGGGAGGGACAGAGAGGCTGTGGGGTGAGACGGGTTTCTGGCACCCCAGATCAGCCCCGAGTGGGTCATCCTTGGGTCATTTGGCAAAAACCACCCAAAGGACCTGTCTGTATGTTTTCTGATTCCCAGGCCCCCTGGCCTCGGCGCTCTTCGGCTGCGTGCAGGTCCTTCGGTGGGTCCGCCATTGCTCCCGGGGAGACCAGACCCCAGCTTCCTATTTTAGGAGAGACCGGGAGACCGGGCTGTCGCGGAATGGACAGGAAATAGCCCTGCCACACAATACGCTCCATTTATTTTCCTTTGAATTATTTAAAGATTATTTTTAATTACACCAATGGTCTTGTTCTTTGTGAATTAAAAAAAAAAAAAAGGCCGACTGTCCATAATCTCCATCAAACCGTTGTTAATATCTTCATGAATCCTCACCCAGCCTCTGTTCTACTTCTACACAAACACACGTATGTATGCATGTGTATACATTATTGTACATAGTATATATATTGATTTCTTTTTAACAAGATGGGATCTTATGAATCCCACTGTTTGGAATCTGCTTTTCTCCCTTCATGATATAAAGCGAACCTCTCTTGGTGTCAGTTGGAAATTTTGCCATCATTTGCGTGGCTGTGGTGGGGCTGAGATGGAGGTGGAGAGGAATGGGGATGTAAGGATCAGGATCATCTGCTTTCACCTCTTGCTTATTAGAAAAGAGGATTTTTACATTTCTGTATCGTAATACCAATTCTTGTGGTTTCAGATCAGTCGCATCAAAATTTCTGCTTCTCCTCCCTGTATCTATGCAGATTTGTTCAATTATTATCTTGGGAGAAATCCCCCTCACCTTCCTTAAAATCAACATGCTCTTGAAAAATAGCTATTTGCTGGCCAGCCCAAAGTGGGCTTTGGTCTAAGAATACAGCTGCCTTCCTGGGGATGATGGGGGTGGACGGAAGATGAGCTATGTGGATATGAATGTGTGTGCGAGTGTGTGTTCAGACTGAGAGAGACGGGCAGCCAGATAAAGTGGGTAAACATGAAATCCGTTTGTTAGTTCACTCAGCGGCTTTTGTGACCCTATTTAAGATTGTGTTCAGCCACCTAAACAAAGCTGCCCCAGGCTTGAGGAGCTCTTATGTGAGAGGCACCTGCCACATAGTGTGACTAGTGCTAGGATAAACACACAGTAATTTCCTACAGCTGCTGTAACAAATTACCACATACTTAATAGCTTTAAGTAGCACAGACTTATTATCTTACTGTTCTGGAGGTCAGAAGTCCCAAATCAGTGTCATGGAGCTAGGGTCAAGGTATCCCTAGGGCTGGTTCCTTCTGGAGGCTCCAGAAGAGAATCCATTCCTTCCTTGCCTCTTCCAACTCCTGGAAGCTGCTGGCATTCCTTGGCTCATGGCTGCCTCACTCCAATGTTCACTTTTGTCTTCCCCTGACTTACCTCCTGCTTCTTTCTGGTGAGGACCTTTGTGATTACATTGGGCTCCCTCAGATAATTGAGGATTATCTTCTCATCTCAGCATCCTTACCTTAATCATGTCTTGAAAGTCCCTTTTACCCCAGGGTGACTGACATATTACACAGTGTATGTAAGCTCTCCATCCCAGGAGCTCGGCGTCATGACCTGTGCCAAAGGCAGACGCTTCGCCCACTGAGCCACGCAGGCGCCCCTCATAGAGCATCTCTATTCTATGAGAGAAAGTCCCTTCTACCTCTTCCACAGTCTGTCCTTCTGAGATTTGGGCCAGCACCGCGAGGGAAAAGTTTAATCTCCTGGGCTGTGCGAGTTGCTGCCCAGAGAAAGGGCATTTCAGCTAGTCTGTGCTACAAAACACCATCATTTGGTGGTTTCATACACAAGAATCTATTTTTTATAAATCTGTGGGTTGCCTGGGCTCGGCTGGGCCATTTGTGTGTGTGTGTGTGTGTGTGTGCACGCGTGTGTGTGCATTGTTTGGTCTTTACCTGGCCTTGCTTCGGGTCCTTCATGGGGCTGCAGTCAGAGACATGGCCAGAGTCTCTCATGTTGGGGGGCTTCGTCCTGGGTGTTAGCTGGGCCTTGCTCTCCTCATGGCCTCTCACAATTCAGCCATCCAGTGCAGGCTTCCTTCCAGGCTGCAGGAGCCCTATAAGGAGGCGGAACACCGCAAGGCCTTGAAAGGTCCAGCCTTGGAAGTTACACAACAGAGCTTCTACCACGGGCTGTTGGTCAGAGTCGGTGGCAGAATTCAAGGTCATCAAGATTCCTGCTTCCCTGTGCACCCTCCCCAGCCCCTGTGCTTGTCCAGCATAATCTCTTCCCCCTGCCCCCCCCCCCCATGAGGATGACACTTGCCATGAGCTGGATTTTCTCCCATGATCAGGTTAAATGAAAAGGTAAGGGCTTTTGCAATGTGATGAATGTCCCCAACCCGCCGACGTTGACTTAATCAAAGGGAGTCCATGACCCGGTTCTCTTCTCAAGGCACTTGTAACACCAACATGTGGGTTTGCTCCTCACCCCAACAACCAGATTTCCAGCCTTTTTTTTTTTTAAGATTTTATTTATTTATTTGACACAATGAGAGAGATCACAAGTAGGCAGAGAGGGGGAAGCAGGCTCCCTGCTGAGCAGAGAGCCCGATGCAGGGCTCGATCCCAAGACCCTGAGATCATGACCGGAGCGGAAGGCAGAGGCTTTAACCCACTGAGCCACCCAGGCACCCCCAGATTTCCAGCTCTTTAGATACCAGCTAGATGTCCAATGTTTCAGTCCAACTGAGACGCCAGCACCCAGAGTGAGCGCAGATCCTGCAAGACCCCCCACTTCAAGCACAGATAACAGACTTCTGGCTGGACAGCTGGACATAGAGGATTTCCACGACCCTCTCCTCAGTGTTCCTCATTGGCTACAATAGCTCACAGGACTCCGGAAACTGTTTCTTAAATTTACCTCTTTATTAGAAAGGACAAAACTCAGAACAGCCAAATGGATGAGATGCGGAGGGCAAGGTGTGCAGGGCGGGGTGCAGACCTACCATGCCCTCTCGGGGCACGCCCCCTTCCCAGCACTGCAGTGTGTTTGCCAGGCCAGATGTTCACCTGAGCTCCTTCAAGGCTGTCCAGTGCTGAATCTGGAGCCTCTTCTCCCCTTCTCAGAGGCTGGTGGGGGCGCTTAAAGTTCCTACCACTTGTTCTAATCGCTTGGTCTCTCTGGTGATGAGTCTGGTCCTGAAGCTACCCAGGGGCGGGGCACCAAGCATCACTTCTTTAGCATTAACTCAGGTGCGGCTGAAGGGAGCTAACGATCGAATTAACACAAGACCCTTCTCTCATCCCATCACTCAGGAAATTACCAAGGTTTTAGGAGCTTTGTGCCAGGAGCCCAGGAAGTAAACCAAGTATATGTTTCTTTCTTTCTTTCTTTCC